>NC_133513.1:36780000-37124500 GCF_049354715.1 Callithrix jacchus
AACCACATGGATCACTTTATTTATCTATTTATTTTAAAGAAAGGAAGAAAGAGAAAGAGAAAAGGGGGAGAGAGAACTGGAGTCTTGCTCTATTGCCCAGGCTGGGATGCAATCTAGAAATAGGTATTAAAAACCTCTTTTATGCTGATGATTTTGCTTAACAGCAGAGACAGGAAGGAATAAGGAAAGAAAATAACAAACAGCCAACCAATATTTCGTTTAAATCTGTGAAATGCTGTGCAAATGCTGAAGAGTGATTTGCTTCCATTTATGTGGTCACTTTCAATATAGGTGTAATGTGATACTAAAAAAAAAAACGTATGTTCTGTGGACCTGGGGTGTAGAATTCTATAAATATTCACTGAGTTTACTTGTTCCAGTTCTGAGTTCAAATCATAAATGTCTCTGTTAATTTTCTATCTTGTTGATCCGTCAAATATTAACAATGTGGTGTCAGAGTCTCCCACTATTAGTGTGGGAGTCCAAGTCTCTTTATAAGTCATTGAAAACTTGTCTTATATATTTGGGTGCCCCTATATTGGGTACATATATATTTATGATCATTGACTCCTACTGTTGCATTGATCTTTTTATCATTATGTAATGTCCTTCTTTGTTTCTTTTAGTCTTGGTTACTATTGTAGTCTATTTTGTCAGAGACAAAGTTACAACTCTTGGTTTTTTTTTTGTTTTTGTTTGTTTGTTTTGTTTATCTTTCCTCTCCATTTGGTTAGTGAGTCTTCCTCCAACCTTTTGTTTTGAGTCTTTGTGTGTCCTTGCTTATGAGATGGATCTGGATACAGAGTGCTGATGTGTTTTGACTTTTTATTCAGTTTGCATGTCTGTGTCTTTGATTGGGGCATTTAATCCATTTAAATTCAGGATTAATATTGATATTTGTGAGTTTAATATTGTCATTTAATGCTGGCTGGCTATTTTTCCCATTGGTTGATATAGATTCTTCATTATGAAGATACTCTTTATCTTTTGGTAAGTTTTTGGGATGACTGATACTGGTTGTTCCTTTCTGTGTGTAGTGCGCTTCTTTCAGAAGCTCTTGTAAAGCAGGCCTGGTGGTGATAAAATCGCTGAGTGCTTGCTTGTTTGTGAAAAATTTTATTTTTCCTTCATTTATAAAGCTTAGTTTGGCTGGATATGAGATTCTGGGTTGAAAATTCTTTTCTTTGAGGATATTGAATATTAAACCCCACTCTCTACTAGCTTGTAGGGTTTCTGCTGAGAGATCTGCTTTGAGTCTGATAGGCTTCCCTTTATGGGTAACCTGACCTTTCTCTCTAGCTGCCCTTAGAATTTTCTCCTTTATTTCAACCCTGGTGAATCTAGCGATTATGTGTCTTGGGGTTGCTCTACTTGAGGAATATCTTTGTGGTGTTCTCTGTATTACCTGGAGATGAGTATTGTCCTACCTTACTAGGTTAGGAAAGTTTTCCTGAATAATATCCTGAAGAATATTTTCCAGCTTGGATTCATTCTCTTCATGACATTCAGGTATACGTATCAAACGTAAATTAGGTCTTTTCACATAGTCCCATATTTCTTGGAGACTTTGCTCATTTTTACTTTTCCTTCTCTAATCTTGTCTTCTCATTTAATTTCATTAAGTTGGTCTTCAACCTCTGATATCCTTTCTTCTGCTTGATCAATTCGAGTGTTAAAAACCTGTGCATACTTCTCGGAGTTCTCGTAAAGTATTCTTCAGTTCCATTAATTCACTTATATTCCTCTCTAAATTGTCTATTCTCGTTAGGATTTCGTCAAATCTTTTTTCAAAGTTCTTAGTTTCTTTACACTGGGCTAGAACATGTTCTTTTAACTCACAGAAGTTTCTTATTATCCACCTTCTGAAGCCTGACTCTGTTAATGGAATGTACTCGTTTTCCATCAGGCCTTGTTCCCCTGCTGATGAGGAACTGTGATCCTCTGTAGAGGGAGAGGCATTCTGATTTTGAGTATTCTCAACCTTTTTATGCTGGTTTTCCCCCATCATTGTAAATTTATCCACCTGTCGTCTTTGTAATTACCAACTTTCAAATTAGGTCTCTTAGTGAATATCCAACTTGTTAATTCCCAGGGCCGAAATCTGAGCAACCCACTGCGCCGGCTAAAACAGCAGCATCAAGATTCTTGGTGCTTTTGTGTCCGGGAGTCTCCCATCTGGCTTCTCTCCTGAATCCCTTCTTCAATCAGCTCCAAACGTTGGCCAAAAGGGGAACAAGTCCCGTTTACTCTGCACCAAGAACCGCTGTGCCGGGGCACCGGCTGCAAGAGTCGCGCTGGCGACCCGTGGGGCTCCTCTGCTGGGAATCTCCTGGTCCTTGAGCAACAAAAATTCATCTGAAAGTGTGGCGTCCTCTCGTTCTCTGTGCTTTCACTGGGAACTACAAGCCTGAGCTGCTAGTGGTCGGCCATCTGGGATCTCTCCTCTGGTAGTTCTTTGGAGTGGGATGGGGAAGGGCATTGTTGTTCTCTCTGTGTTGATGTTCTCAGTAAGTGAGCAAAACACAGAATGTAGCCGAGGCTGCCTCCATAGAGGAGAGCCATCCTAGAAGGCAGAGGACATGAGACTTTGGAGCCCGTGACCTTCTCAGCCTGGCTAAGCTCCCTGCTGATCTGGGAGCAGCTTCAGTCCGTGTCTGGAGTCCTGAAGCAGGTCCTGCATCCCTGTGGCTCCTGGAGCTTCCAGCAGCTGAGCCTGGGGCTAATGTTTTGAGGCCACAGTCTCTGTCCTGTTCTGTCCAGTCCCTTAGTGGTCAGTGGACACAGAGACGCCTACTTCCAGCCACTTTAAAAGGTTGGGTCTCCTCTATGTCAGAGAATGACTCCTTCCACCCTTAGAGCTGGGTCCTGGAAGCCAGCCTGCGCTGGGTCCTCCTGGGCATCTTTATGCTTTTACCTGTCACTCCCCTTTGACCTCCTCTTGTCTCCTCAGCTCTGCCCTGAGCATATTTCCATCCCTAACACCGCCAACCCCAGCCCAGGTCCAATGGAGGAACCACGTGCAGATTTCAGCCACAGGGCCCCAGTCTGTATGCTTAGGTGCGAGGCCAAGCTTCACTTCTTCTGCCTGTGTTCTCAGGGTTGTGCACCTGAGTGTCTCAGGAAATTCCAAGGGAAAAAAGAAAATTGAGCTCTAGAAATGACCACAGGTTACATGGCGTTCATGACACATTTTCCCCATCTTAAAGGTGCTGCTAACATAATCAGGGTGACCGTGAGAGAATGTCCTTGTCCCAGCTTCCTTTGTTGGCTCATCTCTACCTACTCTTCTGTTCGCCACATCAGAAACTCTGCCCTCCTAGGAACCCCACACTCTGCTTCTGTCTTTCTGAATGTCCCCGTGTTCATCTCCAGCAACCTCCCCACATGTCCAGTTAATGAAACCACCACCCCAGTGTTAGGCTCTCACCTTTCCTTCTGTCAGAAACCGCCTCAGAATCTGAGTAACTCCTCTGGGCTCTGAAGCCCAAAGCTATCCACAAATCACCACCAAAGCTCCCTTTGTTCTAATGAAGGAAACATTTCACCAGCCTGGTTTGAGTTACTATGTGTACTTGGAAATATTTGAAATACTCAAAATACTCTTTCCTGTAGAATTAAGTTGATTTAAACTGTCCTTGTCTTTAATTTGTCTGAATTGGTAAATTTATTGGATGGGAAAGTTAAAATCAATGACTATGTTTTACACATCACCCACGAACAAGAAACCCAAATCTTAAAATAAAGTAAATGGTTACTTTATTCTATTTAAGTGTCCTCGAGACTTAAGGTAATCACATACTTGAGGTTTTTACATTTCTGTCTTATTTATCAGTAATTCTAACCCAAGAGCCATTAAAAAAGTGGAACGTATTGTTTAGATTGGAAGGGAAAGCACTCCCTGTTCCGCGAATCACCGAGGCAACTCCCGTCCCGGCCACAGTATCCTGAGCCTTTACAGCCAGGACCGGGAAAAGCCGGTTTCCTTTTTACATTAATAGGAAAATCACACTGCTGTGCATGTGACCCTGCAGACTGGCCTCTGCAGTGCCCTCCAATCTGGTAAAAATGTCACTTCTCCCTCCCTCTAAGTTAAAGCATGTGGGTGATCCTGACAACACAAGAATAAGCTAGAATGTGAAGTAGAGTCAATCTTATTAGTTAATAAAGTCAAGTTGCTGATTCAGAGAAGATCGGCCCCAAGAGCGTTTCAGGGACAGCAGTGTCATTGGAGCTGAGGCTTCAGTTAGGGTTGTCACCACAAAGTTTTGGCTGAACCCAGAGGTGGACAAGAATTGGCCATGTCTATGGTGAAGGATGCAGTGGGGGCAGAGAGGTAGTTATGGGTTTTAAGATTGAAATAAAAAAAAACCCACACTGTCATCTGAAAGAAGATAAATAGCAAATTATTGAAGTGACAGACCCCTAGGGACTAATTACTCTTCTCCAGTAATTCAGGAACTTCACCAGTGACTTATATAGACTTAACATGTCAAATGTCAGTTCTGTGTTATGAAATAAAAATACATTTTCTTTTAGTGTAAACAATACAGAAATGTTCTCAGATGTCCCAAGTTGTTAGTCACACTGGACAGATTCGGTGCCCTACAATGCTTGTCCATGGCTCTGTGCCCAGAGGTTACAAAGTGTAACAGGGCAGCCTTGTAGTTAAAATCCAAGTAGACACCTTGTTCATCTGGGGGCTGAGGAGCATCTACACTGCACCTTGGAGACGCTCATGTTGTACATTCAGAATGCAAGAGTGATCCTGAATAAATGTTCCTGACACTCTGTTCTCCAATCTCCATTCTACTTTGGTTTGGGGAGGTTGTTGCAGGAGATTCATGGGGAGGCTGCTGGCCAGCTGTGCCCCTGGTAGGGTTTGAGGCAGTAGCAGGATGGCAAAGCTTACGGCACTGTACCACATGGTGTGAGCTGCCCTGATTTCTCATGGGATATCACAGCAGATCAAATACAATGTGTCTGTAAAACAGGCCAAGAAGCTGCTGCACAGCTCACATGATACACATGTTAACTGAATTGAAATGGACTTTCAGCAACAGGTGCGCACTGGTGCTTATTCTATACCAGCTCCATGCAGGGTGAAGAGGGCTAAGGCCCTGTGCTCAGGAAAGCAGGCCCTGTCTTGCTGCCTCATCTCTGCAGCTTGGCTCAAGGTCTAAAGGTCTAACAGTTTCCAGAAACCCAATCAGTGTTGGTTGGCTTGAAGACAGGATCTCTGCCTATACACTTTTTATAGTTTAGAAGAAAAATCCTATAAATCATCCAAGGTTCAACCAGGAAAACAGAGGCCACTCTAAGTATTTATAGCAGAGAACTCTCATTACCCAGGTGATAGGAAGACTCTGAGGCCAGAGCACAGGGACTTTGGAGGGAGTGGCAACCCTCCCTGGGTTGAAGGGACTAAGGAGGTAAGTGGTGCTATGGGGCCCAGGCACAAGGGTCACCCTTTGGAAGCTGGAGTCTTGGCTTCCCTGGCAGGAGCTAGACCCAGAATTAAATTCTTTCCAGGGGCAAAATTGTGACCCTCAGAGAAGCCTGCTGCAGATAGTGCTTAGGTGTGGGGAAAATGGTGATGGAGAAATGCCCTGGCTTCCCCCTTCTTACCCCTCTCTTCCAGCACCTCTCTCTGGGGTGAATCCCACCAGAAACCAGAGCCAGGAATCACAGCCTAACAGGCTCAGTCCCTCCTTCCCTGAAGCCCATTCCCACAATGCAGAGAGGGAAAGGGCTTGGATTGGCTCTAAGGGCAGACAGGCCCAGGATTGGCACATCTTCCACTGGACGGCATCCCACAGCCTAGGAATCAATTTCCTTTATGTATTTCATTCTCAAATCCCCATGAAGACCCCACGAATGGTGCATTTTTACCTCATTTTATGTAGGAGGAATGTTAAGACTCAGAAGCTTCTGATAAATGATTATAAACTCTCCAGCTAGTGCCTGGCTTGGCAGTACTCAAGGTGGGTCTATTAACACCCATTTCCTTCTTCCCCTTGCTCCATGTAACCCTCAAAAGGCGACTTTTTTTCTAAGGATTTATAGAGAGATCTTTTCACTGATGAAGGTTTTGCATTTTGTATTATGGTTCAAATTGTCTGTTTCCTGTTGATCTCCTGTCTACTTGTTCTATCCATGATTCCAAATGTGGCATTCATGTTTCCAACTATTTTTATTGGTTTATTTCGCTCATCATTTAAATCAGTTCTGTTTCACATATTTTGGGGGCTCTGTTAGAAACATGTTTGTAATTGTTATATCTTCTTCATGAATTGACCCTTTTGTTATGATAGTGTCCCTGCTTGTCTTGGATAACTAAGTTTGTTTAAAGTTTGTTTTGTCTGATGTCCTATGGCCACTCCAGTGTTCTCAGAGTTGTTGTTTGCATGATTATTGCTTTTCCATCCTTTTACTTTCAGCCCATTTATATCTGAATCTAAAGTGTGTCTCCTGTAGCAAACATATAGCTGGATCTCGTTTTTCTTATCCCATCCGATAATTCTCTGTCTTTTGTGCTGCTTAATCCATCAATATTGGACGTTAATATTCATAGTTTGGATTTGTGTCCGTATCTTACTTTTTTCTTTATCTCTCATGTCTTTTTTGATCCAAGTCTGGCATATAAAGCTGCATATTACAAAATTTGGGTTTTGGAATGCAAAATTGAATAGCAGAAAGTATTATTTTGCTTGCTTTCTTTTGTGTGTGAATCTCTTCCAAGGTCTTCTGTAGGAGGAACTCAAACACCTTTCTCCACCTTGCAGGTCCTGCTGAGTTGCTCTGGGAAGGGGTTAGGAAGGGAGATAGAGTTTCACATGCTTCTGGTAGAAGAGAGGAGTTGCTATTAGGTAAACATCCAGTAGCCCCGCAGCTACCACTTCCCCTTACCTGCATCTCTTTAGATTATTCGCTTCAAGTTACTTCAGGTGCATTAAGAGATTGGTATCTGAACGGCAAAGAAATTCTCTTCAGACCTGCCCATCACTGTTCACGAGGACCAGAGGGCACTTCTCTGTGGATCACAATCAGCCTAAAGCACCTCCTCCTAAAGCCACCAACATTGAGGGACAATCCAAGGCTTCCCTGCCATGAGCTTTTAGTATATGCCCTGAAAGCCACAGGCTTGTGGGAAATAATAGGAAAGCTGATTTTGCAAAGTGGAAAACATGATAGTAGCAAGTGAATAAAGCAAGCTATTAAATTCTACTCCTTGCTGGGACCACCAGGAACAACTAAGGATGCCTGTGGCCAGGAGTCAGGGCAGCGTGGGTCAGACACATTTTTTTTTGTCACAGTTTAGTGGTGATGTACCTACTGCTTTCTTTTGTTGTATGTCCTTCATTAGTGTCATGATTCTTTTTGGTTTTTGATGTAAGAATCAATTAAAAGAAGAAAAGGCAAATTAAGGAAGGGTTGATGGAAAGAAGAGGTGGGGAGGGAAAGAGGTAGACAGGGTGAGAAGACAAAGAAAGGGAGGCTCAATTTCATTTGGGCTGTAGGAAAAAGCTAATCCTCTCAAGTTTTAAGCCAGCTATAGTAGATGAGTAATAAAGGGAGGTCCAAACCTCATTTATGTTTTAATATTGACTTAGTGTAGTAAAAAGCTGGGAAAAATAGAGTGTCATGGGGAGTTCAAGACCTAAACCGGAGCATCTGAAACATAATCTAAAAAAAGGATACTGTGATTCCAATCCAAGGACTTTAATTTCACACAAGGGAGTAGGAAACTTCATGGCCTGTAAAACGTTTTTTACGTTTGGTTATTTGTGCTGGGGGAGGAAGTTGAGGCTCATCTCTGCGTCCCGTTCCCTCTGAGCTCTGCAGCAGATGCTGCTGCTGCTGCTGCGCCTGCTCTGCCGCTGCCCATGGCTCTCTGCGAGGCCCATGCGCTGCCTGCCACGGTCTCCGCTCCTGTGATCTCTGCCCTGCCTCAGCTCCCACGTCCCCTTTGTCGGGATCTCTCTCCTCTGAGCCCCCATGACTTGATCTCACCTGAGTCCCAAAACCAGCTGAGATGTTTCCACCTCCCTGGAGCCTTCCTGATCCCTGGACCTCATTTTAAAAGATCGGCGAGTCCCCCACAGTTGTGTTTCTGGAGCTCTCAGACTCTGTCTTTCTAGGAGAAATGATCACCTGTTAGGTTGCGTCCTGGATACCTGTTGGGTGGGTTTATGTTGGGTCGTCTCAGCTGAGCTGGCCGTCATTCCTCAGAATTGTCTTCTCTGAGTAGTTCCAAGGCAGCCTGAAAGACACGTTGTGACACAGAAGGCTGCAGCAGGGGAGCAGCCTGCCTGCTCATAGGTCCGTGCAGGCCGTGGTGCCTGACCCCTGGCTCACCTGGTCAGTGAGGGGCAGCTGCTGGTGGCCACTTTCGGGTCCTGCTGCAGCCCCTTCTCCAGCTTCTCCTACAGAGATCAAAGTGGTTTCGGTTGTCCTTGTGGGTCCCCTGCAGCTGCGGGGGCCACTTGGTCTTGCTGTCTACATTTGACATCTGTCAATCTGTCATCCTCCCTGAATGCTTGCCCTGCCCTGCAGGCTCTGGGCCACAGCCTCAGATGCAGAAACAGCAGCAGCAGCCCCACAGCCTGAGGAACCAAATCCCTGCTTGAGTCCAAACCCCTGCAAGAAATGTATTATTGTACAGCTACCGCAGTCCTGTTGGCACCGGACCCTCACTGAGGCCCACCTGTGAGCTGTCCAGATCCCTCTCAGGCGGAGCCAGGGGTCAACTCTGGTTCTTCCTTCATGGTAAGTTTAGGCACCGAACAGGCACTCACAGAACATGGGTTGGTTGGGGGTCTTGATGTACCCAAGCTAGCTGAGACAGCCTTGCAGACCCTGGCTGAGCCTGTCTGAACAGAACAAGGGCTGGCTGGCTTCCTGCAGCTGGAAGAGGCCTTCTGGTTGTGGTTGTTTGGGTCTTTGGTTCCCCTCATGGTGGGATGACTTCTCAGGCAGGTGCTTGGAGACAGGATCCTGACGGCCAAGACTCTGAGGGATGCAGTGTTTCAGGCTGCCTGTGCTGCACTCCCCTGGAGCTCCAGGAAGGCTCTCTCCTCTTTGCTCCCTTTGGCAAGGATGTCTCTGTGTCTCTGGTCTTTGGGATCTGTCCCCAGGCTCTCCCACAGGAGGATAGACCGTGACTGCTGGCCTGGTTAGTGGACTCTAACAGTGAAGTCTCTATGATGCAGTTAGGCCTAGCTGACAGTGTTTTCTCCCAGAACTGGCTCGGCACAGTCATCACGCTACCTCCAGTGCTGCTGCCCACCCTGCATGCTCTCTGCCCCACCCCAGCGCATTTCTCTGCTGACTATGGGGTACCCAATCGGGGTCGGGGGAAGGTGGCAAACCATCCTCCTACTTGGGTCCTTTCTGAGTTAGAAATCCCCAGTGTGAGCTGCTGTGTTGAACTTAAGAATGACATCCAAATGTCGTCAGCATCCATTACTCGGCTCTGCTCCCAGGGCCTGAGGACAAAGCAGGACTCTGTAGTCACAGGCAGCAGGCCCCGCTCAACGCCTTGCTCCACCAGGTGGGTTAAATGGCTGCTCCATCTCCCCCTGCCTACCTCAAAGCCCGGATCTCCAAGGATGTCCAGACCAGTGCAGTGTCACAGCAAATGACCCTGGGCTTCCTTCTCTCCATTGTTTCATAAAGTTCTGTGATGTGCATGTTATCATGGTTACAGATCCATCAGAACAGGCTCTCCAAGTGATCAGAGACTTTCTGTTTCCCAGCGGCTTCCTGTCACGTTAGAAAGGGGCTTGGATGTCTAGAGAGGAGAGGAGGTGTGGGCAGACATGAGACAACCACGGAATGGTCTGTAATTCCAGTTTTGGAGCTTTTGGGGCTAAAGTGGCATTATGGCTGAGTTGTGTTCCCCCAAAACTTGTATGTTGAAGCCCTAACCCCCACTACTGCAGAATATGACTGTGTTTGAAGACAGGATCTTTAAAGAGGTGATTAAAGTTCAATGAGGTCATCAGGGTAGGGCCTAATCCAATACAACTGGTGTCCTTGTAAGAAGAGATGAGGACTCAAACATGCACAGAGGGAAGGCCCTGTGAGGACACAGAGAGAAGACAGCATCTATGAGCCAAGGAGAGAGGTGTGAGAAGGAACCAAGCCTGCCAGCAGCCTGATCACAGACTCCCATCCCCAGAACTCCAGGAAAAATGCAGACCTGGCCTCTGGTGCTTTGCTCTGCAGCCCTGGCCAACTAGGACAGGTGGTGTCTTCGTCCATCTACGTCACTCTAAAGCAATGTTTGAGGCTGGGTAGATCATAAAGAAAAGGGGCTTATTTGTCTTACAGTTCTGTAGGCTGGACAAGAAGTGGGGCACCAGCAACTGCTTCTGATGAGGGCCTCAGGGAGCTTCCACTTATGGAAGAAGGTACCACGTGGGGAGACGGGAAGCAAGAGACAGTGGAGGAAGCACCAGGCTCTTTTTAACCATCAGACTCATGGGAACTAAAACGGTGAGAGTTTGATACCATGAGGATGAGGATGGCACAAAGACATTCATGCGGAACCGGCTCCCATGACCCACACACCTCCCCCAGGCCCACCTCCGGCTCTGGGGGTCACATTTCAGCATGAGATTTGGAGGGAGTGAACATCCAAACCACATTAGGTGGTGACCGCATTCCCCCACTTGGTTTCCTTTAGTGGCCCCGCCTATAGCTTTGGTGGATTTGGTGCCCTCTCAGTGATGGCTCACTCAGCCCACTGATGGTGCACGCACATGGCTCGCTTCCCTTTCCATGGTTCCTGTGATTCTCCTCAGTGTTTCCAGCCTTCGACCTTCACATTTTGGATACCACTGCTGCTGTGTGGCTCCATCTTGCATGAGCTGCCTCCACTCAGCAGGTACCACCTGGACTGCCATTTCCTCCATGGGAGTGGGGACAGTGGGGCGAGGCACTGGGGCAGCAGATCCTGTCCCTGCTTTTCCCTCCTGACCCCTGCCTCAGCCCAGCAATTCCAAGGTGGGGCACAGAGGGGAGATAGGTAGAGGGCCGGGGTCCCAGGGCAGCTCCCATCACAGACCTGTGGGGAATCGTGCTTGAACGTGGGTGTCATTGACTCAGGTGTCATCTTCCTTTGTCTTTCTCATCTTCATTCCTGGAGACAGCAAATTGCACTTGCCAGCGTTTGACGTTTTGCACAAGACATGGGAAAGAACAAATGTTGGCCTGCTTTGAGTTTAGTCGCTTATGCAGCCAAAGGCCCAGGAGCGCAAGCTATCTGCAGGGAAGGCAAAAGCATCTCTGTTCATCAAAGCTGCCTGTTTATTCCAGGGTTATAATAGCAGGAATAAACGGCAACCACACCTGACATTGTATGATGGTTTATGGCTTCCTGGCCACATTTTCAAGCATTTAAAAAAATTTTGAGTACAGGTATTGTCATCTTTGTTTTATAAATAAAAAATTAAGCTCTGAGGAGAGCCTATTCTCCCAAAGTTCTCACAGCTATGCTGATTTCTAAACTGGTGTGACCACTTCCCCATCCTGGCCTCTGCCATGGCATCTGCCCAGCTCACCAGAACCATGGAACATGGCCCAGCACACCTTTCTCTCTATATATGCCCTGTGAAGAAGGTGCCTCGCCAGATCTGTGACACTGCAGCATTTCTTTCCAGGGAAGCCTGTTTCCGACCTCGCTGGTTTTCCCCTGCCTGTATTGATCAGTTCCCAGGGGATCCGAGTCTGCATGGTACTCGCACTCCTCTCCCAGCTGCAGGTCTCACTGCCTGTGCCTGAGCCCAGCCTGAGGGTGTGAAGGGATGACAGCAGCTGTCTTTCCCAACCAGGGTCAGAAAATGCCATGCTTTCTCCAAGTCCACAACACACTAGCTGGCAAGTAGAGGGAAGTGGCAGTTTCTGAGAGTGATGGCACCTTCTTCCAACTGCAGGGCTGAGAAATTGCTGGATTTCCTTTCTCAGGAGGCTTGGTGACTTATGCGTGAAATGCTAGCACAATTCAGATATTCTCAAGGCTCAGAATCTGCTAAGGCTCTGCTACCTCCAGGGCTCATGGGCTCCCGCATAGCCCTCAATGTCCATCAGTGCTGCCTGCCTGTGGCCCCTGGTGTGGATGGCTGAGCTGTAGCTTGTCCCAGCCCTGTCCTGCCTTGTGTTTCTGCTTTGCCTTCTGCTGGACAGGCCTGCAGCACCCTGTCCTGGACTCCAGCCAAGGCTGGTCAGGCACTGCAGGCCCTCCAAGGACCCCACACCTGTCATAGGCAGAATTTGGAGAGCCCTCACAATTCCCACCCCCTGGTTTACAAGCCCCATATAATCCCTTCCCCATGATTGGAGGCCACACTGCTAATCTGATGGCTTTCCTGCCAGTGATGAAGGTGCAAAGGTGAAGAACTTTGCAGAGGTAATGAAGCTCTTTGATGAGTTACCTTTGAGATGATTGAAAGGGAGATACCCTGAGCCTTTAAAATAGCCCTGGCTCTTCATAGAGAGAGATTCCAAACAGGAGAGGGACAGTCCTGCTGGTCTTGCGGAAGTAAGCCTTCTGTCCTGAGGGCCCTGCCTGGGTGGACCCAGGGAGGGAGGTGTGAGGCCTCTCGCTGTGGCAGGGAGCAGGTATGGCCTCTAGGTAGTGAGAGTCGCTGCTGGCCACTGCCTGGCAAGAAAGCTGGGACTTGGTCATTCCATTGCAAGGAACTAAATTTGGCCAACAATCATGTGAACTTGGAAGAAGACCAAGCTCCGGAGGGGATTGTACCCCTGCTGACATCTTGATTTTAGCCTGGTGAGACCCTCAGCCAAGGACACTGCCCAGGCTTCTGATCTACAGAAAGTGTAAGACAGTAAACAGGGTTTAAACTGCTGAGTTCCTGGTGCTTTGTAACACAGCAACGGGAAACTAATACAGTGCACTCCTCCCTCTCCCCCGACCCACGGGCCGCAGGTTTTTAGCACAGCCAGTACGTGCTCCTCATTGTCTCTGCCACTGTGTGATGTCTAGATCGGCCTGCATACTGGAATTCCGTCCTTCACACTCGACCTAAGGATTACATCCTGGTATGGGTGATAGCCCCAAGCCTTGGGCTGCAGCTTGTCTTGGGAAGAGCCCCTCTGCCCCATGCACCTCAGAGAACAGGAGGAAGGAGCAGTCACTGGGCCCCCATGGTCCTTTTTCAGTGGTTCTACTCTTCATGGCTCTGTTCCTAGTTCCCATCAGGTCATTTCTAGGAACTTACAGGAGCCGCAAAACCCAGGCCTTCCCTAAAGAAGACAAAAAAATATCACCATTGCACCAAGCTCAGACCACAGTAACTTGAGACTTGAGAGGAGTGAATATTTTTTTAGAATTACAGTGCCTTCTGCTATCTGTAGGGTTGAGAAATTGTCATTTCATAAGCGGCTTGATTTATTTCTGAAATTCTTAGGAGGGATTACAAGGAAAAGAGAACCAAAGTCTCAAAGCTGCTGACCAGCTTATTTAAAAGTATGCAATATATTCAGCAAACACTTAGTGAGAACCCGGGAAAAACACAGGATAAAATTTATTGCCTTATGAAAAACAGTTGGAGATGTAAAGCCTGAACATGTGTCAATAAAGATGGAAAAGGGAGCAAGAGTCCCCACTTGATCTCCAGTTACGTAACATAATAATTTTTAAAATGCTTTTGATTTTGATGTAATTATAGCTTCGTAGGAAGTTGCAAAAATGGTGCACAGAGTGCCATGCCTTTTACCTGCTTTCCCAAGTAGTGACATTTTATACGACTACAGTACAATATCAGATAGGAAAACGATACTGGTACATGCTAGGGCTTGAATTGCATGTCTGAAGTCCTAACCACCAGTACTTAAAACTGTGATTCTTGGAAGTAGGGTCATTTCAGATGTCGTTAGTTAAGATGGAGTTACAGTGGAGTAGTGCAGCCCGAATCCCGTATGAGCAGCATCCTTAGAAGAAGACGGCGTGTGAATACAGACCGGCACAGGAGGAACGCCATGGGGCGAGAAAGGCAGAGATCTGAGTTCTGCAGCTGCAAGCCAAGGAATGCCAAGGTAGCCAGGAAACCACCAGAAGCTAGGAAGAGGCAAGAAAGGATTCAGACTTACAGGTTTTAGAGAGAGGTTCAGCTCCCCATTCTGCCCTGCTGACCGCTGGCAGGACGTTTTCCATGGATGTTTGGCTGGAGTAGAGTAGTTGCTGCTGAAAAGACCTGTTGTGTTAGACTGCCATTTCCCCAGTCCTGCAGCTGCAGGAAGCAGGCTTTTCTTGGGACACGTCTGTCTGCAGTGGTTGGCGGTTCCAGGTTGTGGGCTTCTTTCTCCAGTGCTTTGGCTGAATTTCATGGAAGCATAAAGAAAATCCAGGCACCTCACCTTGGTGCTACACCTCAAGTCCCAAGGTCTCCAAGAAGTCACCTTGCTCTTTCCACCTTTTGGAGTCTTCCCAGGTTTGACTGTTTTTACTGTAGTAAAATATACATAATATTCTGTGTTATGTATATTTATGGTTCTAAGAATACTTAGTACAGCACTAAGTACATTAACATTGTGGGGCACCCATCACCACCATCCTTCTCCAGAATGCTTTTCATCTTGCAAAACTAAGACTGCTTCATTAAACACCAACTCCCTATTTCTGGCTCCCACCAGCCCCTGGCAATCACCATTCTAATTCTTGTTGCTCTGATTTTTGAGGTATTTGTCCTTTGTGCTGGTCCTTATATCACTTGAATTAACGTCCTCAAGGTTCATTCATGTTGTAGCATGTGTCAGGATTTCCTTTCCAAGGTTGGATGGCATTCCATTGAATGTGCTACATTTTGTTTATTTCCTTCTTTGTTGATAGACACTCAGGTTGCATCTGCCTCTTGGCTACTGTGAATAATGCTTCTATGAGTGTGGGTATACACAGCTCTGTTTGAGTCCCTGCTTTTACTTCTTTTGGGTAAACACCCAGAAATGGGATTGCTGGGTCATCTAGTAATTCTATGTTTAATTTTTTATGTTTGACTTTTATGTCATGTCCAGCATTTTTTTTTTAAATTTTCAAGATGATGTCTAGGGAGGAAGTGGGTTGCTTCACCTTGGCTGGAACTAGCAAGCTAAATCAACTTAAAAAATGTTCTTCTTAGCTAAACCCATTTACAGAATAGCCAAGGTGTCCCTTGAAGTTTGTGTCAAGAACATGAACACACTTCTCCTTAGAATCCTTACCTGCTTCCAGCACTCAGGAACTCTTCCTGAGGGACTATTTAGTTACAGGCCTTCTGGTCAACTGCAGAGCCTGAAACCATGGAGGCAAATTATTTTTCTTATTTCTTCAGTGTGATTCTCCTTCCTCCTGTCACACCTGCTAATGTGTAAGTAAAACATAGTTATTACAGTGAAGGCCATAGTGACCCTTTTCATTTTTCGAGAAATGTTCACTTTCATTATCTCATTCATCCTCATCAATCACTGTGAAGGAAGCAGTCAAGGCCAAGGTTATTTACGTCTACTTAATAGACAAGGAAATGGACTTGGCATTGATTTGGGTTGAGAATTCTGAAACTTCTCAACATAAATTGAGAAGCCACTGCTCTTCCTTTTCAACATAATTCCCATATGATTTGATTAAAGGAATGCTAGGAGCACCACTTCAGCATTTCAGAGGATCAACCTCAGCTCTACCAATAAAGCACGTTTGTCAATTGGGCTGTACCTCATTCCGTAGCCTGAGAACTGTGGGAGAAGGGTGAGGATAGAGGGAGCATGCTGGTGGATTGAGAACATCTGGTTTGCATTTGGCATTGGAGGGATCATAACTCTGTTACCCAGGCCTGTAGTTCTCTTTCCAGTTTATCACCAGTGCTTCAGTGGTGTATCCTTGAGTAGGACATTACCATTAGTACAAACTGAAGCATTTTCTGGTGAATACTATGAACTTGGGGTTACCTCCAGTGGGACACTGTGTGTGGAATGGGTTAGCAGTAGTCAGCTTACATTAGGCTGGGGCTAAGGGAGCCAAAAGCAGCAGGAGGGAACAGAAGAAACCCCGGGGCAATTTGGCTAATGGACACACTTGAGTCTAAGAGTTGTTTGCCCTCCCTGGGCCTGGGAAGTTGACCAACAGATCTCACAAAATTCTCCAATCAGAAGGTCAGATGAAGACTCAGAGCCCTGCCTCCCAGAGCATGATAAGGTTTGATCAGGATTTGCAGGCTAATTCTCAGCCTAGAGGTCCTGGGGACCTACAGCCTTGCTCTGGAGCCTCCATCCTCCGTGGATGGCAAGGCCAACTTCCCAGCTGCAGTTGTGAAGCTGACTCCATGCATCGTTTTTCCATCTATGTCAGTGTTCTCTTCATGTTATGTGTGTGTCAGAACACCAACTCTCAGCTCTGGGAAGATAAGTGAGATGTCAGGATTGCTGGGCAAGAGCACTCTAGCCACCCCTCTTTAAAAAAAGAAAACGAACAAATAGTTTTTCTACTTTGTTTTCACCGCTTGACATGCAGTAGGTTCATCTGCAACATTAATTGCTTGTGTGACTTCCTGCTCATTTTTCTACACGGTGCAGTAGTTGAGTTCTCTCCTTAATGACTTCATTAAATGAACAGTTTGAGTTGACTCTCAGCTTCTTTTCATCCCTTATACCGTAGTCCCCCTTGTTGATAGTTTCACTTTCTAGGGTTCCAGTTACCCTTGGTATGGCACAATAAGATATGTCAAAAGACAGACCAATTTTACGTAACTTTTATTATGGTATATTGTCATAATTGTTCTATTTTACTCTTAGTTATTGTTGTTAATCTCTTACTGTGCCTAATGTATAAATTAAACTTTGTTGTAGGTCTGTTTGTACAGGAAGAAACATAGTGTATGCAGAGTTCCCTAAAATCTGATGCTCAGCCATCCACTAAGGGTCTTGGAATGTGTCTCCATGTATGGGGAAGGGTGGCTACTGTAATAGGAATGCAGTAGGAGTGGAAATTTAGTGTCCATTACAACCTTCAAACTCAAAAGATTATCAGTAAAGTCTCAGGAAATCATGTGCTGCTCCTGAATGTGGAAAATGGCTTCTTCTGTTCTTCTGTTTGCCACATTTTCAGCCTCTTAATGTTGCAGGACTTTTCCTCAGTTCAGCTACAGATGGGGTTCTCCGTCCCATGGCCACAAAAATTCAGGCTCGCAGGCAACTTGAATAATGAGTAAGGCAGGGCTTTATTGGGTGAAAGGAAGAAAAGGGGGAAACAGGGACTCTTGCAAGGACAGAGTCCCGGCTAGAGCACTTCCTGCCTTAGGGTTGGAATTCCAGGTTCTGCACAGGAAGAGGAGGAGCCAGGCTCCACTGCAAACGGTGTGAACTTCCTGAGGCTCCACCCCAGTGTGCGGATAGGTTGGAGTTTTTCTGCGGACCCCCCTCCCACCTGGATACTGTATTAAGTAATGTGGCTGCCAGCCCTAGAGTGTTGATGCACCAGTCTGCAGCTTTGGGGAGTGTGACATCCAGACATCGGGTGGAAGGGCCAGCCTGTCCCCATGATGGGGCTCTGGGGGCTCCGAACACCTCTCCCACTCTCCAGTCACAACAGCTTCTGCTAGGTCCCGCATCTCACTCCCCCAGAGTAAAATGTATGAACATTCTGCAGAAGATATTGGTTCTCATGGCCTATTTTAAAATTTTTTTGTGCGTATTAACCAACTTAGCAGATTTGAATGGAGGAAAGAGACTACATCTTTACGGAAATTATTATAATTATTTTTACAAAATATTACCCAAAGTAATGAAAACATTAAAAATAATCTGAAATAATGACTGTGGTAGGTTGCATGATGGACCCTCAAAACGTCCACATCTGAATCCCCAAAACCTGTGAATGTGTCATGTTATGTTTCCAGAGAGAACTAAAGCAGTAGATGGAATGCAGGTTGTGAGTCAGGTGACCTGGGATGGGAAGAGGATCCTGGAGTCTCCAGGTGGGCCCAATGCAGCCACAGGTCCTGACAATGGAAAGAGAGGTGGAAGGCTCTGTGTGCCGTGCTGTGAGTGAGGGCTCTGGCCTTGGTGGGCTTCAAGGGTGGAGGAGCAGCCCCTAGAAGCTGGACAAGGCAAGGACAGTTTCTCCTTGGGCCACACATCTATTTCAGTCCAGTGAAGCTGACTTCAGACCCTTGACCTTGGGAACTGTAAGATAAAAAATGTGTGTTGCCACTGAGTCTGCGGTACCAATTGAATAGCTAGCTCTTGTCCAAAATGCTTGGGACCAGCAATCTTTCAGATTTTGGATTCTGAATTTTTTCAGATTTTGGAATATGTGCACATACATATTGTGATATCTTGGGGATGGGATCCAAGTCTAAATATAAAATTCATTTACATTTTATATACATCTTGTACATCGGGTGGAAGTAGCCTCAAGGTTAACTTTTTATTTAACATATTTCAAACTTTTGTTATTTAAATATTTTAAATTAGGAATGCTCAGCCTATAATTTGTTATATCAGTGAGAGGAAACTAACACAATAACATAGCAGAAAGCCTGGTTTCTGAAGCTTTCAGGACAGATGAGATTGTGATGATAAATTATGTAGGAATACAGACACTTGGGTCACCTGGAGCAGTGGGCAGTGGGATGCCTCCATCTGAGATCTTTCTCTGCCCTGCACACATCTGCTGCTACTCTCATCAGTGGGTGGAGTTCATTTCCTTTTCTTTATCAACAAAATGTGGCAGAATTAGCCGGAAGCAGAATTGCCTGTTTCTGGTGAGGCCCCCTTTCCCTCTTGGAAGCAGTTGCTGTGTAGGAAGCCTGAACACCTCATGGGAGATAGAGGGCCAACCAGTTCCTGCCCATTCCAGCTGCCCAGCTGAGGGGATCCAGAAATGAATGGAGCCATTGTGACCTCCAGCCTCAGCAGACACCTCCACACCGTGCAGAGCAGGGCAACCACACCACCAAGTGAGCCCCACTTGCAGATTTTGAGCAAGTAACGATTGTGCACGTTGGATCATTTATTTTCTCTCATACACCAAGCACTGGCTGGATCCCATGCTTGTTGGTGATAGAGCTGCTGTGATACCATTCCTGCGTCCCCTTCAACCTGTGAAGGAGGAACACCATGAACTAACCAACTAACACATGTCTAATCATAAACAGGGAACTGAACACCCGAGAGCCACAGTCACCTTTCCAAGATCACACAGCCAAGTGTAAATGAGGCCTCATCCTCAGGGCTGGGCTCCAGGCCTGCTGGGCAGGTTGGTTACTGCTGCACAGAACTTCTGTTCCCCAAAATGGTTTCGGACAAGCACCAAAGGATGTTCCACAGTTCTGCTTGACTAAGGTTTAATGAAGTTAATGTTCATACTTTCCACTCTATTTTTCCACTCTTTCAGGATCCAGATTTTCTTGGTGTAACCACATATAAACGTTTATTATAGAGATAAACCCACAAAATTTGATTAGGCTTCAATGAGTGGAAAACACTATAGTCCAAATAAATGCAGAAATCATTGGTTTGGGAACCAAGGGATAAAATGGTCCCAGCTGTGGCAGTTCCTCTTCTAACTTCTTTAAGTGAATTTGCGACACAGAAAAGGTCTGATGAAGCAGAGACACTAATTATCAAAGTGCCTTCACTTCCCAGAACCGTCTGACGCAAGATAGAATCCAGCTATGCTTAAACACCACATGCACAGCACTTTCTGAAATGCTTTCTACATCTTAGGGTGGGTTTTATTTTCTCCTAATGGAGGGGCTTTCCCAGACTTGCTGGGGACACAGTCTTCTCTGTTCCCTTCCCTATCTTGGCTCTTTCTTTGTTTTTATTGTGGTAAAATACACAAAACATGATATTGACCACGTTAACCATTTTTAAGTATACAGTTCGGTGGTATTAAATATTCTCATAATATTGTGCACCCATCACCACCATCCATCTCCAGAACTCTTTTTAGCTTATAAAACTGAAACTCTGTACTCATTAAGTAGCAAGACTCCATTTTCTTCTCCACCCACCTCTGGCAACCACTATTCCTTCTGTCTCTTTGATTTTATGAGGTACTCTGTGTACCTCATGTCAGTGGAATTATCCAGTATTTGCCTTTCTGTAACTGGCTTATTTCACTTGAGCCCAATGTTCTCACAGTTCCTCCTTGGCATAGCATGTGTCAGCATTTTCTTCCTTCTTAAGGCTGAATAATATTCCATTGTAGGTATAGACCACATTTGCTTATCCATTTATGTGTGCGTGGACATAATGATGCTATAAACATGGATATACAAAAGTCTCTTCAAGTCCTTGCTTTAATCCTTTTGGGTATGTACACACTAGTGGAGTTCAAGATCATATGGTAATTCTGTGTTTAATTTTTTGAGGGTCCACCATACTGTTTTGCAGTGGCTGCACCATTTTACATTCCTTGTGTAAACAATGCACAAGTGTTCCAATTTCTCTATATTCCTGCAACATCTGTTAGTTTCTGTTTTCTTCCTGGTAGCCATCCTCACGGATGTGGAGTGATGTCTTGGCTCCTTCTTGACAGTGGGTCTCTTTGGAGTCTGTACCTGCCTGCTGGGATCGCTGTCTACTGGCTGCTCCTTGGTCCTGTGGAGCTTTGCTCCTGCACTCTGCCAAGCTCTGAGGCGGGCCTCTGTCTGGGCTGCTGATAAACACCTGTCCTCATGCTAAGGTCTGGCTGACTGGCTGAGCCAACCCACTCCTCCAGGGCCTGCTTGCCCAATCTTGATGGATGCCTGACCCAGGCCTGTAACATCATGCTGCCTTCTCGTACTCACAGCTTAGGAAGCAAAAAGCAAGCCAGGTGTTCGTACTTCTCTGCTGGGGATATAACAAATGGCATGACAAATGCTAAAATAATAAATGAACTGAAAAATAAATGAGTTGGCAATTATTTACTACAGAATCATCTGAGATGGTACTTCAAAGTATTCCCCCCCAAAAAAGGATATTTCATACTGCATGAAGAGTCAAATGTAAAAGCAAAGAAATGAAAACAATCAGAGGGAGAGAGATGAATATTTATCAGATTCCAGGATGAACATGGGCTTTGTAATTGTAATGCTTTGGGGAAAATTAATTCACCAGAAGCCCCCCTGGGAAGAGCATGGCAATTGCTGAAAAGATGCCTGATCAGCCACTTGGGAGGGAGCGAGGTCCCATTAGGAAGGGCAAAGGAATTGCAAAACTGCCTTCCAGAAAGCTGGGGACCTTGCTAATGAGCTGACCTCATGTTCTGCTAAGAGCTGGTAGATGGTTTAGGAACAAATATCGGGCACTGTGAAATGGAGGGGAGGGAATTTGAGGTTTTGGTGGGTTAAGGAAGATAACCTGGGGGGAATTCATTTGTATTTCATAAAAATTAAAAACCTCTGAAAACAACAAAAAATGTGCCATGAGCAGAAATAAAAGTACATAACAAAGTAAGAGAAATGCTTGCGGCAAAGATGAACAAGGTTTAGTTGGTACATTTCAGAGCTCTCTAGGAAAGGCACTCAGGCTCCTAAAGCAAATTGTTCAAGGTCATTAGATGAGTCAGGGGCCCCTGAGAAAAAGAGCAGAAGATGGGAGGATTTTATTTGGGGAAATAGAGAAATGGAGGTGACAGGGGAGAGAGGGCAGCAATTGACAGGAAGCTAGACTCCAGGGAGAAAGAAAGTTGGGGGGAGTGTGCTGGACACCCCGAGGATTCCAGGAGCCCCAGAAAGAGGACTCCCCAGTTCCAGGAGCTGGGCCTTGGTCTCCCAGTCACACCCCGGTGAGCGGGAGCCGCCCATGGGCAGCATGGCCTCTCTCCCAGTGCAGCCTGGGTTTCCCAGCAGCAGTGGACCTGGGCCATCTACATCCTTGGTGCATTTTCTCGGCCAGCACAGATGTGACAAGAGAGTCCCAAAGGAAGACAGGCAGATGGCCAAGGAGCACTTCTGTAGGGTGTCCTCAGTCCTCTGAGCACGTTTCCCACAGCAAAGTTCCACAACGAGGCATAGAGACCTTCTGCGCTGTCCTCAGGGCCTAAACTGTGTAACCCCAGCAGAATCATAGATCTCTGAATCTCAAGCATGGTCCCTTAGTGCACCTCCCCATCCTGTGGCTGTCCCGACTGTGTCTGAATACCTC
Source organism: Callithrix jacchus (assembly GCF_049354715.1). Taxonomy (NCBI): domain Eukaryota; kingdom Metazoa; phylum Chordata; class Mammalia; order Primates; family Cebidae; genus Callithrix; species Callithrix jacchus. The sequence goes on from NC_133513.1 coordinate 36,802,126, forward strand.
CCACGACTGGGCACTTATTCACTTCTGTGACATTTCTGGACGCACCTTGAGAAGCCGTGTATACAGAGCACCCTTGACTTAACTAGCTCCATTTTAGAAAATGACTCCATTTTATGTTCACAGGGCACTTTACCAACAAGGATAAGATGTTTTGTTTAACAAAGGAATAAAAAAATAAAGACTGCATTCAACAAAATAAGGTCGCAAACAAGCACACTCTTCTCTAACCGTCCTCACCAGAGGACTCTGTGACTAGAAAAGATTTGGCCTTCAGCAGCCGGAAATTGGCCATCCTAACCGACACCATCTTGCAGTCACTTGTGATAAGAGGTCGGCACCTGTGTCCAAAGGCTCTGCCGCATCAAAGAATCTGCATTGCAAGACCCATGGACCACCCAGCCTAGACCAGGGCTCCTTCAGTCTTCTTAGCTCCCTGGACTGGTTTGTTAACTTTTTCTTCTATCTGTTTAGACTCTTGGTGCTAAATGCTACCTTGTTTGTTGTAGAGTGTTTAGCCGAGAATATTCATATATTGATTAAGCATACTATGATGTATGGTGGGCAGTACTGACTGGCTTGCCAGGTGGCCTGAGCCTGTGTGTCCAGGGCTATGTGCCCGTGACTCCCTAGTGAACCGGAAGTAAGACAGAGAACTGCCTCCTTGGGAACTTCATGTAGCTTATGGCTTTTGTGATTGAAATAGCCTCAATAGAAGCCTGATACTGTGGAAAGACACACACATGCATGGACCTGATTATTTCTCATCTTGTACCACTCACAACATCGTGCAACTCAAAGTAGAGTCTACAGGCCACATGCTAAGATCTGCCTGATCGCTTTCGAAATGCAGAGCATCAGGCCCACCCTCAACCTAAGGAGAAAGAATCTCCCTCTTTGCAAATCCCAGAGCTGTGCATGCACGTTGCAGAGTGAGAAGCAGTTCCTTGAGGTGGCTGCTGTAGCCTGAGTTAGCATCTGCCCCCTCCAACTCTTAGCCTGGGTCTGAGTTTTGCCTTATGGAACCACATGAAATGCCCTTGCTCCCTTCCCTGCTTAACGGTGCAGTGAAGAAGTGCTGTGACAGTCAGTTCTGGTCTGGTTAAGGGTCCTGCCCTGGAGGAGGGAGGAGTGAGGGAGTCCTACTTCAGGTGGACAGAGGCGGGGAAGGAGCTTTGGAGATGAGGTGAAGGACTTTGTGCTTATGATTTAAGGATTGAGGGGAAGAATGGCCCAGATTGTCAGGGCTTTCAATGTCAGTCTGAGGACTTTTTTTGTAAACAGCAGATGGGGCAGGTGTGGGAGGGTGACTTCCACATGACTTTCCAGCCTGGACCCCAGACCCCTCTCCTCAGCCCAGGAACCCAATCCTCTGTTGCAGCTCCTCCACCTAGATGGGTTCCAAGAACCTTGCTCTGGACTGAATTGAGTCCCCATAATATTCATGTGTGGAAGCCCTAACCCCAGGGTGGCTGCATTTGGAGATGGAGCCTGTAAGAAGGTAAATAGAGTTAAATGAGGTCATGAGAGCAAGGCTCTGACCCCATAGGATTTATGTCCTTATAAGAAGGAAAACCGACCAGTGGAAGTGGCTCACGCCTGTAATCTCAGCACTTTGGGAGGCTGAGGCCAGTGGATTACCTGAGGTCAGGAGTTAGAGACTAGCCTGGCCAACGTGGTGAAACTCAGCCTCTACTAAAAATACAAAAATTAGCTAGGTGTGGTGGCAGGCACCTGTAGTTCCAGCTACTTGAGGCTGAGGCAGGAGAATCACTTGAACATAGGAGGCAGAGATTGCAGTGACCGGAGATTCGGCCATTGCATTCCAGCCGGGGTGACAGAGTGAGACTCTGTCTCAAATAAAATAAAATAAAGTAATAAAAGAAAATAAAATAAAAAAGAAGGGACACCAGAGAGTTCTCTCCGTCTCTCTCTGTGAAGGCACAGTGAGAAGGTATCATCTACATGCCAGAGAGCAGCCCTCGTGGAAACCAACTCAGCCGCACCTTGGTCTAGAATTCCAGCTTCCAGAACTGTGAGAAACAAATGTCTTCTGTTTCAGTCGCCCAGCCTGCAGTGGTTTTTGTGGCAAAGTCAACCTAAAATGCAGCGTCTTCTTCAGCAAACTGAGGGTTTCTCCTGCAGAACTTGCCCCCCTCTGCATTCCCAGTCACCGACAGCATCACTGCATGCCCGCTTTCCTGGCCGGGAAGCCCCTGACATGTCTTCCTCCTCTGTCCCCTGCATCTATGCAGTCACTCCATGGTTCGGCTTTGTGTTCTCCTGAGTTCATGTCTCTGACCCTCCGGCTGCTGCCTGGGTTCAAGCCGCCTTAACCTACAGCCAATGATGGTGGCAGCTTTCTAGGTGACTTTCCTGCCCCTAAGTCCTGTCTGCAGCCCTTTATCCCACCCTATATACTGTGGGCATCTTTCCAGATCCTTCTAAAGACATTCAATTGATGAAGTCACCACATTATCACACACTCCTGGACCCCAGGAAGAGGTGCAGTTTCCTCTGCACAAACACTCTGGTGTTGACCTTGCCTGCTGGTCTCTCAGCTCACAGAGGCCATTCTCCCTGCCCTTCGTCACCCTCTTCACCCTCATGACCAGTGACCTGTGGCCCGAGTCAGCCAGACTCCCTGTTCTGCGTGGGAGCCTCTGCGCATGCACTTTCTTCTCCTTGGACTGTCTTTTCCTCCCCCACCTCATTACCTTCCAACCCCCTCACCTTTGAGCCTCTGCTGAGCTTGTTTAGGAAGCACCTCCCCACCTCCCAGGCTCTAAGACAGCAATCTCCAGGCCCCTGTGGCTGCTGAGCTCCTGATATGCGGCCAGTGCCATTGAAGAAGGGAATTTCTAAGCTGCAAGTAAACCATGTGGTAGATTAATCTCAATTTTATATCCATTACATATTGAATCTTGAATAACAATATTTTAGATATATTTAGTTAAAATATATTATTAAAATTAATTTCATATTTTTAAACTTAAAAAAATGTAGTCACAAGACAATTCAGAGACAATTCAAAATGATGTATGGGGCTCACCTTTGTGGCTCACGTTATATTTCTACTGGACAGTGCCCTGGTCTGGGTCAGATGTTCTCTCCTGTGTGTTCCCAAAAGGCCCTTTCCTTATCCCTGGTACAGCACATGTCAAATGCCCTGTAATCACCAATCCTATCCCTTGACCATCCTCTCCAATAGGGTTCATTTCCTGAAGGGGTGTCTGGTGTCCTGATCAATGGAATATCTCTATCACCTAATCACAGTAACTCACACAGAGGAGGTGCTCCTGAAAGACTGATGGGAAGGAGGGAGGGAGGGAAGGAGAAAGTAGTGTGGAACTGAGTACATAGAAGGAGGCAGTTGCATACCCAGGAGGTTCAGAGTGGGCAGGTTAGGGGAGCCTGCCAGGTTAGGAGGGTGCGAAACTCTTACTGGCCTGGATCTCGAGGAGGAAGCCTCCTGGATCAATGACCAGGGTAAGTTTCATGGCAGCCATGATTTCCTATCGCAGTGAATCACTTAAGTCGTGTTAGATGTTCGCTTCTACACATTCGCAGAGGCCTGGAAGAGAAATGCTTGATCTCCTAACATAATCCAAAAAGTAATCTAGACACTAGTATTTCAGGGAAAAGTACCTTCTTCCTCATCTTTCAGTCCATATGAAGAAAGAATAATAGATTCTCTAATTTATCCACCTGACAGCCCTTTTTATATTTCTTGGTCTGTAGGCCATAAATCCACCTGGGTCTGCTATATACAGCAAGTCCAGTTCACAGAGGAAGGTGGTGCTGAGATCCAGCCTTTCCTGCAGTCATTTTTGGGGAGAAGCCTCACCATGGTGACAGCTCGTGCCTGGGACAGTGCATTCCACGTAGTATAATTCAACACACACCCTACATATCCAGGAAAGGTGAGCTGGTTGGGGTGGGGGGTGGGGCTTAGTTAAAAGAGTCCAGGCAGTGAGCAAGACATAAAATACCATGCTTGGTATCATTTCTTCAACATAGTGGAATCGATCCACTGACAATGTATACAAAATGCATGTCCTAAAATGAGGAGACAAGATGTATTTCAAACATACCCAAATTAAGTAACGTGTCTTTATGGGCTGTCTAGCTCTACAAATGCATGTCTTTATGAGCTCTACACATGGACTCCAGGTATCTTGGTCTAGGAAACTCTTTCCTTATGGATGATGGAAAGAAATGGATTGTATAGATTTTTTCAGTTGAGGTTTAGTTAAGAATCTTAATCTAGGCATTTTGAAGACTCAAATGTTAATGGCAGGTTATTAGAGGCTCAGGCAAGCCTCGGAAGCAGGAGCATAAAAGGACAAGGGCAGGTCCCTAAGGGCGGAGCTCTCCTTGGTCTCAGCCGCCTGCAGGACCCAAGTGAGTTATCTCAGAAGGCTGCCCAAGGTGTGGGGAGCTTCTGTGTACACCTCGGGGCTCACAGTTCTGAAGTAGGTGTTTCTTGACAATGTCTTCTGGCAGAGGAAAAGCCCCATGACCTCTGCTGTGGGGGCATTAGATGGCTTCTCTTTCTCTGTTGCTACCCAAGGTTCACAGGAAGCCTTCTTGTTTCTTGTGAGATCCAGCTGAAGTTTAAGGGACTTGAGCATATAAATAGTTTCCAGGCTTTATCCACTTTGACTTGGAGTGAGAGAGCTCAGGTGGGAAGGGAGCCATATCTGGAAGGTGCCTGAAATATATAAGTGGTTTTTGGTTTATTTAACCACTGTAGAAAAATCTGTTTTCATCCTGATTGTAAACTGTTGTTTTTTTTTCCCTTCAAGTCATAAACAGGATTGTTAAGGCTTATTATGGTCAGAAGCTGGCCCCATGTTGTACTAGACTTACAGACCTCTTAAAAACTTCAGCCTTACCAGCCATTCCTAGGTGGGAAGGTTATTGCACCCCTTCTTTCCACAGATTCTGCATTGCTGCCATGAACAAGAGCATCATTTCATAGAGGTCCAGCACATGTTAAAGCAAATAAAATGTAAAGCAAAACTTACAATGGCATAGATGCTAAATTATAACCCCTTTTCTTTTTGTCTCCCATCCTTAATATGACTGGCTTTCATTAGGTGACAACAGAGCTGAGTGTTGCAAGGTAAGTGGGGGTTGGTCAGGTGGAAATCGGGGAAGGCAGGAGATCCTACAATCAAGAGGAGTTATATACTCAGAGCACGGAGACTTGCAAGAGTCTTGGGGAACCATGGGTATATCTGCACCGCTGGGTCCTCAGATAGGAATGGGAAGCATGGAGGATGAGATGATGAGAGAGGCAAAAGCTGGACTCTGAGTCTTAGATTTTTATCCTGAAGGCAATGGGGCCAAGTAAAAATAAGGCAAAGTGTTTGTATTCCAGGAGCCCAGAATGTACCTAAAAATAGATAGGTAATTAAATACGATATAATGGATACAAGCAGAAATTCTGCATTTCACATTCCAGAGGATTCTATTCATATTGCAGTCTATAAATACATGTCCTGGGGTAGAGTTCACAGCCTGTATAGCTGTGCATGCTGGCCCTAGTTGCTAAGAAAGGCATAAGCACCAATTGCTATGTGCATACACTGAAAGGAAGACCTAACTCAGCCTTGACTAAGTAGAGAAAATTTCTGGAAGGGTTGATATCCAACCGGTGACCTCAAGTATAAGTGAGAGTTAGCAATTTTGAGATAGAGAGGAGCAAGGGAGAAAAGGTTTTCAAGATAGCAGTCTTAGCATGTGCAAAGGCCTGGGAGCATAAAAGGATGCCTGCAGTCTGACTAGCACCTAAAGGACTTGAAGGCAGAGGGCTGGTAGTGGTGTGCATGGGTGGGGAGAGACGTACTGGAATATGGAGAGTTGGAGCCCAGAAAATAGGGGTAGACCAGAAACAGATGGGGATCATCAGCCTCCAGGTAGTGGCAATGGGGAGGGTGAGTTGTAAAGACAAGACAAAGATGAAAGATGGAAGCCTGACATACTGGCATGAGGGGGAAGGATGGGTGGAGAAGACCTCTATTTTGTGAAGACTGAGAGTCTTCTGCATGCAGCAGGAGGAATAGGTGTCCAGTGTTGCTTTATTTCAAAGCTTCATTTGGATTTAACTGCTAAGAGGTCATTGATAATCCTTGAGAGAAATGTCTTGGGGGTGTTTTGAGGTAGGAAGTCACTGAAATGAGTTAAGGGGTGATACAGCATTCTTTAAGAAGGTGGTCAGTGAAGGGAGGAAAACTGACACTAGATAAGGTGGGAAAAAGAATATTGAAGACCTTTTGTCCCCATTTAAGATCAGTGTGATTTGAACACATTTATGTGATACTGGGAATGGCTTGCCAGAGAGATGCTGAGAACACAGGAGAGGGAGAAGAAATCCATGAACCGACCTCTTAAGCAAACACATTCTGGGTGGGAGAGTCAGGGAGGGTGCTCTGCCTGGGGTCCAGAAAACAAATAGAAGAATTTATGTTCAAAAGTTGTTTCTTAGCTAAGCTATGAACTGGAGGAAGGGAGGACAGGAAGTTGTAGGAGTTCTTTCCCGATATCCATCAGATTCTCCAGGGGATAGACACTGACGATGAAGCTTTGCATGCAGGGTTTTGGATGTGACTTTAGGAACAACACGTTGAAGAGTGAAGGAAGCAGGAAAAGATGCAGATATTGAGCTGCAAGGCAGCTGCAACAGAGACCTCAGACAATCCTACAGGGAGCTCTGGACTGGGATGACCCTTCAGAGTCATCCTGCCTTGAAACAGAGGCATGCTTTTATACTCATCCGTCAACCAGTTACAGCTCAGCCTATTTCTGGGGAGAGGCATGATCTTGGCTGAGGGAGCTCTTTATGCATGTGGGAAATTACCAGAGAGGAATTCAGTTGACAGCCATCAGCAGCTAACATTCCTAGAAGCTGAAACAATTAGTGCCTCAGCCCTGAACGGAGCCTGGATTGCAGACCACAGTCTCCACTCCACACTTTGTTTTCCATGTAAAGTAGTTAATCATGGGAGTAATGGAGGAGGAGAAGCGTCCAGAATACTTAGAGTGGTGAAAGTTAGAACTGGTTTTGTTTTAAATAAAGAAATTTTCCAAGGATCAGAAAATGGGGGGTATTGTGGAAGCAAAGTTGGAGACTAAAAATTTTATTGGTGTTAGTTTTCATGCTGATGTGAGTTACTCCCAGCGCTCAGCACCTCCAGTGTAGGTGTAAGGGAAATTCTGCAGCCAACCTCATTTAAGGTCAGGTGAAGCTGAAACTTTTATTTTATTATTAAATTTGACCCTCAAACTTATATCTTCTGACTGAAGAACCTATATAGACACTCTAGTAGCAAAATACCCCAGTGTTTACATGAAAATGTATTTTTTCCTGCTCACATTCTTAAAGGTATTTTTGTTAAATGTGGAATTGAAGATTGACAATTACTTTCTTCCATCATAGTGAATAAATCATTCCATGTCTTCTACATTCCTTCGCTCCTGCCGAAAAGCTTGTCTCTTCTAAGATAGCTTTTTAAAATTTATTTTCTTAACTTTTAATTATTTGGTTTTGATATTTGTTACTTCTCAAATCTGTCACATTGCTTTTTATAGCTTTCAATTCTCTATTGAAATTTTCAAGCTTGTCCTCTTCTCTCTGGATGCTGGGATTAAAGTATCTGAGGTGGCACTGTGCCAGGTAAGGACACTCTCCTCTGGATGGCCAGGACCCATGTGTAGCCTGCATGGGCACTGAGGCAGGTGAAGGTGGTGGATGGGATGGGAAGCAATGAGATACAGGCAACGATGCAAATGTGCTCATCACTGCACAAGTGAATGGGCCATAGAACGTGGAGGGGAGAAATAGTAGAATGATGGACAGTGGCAGCCAGTAGGTAACAGATGCTACAAAAAGGAAGACAAATGAGCAGAATGAAAGAGAGTGTGGAGAATGTCAGTCTCCTGTCTCTGCCTGAAGTGGATGGGGCCCCTCTGTTCACCTATGGAGAACTGTGGGGAGGTGGATTTCTTAGAGCAGTGTCACATTTCAGAACAAGCAGGAGAGCTGATCTGTTCTACAAAGAGTTCAAAGCCTCAGCTGAGACTGTCTAGACTAAAGGAATGCACTAGACAGTGTTCTAGACAGAGTGTTGAAGACAGGAATGGAGGGATGAGGTAGGGAAGGAGCAGAGCATCATGGCCGGAGGACATATGGCCATTGGGAGCCAGGGAGGAGGCAAGAATGTGACAATATGAGCAGCTGGGATCATTGGCCTTGTGTTGCTGGGTGGCTATGAAATCAAAGAAAGCCTGCTCTGAGCACATGGGGCAGTGGACCCATTAGCTCCAAACATGCTAACCTCATGCTGCAAGTGGCCGTGGACCCAGCTGAGTGAAAGAGGACGCACTTGTTCCAGACACCCTTACCTCCTGCTTAAAGAGCAGTCAGAGGCCTTGTGGGATTCAGATGGGGTCTTGTGGTGTGTGGGAAACAACACAGAGGAACTTAGCATTAATAACCAGAGGTATGGCTTTTAACAAGCTGGCAAAGCTAGCCTCTCCAATAAAATAGAAGATTAAATTCATGTCCAAAGCTGGTTGTGACTGAAACTTGTAAATAATGTATATGAATGTATTTTAAACATAATATTACAAAAGTAATCAGAATATCATCTTATGCTTTAAAAAATCATACTTTATAAGCCAACTGATAAATTTTATATTAATTTGAAGAGAAAAGGGCCTAAGAAATGTTGACTTCTTTCTACAATGTTATTTTTAAAATAGCTAGAGCTGTTATTGAGAAACTGTTTATGTATACGAAGGACAATTCCAATACATACAAAAGATAATAAAAGGAAGACAAGTTCCCTGTCCCCTCAGAGAGCCCATTCCCCCTAGGATAATTCCTAAAGCAACTACTGCTAGTATTTTCTTACACATCCTTGAAGGAATGTTTTAAACATATAAAGCCACATATAGTCATCATTTTAAAAAATGTAGTTGGGTGTGCTCTGTAGAGTATTTTCATTTCCTCTTCCTTTTTAAATCAATTTCAGATATTATTCTGTGTTAGGACACATAGGTGGAGTTTATTCTTTGACGTGGTTGCACCATATTTCATTTTGGGATCACACTGTGATCTAAGTAGTTATCCACTGATGGACTGATTGTTTCATTTCTTGTATGGCCACTAAAGACAAAGTTGGTATCATTTTCCTTAGACCTTGTGCACGTGCAAAATGCTGTTTGTATCCATTGATTAGCAGGCGTATAGCATCTGAGCAATTATCATTTGTTGAGATTAAGACACATTGACTTCTAATAAGATCAGCTGGGGTTTTATATATACTTCCAATTGTGCGTCATCAAATTTTTGTTAGGGGAACAGTGGAAAAACAACATTTTAACTTGCAGTTATTTAATTAAGAGGTATGTTGAGCTTCTTTTCAGTTATTTATGTGAAACCTGAATTTTATTAATGTAAACCACCATTTTTCTTTTTCAACTGTTTTTATTATATTTTGTAGATGTGCAAAAAGCTTTTATATATTAAGGTTTTCTTCCCCCCCTTTCTATCATTTTGACAATTTCTTTCTTTTTGTTGAACTTTTGCTCTTAATCATGATATTTTTGTTTAGCAGTCTTTTTTATGGGCTCTAGTTTTTGCTTCTTGCTTAAAATATTGTTTCTAACAAAAGACTATGTTTAATTTACTTGTTTTTTTTCCTAATATATTTGCATTTGCCTTTTTAAAACATTTGAGGTTTTGGCTCATGGGATTCATGTAAGTTTGTCAGGAAGGGTGGAACTGAGTTTGCTTTTCCTGTGACGATGCAGTTGTCCCTTGTCACTTATTTAACAATCAATTTTTGTCCAATGATTCGATATGCATTATAATATGTTATAATCCTCTATGTATTTTGTTCTGAACTCTCCTTCTAATGATCAATTTGTCTATTTCTATTATAGAGCAAAACTTTTGATGACCACAGTGGTAGAATATGTTTCAATATCAGATGGGCCTTGACTTCATTACTACTTTTGTTTTCCTTAGAATTCTCCTGACTGCGTGCATAATAGTGTTTCCAGATGAACTTTAAAAATAGGTTTCACAGTTTTAGAATAAGATAATATGAGGGATGAAAGTTGATCTTTTTGTAACACTCAAGGTCAGGATATAACTTCCATGTATTAGATCTCCTATGTTCCTCAGAAATGTAAAGTATTCCTCAAAAAAATGCTTCACATATTTTTGTTTAGTTTATTCTAGACATTTTTACTATTGTTTTTGCAACTCGAATGGAATGTCCTTTAATATTTTATTTTCTAAATACTTGCTGTTTATGCTTAAAATACCTTTTGATGCTTACAAACTGCTATTTTACTGAAGGCAGTTTACTAAATCCTTTTGATGTTCTAATGGTTTTGCTATATATTATTTGAATGATTGCCTTGGTCGAAAGCTCTTTATGAAGCCCTAAACAGTATTGATTCATGCTATCATCAATGCCATCCTCCTTCTCCTCCTCCTACTCATCATCATCAACACTTTCACCATGATCCTTATCACCAATATCCTCCTCTTCGCCATCATCATCACTATCACCAATATTACCATCACATTATCCTCTTCATCCATCCTCACCATCATCATCTTTATCATCCTCCTCCTCCTCCTCATCATCATTATCAATGGTAATAGGAGAGGAGTAATACCAGTGATAGCAATTTCAACACTTTAGGCCCTACATTATTAACCCTATTCTGCCCATGTAAAGGATCAGAGCAATTTTGAATGAGTGACTACCCAAAAAGGTGGGTCACACAAATGATAGTAGAAAAAAATGTTTATTTATTTAATTAATAAAAACTTTGTGAATTGTCTATGCCAGACATTCATTCAGTTATGGCCAAACATGCAGAAATAATCAAGGTACAGGAAGAAAAATGGAAAGCGGAGTGTGTCAATCACCTTATATACCTCAACTCATGTAATTCTCCCCAAAGCAATTTATCAGGTGTATTTGTTAATCCTGTTTTTATAAACATAAACCTGACACTCAGAAAGGCTAATTCCCTTGGCTGGGATAATACAGTGGCATATTTGGGACTGGAACTCAGGTCTGTCTGATTCCAGAGTCCTCTCTCTTTTTCCTCTACTCCTACTTCCTGGCATTTAGGAAAAGCTCCAAGCTTGTGTTCTTAGACAGTGCCATGAGCTATGTGATACAAAGGACCTATGTGCAGAGGAAGGCAGGATCAAATGCCACCTGCAGTTGGGGGAGGTGCTGGGGAATGAGTTGTCATTCATCAGAAAACCAAGGGATAGGAGAGAGGTGTCTCCAGAGATGGAAAATAGCATATACAAATCACGTATAAACATTTAACTGTCAAATGTGGTCATGAATTGCTGTATCTGAAATGCAGTGTGCTGCAATGGTGGGAGAGTTGGAGCTGAAACTCTGGCCAGGGGATGGAGAGGCTAATCTGCAGTGTGTGGTAGGTTAGCACATCAATGGGCTGACATGCAGTTTTTCTTTTTTAATGTCTTTATTATAATACAATTCACTACTACTCGTCCATAAAAAAGAATAAAATAATGTATTTTGCAGCAACTTGGATGGAATTGGAGGCCATTATTCTAAGTGAAGTAACTCAGGAATGGAAAACCAAATACCATATGTTCTCACTCATAAGTGGGAGCTAATATGTGGGTACACAAAAACATGGAGAGTGGTGTGTTGGACACTGGAGACCCAGAAATGGGGAGGGTCTGAGGGGGTGTGAGGGATTTTATAAAAGCCACATACTGGGTATAATGGATGCTGCTTGGGCAGCATCCCCTCCATTAGGAAGGAGGAGAATGAGAGGCTGTGCGTCACAGAAGCTTAAATTTTAGACTTCACTCCTTTACAGTTCATCCTTGTAAGCAAAAACCACTTGTACTCTTGATGGTATTAGAAAATTAAAGATACAATGCACAAACATAAAATTCATCCATTTGAAATACACAACTGGGAATGCCCATCCAGAGGGCATTCACGTCTAGCCTGGCGATATGGACTCAGGAGTCCTCAGAGTATCTGAAGTGAGAATGTGTGGGGCCATTTGAGTAAATGGTGAAGGAGGCAGAAAGAGTTTTGAGGACAGAGCAGAGAGACGCTGAGACTTAGTCGGCAGGCAGCGGAAGAGAAGCCCATGGGGGAGAGGAAGGAAGGAGGAGAATGAGAGGCTGTGCGTCACAGAAGCATGGATCTGAAGAGGGTGCAGGAAGAGGGGGCATTCACCAGGAGGACTGGAAAGTGTCCAGAGAACACAGTGGCCAGGAAGCCCTGCTGAAGCTTGGCAAGGTTGGGTCGGTGTGGAAGGATGCTGATCAGAGTGAGGAGAGGAATAAGAGGCAGGTGAGCTGCACAGTCAGTGCTCAGAGGACCGCCCTTCAGAGGCCTTCCCTGCTTCATGGCAACATTCAGATGCTCTCCCTGGCCTGTGTTCAGACACTAGAGACAAGCTGATCAGTACACCTCTTCTCGTCCTTTCCCTGGCATAATTTAGATGGTACACAGAACCTGGGCTTGCCCCGGGTGTGCCTTCACACAGGCCATCTATTGCTTTCAGGACTCTAAGAGGAAAGCAGGAGAAGTTCTGGGGACCTGTAGCGGACAGACCCAGTTAAAAAGACAACTCAAAGACTCTAGCAAGATCTAAATTTGGCCCTGGGCTATATTAACTCAGGTAGTCATATTGAACTCTGTTGAAATATGTGGGCTATGTTACATTTGGAACCTACACTGTGGTGAAGGCCCATGGGTACCTGATTCCAGGATATTCTTCAGTTACTCAGATGAAGGCTTTTTATTCATCAATACTTCTTGATCAAGAAGAGTAAAGTCCTGGGCCTGATGCTTTTTGTTGCAGCTTGGGGTGATACATCTATTTCTGAGCAATTGTGTTTGCAGTTCATAACAACACCACACTCCTCACCGATGACCCAGGACCTACACAGTTGGATGAAGCTGTCTTAGAGTCCTGGATCCCTCCTGCAGCCAGAGCTTAAAGAATGCTACTCCAGGCCAGGTTCAGTGGCTCAAGCCTGTAATCCCAGCACTTTGGGAGGCTGAGGTGGGTGGATTATCTGAGGTTAGAAGTTCAAGACCTGCCTGGCCAAAACATGGTGAAACCCCATCTCTATTAAAACTTCAAAAAATTAGCTGAATGTGGTGGCAGGCACCTGTGATCCCAGCTACTCCAGAGGCTGAGGCAGGAGAATCAATTGAACCCAGAAGGCGGAGGCGGCAGTGAGCTGAAGTCATGCCATTGCACTCCAGCCTGGGCAACAAGAGCGAAACTCTATCTCAAAAAAAAAAGGATGCTAGTCTACTCCTGTTGGCGTGGAGCAGACAGAGCATCCTCTGGGAAAACCTGTTTGCCGTAGACTCAGACTAGAAATGATCTTGCTGAGTTACAGTGAAACCCAGGGACCAGGTCAAGGCTTCTCTGCTGCTGTGCTCTTTGACCTTAAGTTTCTCGGTATCCTGGCCAAGCCTCAGATGTTGAGGGACTGAGGTCATTAGTAGACAATTGTAATCTCAGGCCCGACTTCTCATCTCACAGACCACCAAGGCCGCACAGAGCCCTCCAGAAATGTGTGATCCCAGCAGAACTGTCCTCTCCCCTGGAGAATGGTTGCTGTGTGCGTTCCGCCTTTTGTGAGGATTTCCTGACTGTGGCATTGACTGCTGCATTCTCATTTTCCAGATCTTAATAAAAATCCTGTAACATTCTGATCTAGGCAGGAGAAAAACTCACATTCAAATACATGTGTGCATGAGGGGGTATGTATACACACGATTATACATACGCTTTGAACAGTTAAAATAAACTTTTTCTCATAGATACTAATTCTTTTTAAGCCAAAGGAAATAATTTATATTTTTCAAAACTTTGTGTTTGGCCAAAAAAACCAAGCACCAAAACCAAACCCCCCACCCCAAAAAACTCCCAGCCCCAGCACTATTGATTTCAAACAACTTGAGAAGTTTGAGGAGTTGCCTCGTTTTTTTGTTTCTATTGTTTCCTGTATGTAAATAGCCTTGCATGGCCTCATTTATCACTGTGACTTCCCTGGGGAGCTGCCATTTCCTGCTACCTCAGCCTCCTACTTGTACAAAAACAAGGAACAGGGAGCTAAATATCCCAAATTAAACAAGTCATTAAAAAAGCAGTCAATGATATGTGTAAATCATCTACCTGTAGGCAGGGGTGCTTACGCAAGGGAATCCTGAGGGTGTGGAGGAGAGAGATCTGTGTAACGTAGCACTAGAGAAACCTGCACTCCTGCCTATCTCTGTCCGAGTGATGACTGGAATTCTTGGAAGTGCTGTCTGGCTGTGGAGGAAAACCAGGTGGTGGTAACTGCTTCACCATGTGGCACTGAGGGGCAAGGCTTGGGGACCAGCATGAATTAATCACAGGCTTTTAGGATGTCATCACATTCCATGGGTCTGGCTTTGGTGAATTCCAAAGCAAAAGCTGGGAGAGAAAGGCCATTTCAGCTTCAGCATTTTCTTTTTTAAATGCCAGTGTTGTGGTTTCAGGCTCCCTTTGATGTCAGGAGCCCAGAGCCTTTGCAGAGAGGGAACCCACTGCACCTAGTAGAGGTATTCAGTGTCTTCTGAAGAAGAGACGTGGAGATAGGTTCTCCGGCAGTGAAGCGGCCAGTGAATGTGTAGGGCCCTCACTGCCGAGCAGCCGGCTCAGGATCCTTCCACTGATGCATTTTGCCTGACCCAGTTGATGCCGAGAGGTCCATTTACTGTTCTTTGGTCAGCCTTTGAAAGAGACACATTCCGTACCTCTCTGTAGATCAGCGTAGTTATGGGAACAATGAGCTCAGCATTGCAATCCCTGCGTGCCAGTTTGCTGAGTGACCTTGAATGTGAATTAGAAAGGACTGCAATTGCCTGTCTTCCTTCAGAACATGTCTCTAGAAAGATATGCTCAGGTGAAGTAAGCTGTTGACAAGCCAAGCAAAAGGCAAACTTCGATTATCTACTCAATGGAAACATCTAATGGAACTCAGCAGAGCTTGTATTGCACTGAAATTATAAGGCTTAGATATGGTCAAGTGTTTTGGAAAATTGCTTCTGGCTTTATCAAGTACTAGAGGCTTAGTTTTCAGAGACTTATGTATTTAGTTTTAATTATTTTGTTTACGTTTAAGGTACTTCATTTGGTAAACAAAATAATTAATCTAGAAGTCTCCTTGTGTATGAATGAAACTTGCTACCTATGCCTGAATAAATCTCTTCCACTTTCCACTGGAATTCCCAGGGAATAAACAAAAAGGTGCAAAACCTCCAGCACTAGAAACAAGTGGTTTGATCACTGAGCCCAGCTGTGGCACTCCCGTAAGTGATTTACATATAGCTCATATCCAAAGCTTTGAACATCACCATACTGGGGAGGAAGCAGGAAGGAGACTGTTTGCCTTTACTCCACCTGTGTGGTTCTACCTTGAAGATCTGGTCCCAGGCGTCAATTGGAAAGCCTGGCCACCAATTCCTAGTAAGAGGATTTGCTCTTGAGATGCTCAAGTTTTTCCTTACCCAACCACTTCCATACCTACCCATCCAATTGAGAATTTCTCCATTGTCACACCTATTAAGCACACTGTTACTTGAGCGTAAGTGCTCACACAGTGATTCACTGCATTGCAAAACTGAACTCAACAGAAGAGCTGACGGAAACAGTAGGAACAACGGGGACTCCCCCTCTCTAGGTACTACCACTGTGCATGAAGTATCTTCAACATATGTTGATAGAAGATCTACTTTTGGTGTTCTTTTTGCTTGAATACTCCTATGAGCATTCAAGGAGTATTAAATTATTTGGTATGCAGAGCTCCTAGAACCACAGAGAAGCATGCAGGTATCATCAAACTTGGCAAATTTCCTTTCAGGAATAACAAAATTGTGATTCTACAGCTTTTCTTTCTTTCTTTTTTTTTTTTTGTGGTTAATGCATACTTTATGTGTTTAAAATGGAGACCTCTATTGTGTTTATTTGTTCTGGCTCTGAGTTCAAGTCCTGGATATCATTATCAATTTGTTGTCTTGTTGAATCTAAATCTCATTATGTGTCTTATGTATCTGGGAGTTAAGATCTCTTATTGTTACATTAATCCTTTTACCCTTGCATTCTTGTAGCTTTGACATCTATTTTATTAAGTGTGAGAATTGCAACTCCTGCTTTTTATTTATTTATTTTTGCTCTCCATTTGGTTGGTGAGTTTTTTTCCATCCCCTTGTTTTGAGTCTTTGTATATCTTTAGATATATCGTTAGATTTTGTGGATAATGTGTATTTTGTGTGTTTAAAATGGAGAGCTCTATTGAGTTTATTTGTTCTGGATCTTAGTTCCAGTCCCGGATATCGTTATCAATTTTCTGTCTCGTTGAATCTAAATCTCATTATGGGTCTTATGTGTCTGGGTGTTAAGATCTCTTATTATTACATTAATCCTTTTACCCTTATATCCTTGTAGCTTTGAAATCTATTTTGTCAAATGTGAAAATTGCAACTCCTGCTTTTTATTTATTTATTTTTGCTCTCCATTTGGTTGGTACTTTTTTTTTTCCAACCCTTTATTTTGAGTCTATGTATATCTTTGGATATACCGTTAGATTTTGTCTATATCTTTTGATTGGGAGATTTGGTCGATTTAAATTTAGGGTTGTTGCCATTTGATATTAACTGGCTATTTTGTCCTTTTGTTGATAAAAATTCTTCTTTATGTTAATGCTCTTTACTTTTTGGTGTATTTTTAGAAAGGGTCATACTGGTTGTTCCTTTCTGTGTATAATGCTTCTTTTAGAAGTTCTTGTAAAGCAGGCCTGGTGGTAATAAAATCTCTGAGTGCTTGCTTGTTCCTAAAAGATTTTATTTTTCCTTCAAATGTAAAGCTTAAATTGGCAGGATATGAAATTCTGGGCTGAAAGTTCTGTTGATTAAGTATATTGAATATTGGCCCCCACTCTCTTCTAGCTTGTAGGGTTTCTGTTGAGAGATCTGCTGTAAGCCTAATAGGCTTACCTTTATGGGTAACTTGATCTTTCTCTCTGGCTGCCCTTAATATTTTCTCCTTCGTTTTGATCTTGGTGAATCTAACGATTATGTGCCTTGGGGTTGGTCTTCTTGAGGAATATCTTTGTGGTGTTCTCTCTATTGCCTGGGGTTGAATAGTGTCCTGCTTTGCTAAATTAGGAAAATTTTCCTGGATAATGTCCTGGAGAGTATTTTCCAGCTGAATTCATTCTCTCCGTCACATTCAGGTACACCAATCAAGCGTATATTAGGTCTTTTCACATAGTCCCATATTGCTTGGAGACTTTGCTCATTCCTTTTTATCCTTTTTTCTCTATTCTTGTCTTGTCGTTTTGTTTCATTAAGTTGGTCTTCGACCTCTGATACCCTTTCTTCTGCTTGATCCATTCGGCTGTTTAAGCTTGTACATATTTCACTAAGTTCTCGTGTTGTATTTTTCAACTCCATAAGTTCATTTGTATTCCTCTCTATATTGTCTATTCTTTTCAACATTTCATCTAACCTTTTTTCCAAGTTCTTAGTTTCTTTACATTGGGTTAGAACAAGTTCCTTTAACTCCCAGAAGTTTCTTATCATCCACCTTTTAAAGCCTACTTCAGATAATGGAACACAGTCCTTTTCCATCAGGGCTTGTTCCGTTACTGATGAGTCCTTTTCCATCAGGGCTTGTTCCGTTGCTGATGGGTTCTGATTTTGAGTATACTTGGCCTTCTTAGGCTGTTTTTTTCCCTTCATTGTAGATGAACCACCGTTCTAATTAGGTTTCTTAGTCGACGTCTGACTTATTGATTCCCAGTGCTGGGATCCGAGCAACCCACTGTGGCAGCCTAAATAGCACCGATAAGACTGATGGTGCTCTTCTGCCCGGGAATCTCTGGTCTGGCTTCCCTCTTGAGTCCGCAACAAGCAGCTCTGATTTCCTGGAGCTCCAAACTCCGGTCAGTAGGGAAAGCAGTCCCGTTGGCTCTGCATGAAGAGCTGCTGCACTGAGACGCCGGCAAAACCGCTGCGGCAGCCACAAGAGTCGCGCTGGCGACCTGTGGGGCTCCTCCACTGGGAATCGGCTAATCGGTGAGTGACGAAAATTCGTCTAAAGATGTGGCATCATCTCGTTCTCTGAGCTTTCACTGGGAGCTACAATCCTGAGCTGTTAGTGGTCGGCCATCTTCGAAGTGCTGTGTTGATTCTACAGCTTTTCTAAGATGTTTGAGATTCTCTTTTAGACTAAGCAAAATTCTCATTATGGAATGTAGCCCCAACCAATTTATAATTGAATCTCTATTTGTTCTGATGATGATTCTAAAATAGTACTGATATGTTTAAGAAGTTGGAGATTTTTAATTTACTTTAAGAATTAGCTCAGCTGTTTAACTGGAGTTTTAATCCTGTGATATGTGTACTGGATTCATGACCCTTTATGCAGCGTTTTTAGTTATGTGATGTTTGGCAGAATGACAATAAGGTTTTTTCCATTTTGGCTTCAGAAGGACACGAATAGTGTGTGTACTGTAACTCCTAGTCCTAACCACTTTTAAAACCAGCATCTTTTTTCGTACACGTTGGTAGTGTTTGTCTGGGTACCTCAATAGTAGCTTGTGTAATGTTGATGAATATCTGTATCTTATGGCCAAACAACCTATTTCTGTGTTTTGAGGAGGTCGGGCAAAAAACACTAAATGACAATTTGAGAAAGGCATATTGCTTCCAGATTGTGATGTGTGTGGGAAAATACTCTCACAGTGAAAAGCTTGATGATTTACTGTAAGGAGGTGCCAGTAGCTTATCAAAACTAATTTGTACAGACTAATACTGGATAAAAAGTAAAATAAAAGTAGGAATGGCAAGGACTCTGTTACAAAACAAAATCTGTACCATAAAGCGTGAAAAAGGAAGTTGGCAATAAAAAAAAAATCAATTACATGGAGGACAAACTACATGGGCTGTCTGAGACAGTGGAATGAATATCTAAGTGGAATATAATGAGAGAAAATAAAATAGATATCAATAATGAAAATCCAGTTTATGACTGCATGGCATTCTACTTACAAAAGCTAAAAGAAATGTGGCGAAAAAAATCATCACCTGGAGGAAAGCTTTTGAGCTTATAATAGGAAATCTGTACTTTTCCAATACAATGGATCATCCTGTGAATAGAAATTTGTATGCAGATACACTTTGCCCAAATGTCTTAATTTCAGTGATGAAGAATAACTGCCCAAAATCACCCTGTAGGAAGAAAGAAAAATCACAAGAAAAATATTTAGAAAAAGTCTTCCAGAGATTTTAGAAAATTCTTCTGACATTGAGCAATAGAGAATACTACAGGGAGTCTTGTACATTTTTTTTGGGGAAAGATACAGATATTCAAAATTTGTATTTCCAGCATATAAGAAAGAC
The DNA here is from genome assembly GCF_049354715.1 of Callithrix jacchus. Classification (NCBI taxonomy): domain Eukaryota; kingdom Metazoa; phylum Chordata; class Mammalia; order Primates; family Cebidae; genus Callithrix; species Callithrix jacchus. Next base: position 36,821,610 of record NC_133513.1, read on the forward strand.
GTGTTTGGTTGTCCAAGACCCATGTGCCTTTCTCAGGAAACTTAAGGTAGAGTAAGAAATACATCAAAGGCAAATATTTAAGAATAGGGAGATTATGATGCAAAATGCCCATAGTGGGCAGATGCAGTGGCTCATGCCTGTAATTCTAGCACTTTGAGAGGCTGAGGCAGGTGGATCACTTGAGATCAGGGGTTTGAGACCAGCCAGGCCAACATGGTGAAACCCCATATCCACTAAACATACAAAACTTAGCTGAGTGTGGTGGTGGATGCCTGTAATCCTAGCTACTTGGGAAGCTGAGGCAGGAGAATCACTTGAACTGGGAAGGGGGAAGTTGCTGTGAGTAGATATCATGCTACTGCACTCCAGCTTGGGCGACAGAAGGAGACTCTGCCTCTAAAAAAATATTACCAGTTCCACACATAGAGCCAGATATTAGTTTTGTAAATAGTCAAACTTGTTTGTAAAAATATTAAAATATATTAAATCAGAAGGGACATGACATTTAAATAGTAAAGTAATAAAAATCATTCTGGCATAAGTAAAAGAATAAAAGCATGCAAACCATTTTCATCTAAGGGGGGTCAAAAATTATTAAATTTTCTTGAATTTGACAATTTAGAGAAAACAAAGAAAGATGTATGTTTTGGAAAATCTTAAAGAATACCAAAAGTAAATTAGAAACAGGATATGTGCTTCCAAATCACTGAAGAAAATAAAAGCAAAGGAGCCATCCTTAAAAAAATCACAAAAGAAACAGTAAAAGCTTACTAAAGTAGAAAGCATGAAATGAGATGATAGAATTAAGAACAATATATATTAAGTCACTCAGCTTAAATTAAGAATCAGAATCAACTACAGTTAACACGAAAAAAAACACTTAAAAAGATATGGAATCATGCCAGACAAAGCTATGAACCAGTACCCTCCCCACCGCTGCTCACAAGCAGCTCCTCTCCAACAAGGCCACTTTCGTGGAAAGTAGAATTCGGTGAAAGAAAAAATTAACAAACATGAGGAAAGTTATATTACTGGGGAAAGGTACAATTAGCAATAAAGAAATAATAAGAATAAACTTATATGTGTTAAATAAGACACCAGGAAAAGTAAAGCAAGAGTTCCTAGGAAGCTTGGAGATGAAGTACATATTTATAAAACTTCCCTCCTGGGATGCCCTCCGTGAACAAAAAGACCCCAATACAGAGAAAGAGTTGGTCACTGGTGAAGCAAAGAAGCAACTCAACTCCTATAGTGAATGGAAGAGTATGTACTGAATGCAGCAAGTTTGAGACCACATGAGAAGAGGCTACTAAGGCCAGCCGAGCATCTCTCCTAATGCAGGGGAAAAGGGCCCTTGGAGGTGAGAGATGATGATAGCCTTACAAACAGCTTTCAAGTTGGAGAGAAAGTTCTGTGTTATGGATGGCTTGGGGTTCATATTCACTGCATAAAAGAAATCAGGGCCAGGTGTGGTGGCTCACGCCTGTAATCCCAGCATTTTGGGAGGTCAAGACAGGCGGATCACCTGAAGTCAGGAGTTTGAGACCAGCCTGGCCAACATGGCAAAACCCCATCTCTACTAAAAATACAAAAATTAGCCAGGTATGGTGGTGGGTGCCTGTAGTCCCAGCTACCTGGGAGGCTGAGGCAGGAGATTTGCTTGAACTTGGGAGGCAAAGGTTGCAGTGAGCTGAGATCATGCCATTGCACTCCAGCCCAGGCAACAGAGCAAGACTCTTGTCTCAAAAAAAAAAAAAGAAAGAAAGAAAGAAAAGAAAAGTAAAAAGGAATCAGGAAGTCTTGACTGAAGGGGAGACCACATGGCCCTTCCATTTAGGTTTTCTCTAATCAGGAGGAGTGACTGGGGATGGAGCAAAAGAGAAATGGGGAAAATGCCCTGGGAGTCGGCTTTGCATCTGCAGATGCAAGTCCAATGAGCAGAAATCACTTGGCATAGACCCATCCAACGTTTTCTCAAGAAGTCATTTTTCCCGTTTGCTGACATTACATCATTAGCATTACAGGTGCTTACTAGTTGACCTGCTTGCCCAAGAGCAGACATGACCAAAATTGGAAGAGAGAATTTCCTGCAACACACACATGCACACCCTCCGCCTGCCACAGAAGCCAATGGTAGGGGCAGAGGGTTCAGCCACCGGAATGGGAAAGGCTCCCAGATGATGTGGGTGTCCACAGCCAGGGGCTTCGTTTTGCCCCACCTGCCTTTATGTGGAGATCCTCCAGGGTCCACGCATTGGCAGCATCCTGCCACTAGGAAAACTCTGGAAGGAGCAGCCTGGAAGCCGCACTGCTCATCGGTTTCTACAAAGGTAGTATGGGCAGCTATGCAGGAGGAGAATCAGAGGCAGGGATGTCCAGAGACTGCCGGCCCTGCCTGTAGGAATTGAAGTCCTTGTGGCTGGGAGTTTCTAAGCAGAGGCTGGGCTGCTGCTTGTTGGGGATTTCCTCTTCTTGAGCTTACATTTTGCAGGGACTAGGAAGAAGGGAGTAGGAGGAGATGAACGCGGCAAAAGCACATGACGCCCCGATTGATGTCAGGTAGGAAGCACCCCTTGCTCCTCCACCCTGGGTGAAAGCACAGGCCCAAGCCCTTTCCCACCTGTGCTGGGGCAGGAGCCCAGGAGCCTGGGTGGTCCCGGCTCCCTGGGCCCTGGACGTCCGCTGTTCAGGGTAAATTTGCAGCTGCTGAACCCTAAAGCCGCGGGGCAGGGCTCCGACAGGCTTTTGCGCCTCCCTTCCCGTCAGCATGTAGGGCTGATGGGAAAGGAACTGTTTATTTTCTTTTGTTTTTATATTCCTGGGTTAGCTTTACCGCTACAGAAAAGTAAGGCAAAGGCCCCGCAGTCACGGAGGGTGCCTGTGCAAAGCGTGAACATGCGCCGAGTTTAAAAGCAGACGTTTGAGGCAGCGCTGCTTCTTGGTGACCCGCGTGCCCTGGCCGGCCAGGCCTCTGAGCCTGAGACCCCTGGTGTTTCTCTTAGGTCCCACGAAAGCACGTGTGAAGAGCAGAGCTACGTTTTCTCAAGAAGTCATTTTTCCCGTTCCCCAGCATCACACCATCAGCATTGCAGGGGCCACCTGCACCTCGGATTTTGATTCTGCTGCTCGCGGGAAACCTGTAGTGTTGCGGCCACTCTGTGGGTGTCTCCTCTCCCTCCCCGCGCTACCCGTCACCCCCCTCCACCTCGGACTCTCGGGCCTGGGCTCTCTGCTGACACACACCGGCATGGTGCCCTGGCTGGCATCTGCTCTGCTTGGCTGGTGCCCGCCTTGCCAGGGGAAGTGGTAATGTAAATGCCTCCCTTTCCTGGCACCAGCCCCTAGCCTCTCCCTCCCCTTTCTACAGCTGTGTCCTAGTTCTCCACTGCTGCCAGGCGCCTTCTGTGAAAGCCTTCCTCAAGGCAAAGTCCCCCGAGCCCTGGGCCTGGGTTTGCCCTGCTCATGAGGCTCTTCTGAACATCCCGGTCACTCCCATGCCAGCCTCCACTTTTCCCTTCTTGCCTCAGTTTCAGTGGCTTCCTTCCTTGGCCCTCGGCTTTGGGCCGACTCCAGCATTCCCAGCTTGCCTCCATCTCCCATGGACGGTTCTAAAGAGCTCCTCAGACACCACGTGAACTCTGCAGGAGTAAGGAAGATGCCTAACTGAGCCCTACGGCCCCAACCCACTTGGGAGGTGCAAATACACTGGCTTTTCTCCTTAGCCCTTTCTCCCACCCTTTTCCTCAGGTCCCTTGTGAGGTGGAAGGCTCTCAACCAGTATCTATAGCGCAGACTCCCCTAAACAGGGACCTGCTGCTCCTCAGTCTCTCCTGTGAGGCGGGCCACAGCCTCTGCAGGCTCAGGAAGCTCAGCAGGCCCAGCCTCTCCAAGCAGAAGCCATGCAGCTCAGCCCACCTGGGGCTGGCTGTGTCTCTCCTGCCTTCCTCACCCAGGCCAAGGGCAGCAAAGCCAGTATCTCACACCCCTTTTTCTCCCATCCTTTTCCTGCACCCCCACTTCCCACCATGAGGCCCCTACAGTATCCACCTTGATACCTCTTGTACTGTCCCACTGCCCATCAGCCCCAAATCTCATAACCTAGGTGGCCTCTGAATTTACTAAAATTATTTCTTACAACGACTGGAGGACTCCCAGTTGCGTGTAACCATTCTTCTCAGGCTGAGCTACACGGCCCCCCAGGCCACTTCCCTGGTTCCAGGGCACAAAAAGACTCCTGGGAGATGTGATGTGTTATTCTGGAGCATCAATTTTACTTGAAGCTCAGAACTATTTTTAAATATTAAAACAAATATCAACCTATTTACAGAGTAGAAGATAAAATTGGAATCTTTAAAAATATTTAAAAGAAATTATATGCGCAGGGGTTCCCTTTTGGCTATGACCTAAGGGTTTGAGATCAGGCTCCTTAAAGAGTTTGAAAGTTAAGGGAGATCATTCTGTCCAGAGCAACACAGCATTCCAGTGTGACCTGCTCGGCCCTCTGAGGTGTGGCCTCTCCACGTGTCTGATCTTATTTCTCAGCAGTTTTCTCAAAGCCTGTGCTCTGGCCACACTTCATGCATCGCACATGCACTTGGTGTTCATGGAGTTTCCTCTGGCAAGGTTGCTCTTGCCCCCTCCCTTTCCAGGTGACGTGCACATGTCCCACTAGGTTCAACAACACAGTTTCTTCCTCTCTGAATCCTCTATTCTTTCCTCCCTAAATGGAATAAAATCAGTTCCTCCCTCTCATGTCCCCAGTGTCCCTCTCTCTCTCCCAGCTTCCCAATGCATTCATTTGGAAAAAGTCAATGCTTTGGCTTCTGTGTCATAAGCGCTGTGGAGGAATTCTTTCCCAACTGTGCACATTCTGTGGTTGGGGAAAACCAGCTCCCAGCTAAGGCACCTCCCTGCCTGCACAGTCCCCCAGTGGTAACTCTATGTACAAATGTCACACCTGACTTAAGTGGCCTTGGGTCTCCCTCTCCATCACAGTGCTGGGGTCCACATTTAGGGTTAAACCCTGAGATGATCATTTCCTGGTTGTGTTCCTGGGAACTGACCCCAGAGAAACCCCAGTCAGGGCTTGCCAGGGGGACCTGCCCTTCTATGACAAACTCAGACTTGCTGCTGGGGGTCCTCTCCCCATCATCTCACTTGTTTTCACTGTGCTTTCTTCTTTGGATTTGGGAAACCCCTCAACAAGACCTCTTTCATCTTCCTCTAGAAAAGAGGTTTGGGAATCTGCCTCCCTTCCTAGAACCTACCCCCATCTCTAACCCACAAAGGTGCTGACTCAACTCAAGTTGGTTGGACAGATAAAGAGATCATTGCAGGCAGCCCCAGAGAACCTCCCTCTTTCAAGTTCCTTCCCAGGAAAGGCTGCTCTTGGGGTCATGGTGTTATCCTTCCTTGCTAGCTTGAACAAATGGAAAAAATGTTTGTACTAGTCACGGAAAGAATAATTCAAACATTTACGAAGAGCTCCAGACTGAGAAGGTAATTCCCACTTATTCCTGGCCAGTGTGACGCGAGGAGTGTTATCCCAGAAGACCAAGGTGACCAACTGCACGTGCGTACCTAATTCCCAACTGCACGTGCGTACCTGATTCCCAACTGCACGTGCGTACCTGATTCCCAACTGCACGTGCGTACCTGATTCCCAACTGCACGTGCGTACCTGATTCCCAACTGCACGTGCGTACCTGATTCCCAACTGCACATGCGTACCTGATTCCCACGGAGAGACCCACACTTGCTTTCCAAATCCCTCAGCCAACTCCCTCGAGAAAGACTCATTCACCCGCTGCCTAGATCAACCCACACCACCTCCAGCCCTGTCTCCCACACTCTACATTTTCCCTTCTGTGTGGTTTCTGGGCTCAGTTTTCTGTTTCTCCTTTTTAATTTCCATGACCAGCCTCTTTCCTATGGTATTAGCATTATAGGTCTCCATGAAGTAGCTGAGTCACTTGAGAAGCAGACCTTATGCAGATCACTGGGGAGTAATCACTGCTGTAGCTGGAGTAAATAAAACAATTAGAAAGCCATCAATAGGAAGAACCAATTCTTCCTGGGGGAAGAGGAGAACAGGGACATCATCAGCAAAGAGGTGATGTGGGAGCATTTCAAAGGTGGAAGGAAGCAGAAGGAGAAGATGAAGGCACATTCTAAAGAGAAGGGAGAGGGGGTCGCAAAGGAATCAAAGCATCCCTGACCTTTCCTTCAATAAAAAAATTGTAAACAAAATACATTTATTTATATGTGTTAGTATTTTTTCTGTTTCCAGGGGTAATTTTATACCTTTATGGAAGATCATTTAAAAGCCTTTTATCTATTAGAACTAAAAAGTCTATAAGAAAAACATGAAAACAATAAGGGCAATGTTATCTCAGACAACTCAGAATAATTTAAATCACCATCTGGAAGGCCCATCAGTGACAGAGCCTTCTATGGCCCTTTCTCTCTCTCTCCCTCTCTCTCTTTCTCTCTCTCTCTCTTTCTGTCTCTCTGTCTCTCGGGCTCACAGCGTTCCACTCCCTCCAGAGATGGGTGTGTACTTGCCAAGGGCAGTGGGAGGGTCAGCGCCCGATGTCCAACCACGACTCACACGGCCCAAGACTGGTGATGACTTCTCATGGTGGCACAGCTCTGACTTGGAATTCCCCCGCAGAGGTCCTCCTGGGTGACATCATGTGCATTTGGTGCTACGAGGTGTTTCGAGCATGAGATTGTGAACTTTCTTTATGGACAGGAAGCAAAGGAAGGAAAGTGAATTTAGGAAAACAATGGCCATCTTAAAAAATAGGCCAGACTTTAAACAAAAGTATTCCAGCCTATTTCATATTTCTACTTATTTGGAAACGAGGCTGTTGAGCTGTCCTGACAGGCTCTCTCAGATGGAGCTGGGCCCTAAGAGTGCCTTTTATGCAGGGCTTTGTGGGGAAGTTTGGTGAAATGAGCCAAACTGCACCCACCTATGCCACAGGGAAGCAAGAGCAAGCTTTCTGCTTTTAAAGGGCTAGTGTGATAGAGCTCAGGGCTGGTGGGTTAATGGCATTACTCTTATTAACTATCTCATTTAATTCCCACCCCAGTGGGTTTTATCTCCCATCTGAGCAAACATAAGTTGTTTCTTGCTACGCTTCAGAACTAGTGAGTGGGCAGAACCGTGCCTAGGTCATTTGATGCCAAATGCTCACCCCAACAGAGTGAGGATAAAGAAGAAAGTGAATGGAGGTCAGGATGAGAACTAGTAAGTGTGTGGCCTGCGGTCAAAGTCTGTAATTGCCTCTCCCGTGGCTTGGCCAGGACCGTCCTGCTCGTTAGCATGTTTGGCCAACAGTTGCTCCCAATGAGGGGACTTGGAAAGACAGGAAAATAGCAGTCATGTGGTAAAAGTGTTAAGGTTTGTAGATGCAATGAATCAGTACAGGGAGAAAACAGTCAAGTTGGGAGAAGAGAAATCACTTCCCCAACATCCAAGCTTAACTGATTTGCTTTGGGTTCAGCCTTCCACTCTTGAGTCCAAATACTACATCATGTCAGAACGTTCCTGTCTTGAAATGGTAACCTAATAATCTTCCCAGCCCTCAGGGAGATGGAACATCGTTTATTCCCTTCACCTTCTGCCCTTAGAAAGCACAGTCTTTTGGAAAGTATCTTTGGTTCCTTGGATTTAAGCACCGAGGGCACGGCAGGCTTGTTGTGGTTCAGAAAGAATGCACGCTCTCCATGGGCTTGTTCAGCCCCCACTCCAGGAATATGCCACTTGGCCTCAAAACATTAATGTTGGTGAGTTAAACTGGACCCTTAACCTCCTTTCCAAGTCATAATGGGTATGCAAACAGAGGGGTGGTCCTATGTGAGCTGGAAATAATGTTCTTGGCTGCCGCTTCCTTCTCTTTCTATTTTAGTCCTGAGGGACATGGCTTTTTGCTTCTTTGAGACTTAGGAGTCTTGAGGTTTTATTGCAAAAAAAAAAAAAAAAAGAAAGAAAAGAAAGAATTTAGTGTGGTTTTAGAAGGCAAGTCACTCTGAGTAATTTAAACCCTCATTTATCTAAACACAGAGGCTGAGGACCTCTTAGCAAACTGGGTCCCATGTTATAAAGCTTTAGGCAAAGATTTGTTATCTGTCCTGTGCTCTGCCTGCAATCTTACCTAGCAAGTCCAATCGTCATTTTTTCAAGCCAGCTTGGTCCTGCTGGTTTCTCTTCATAGGTGTGCATTTTGTGCAGGTATGTGTAGATGCCTATGAGCGCATGTGCTGTACAGGAGGTCACGTTAGAGAGAGCAGAGGCTGCGGCTGTTTACCAAGCCCTGCAGCCAGTGAGGTTCAGGGATAATTAAGAGAAATCTCCCTTGGCAGAAATGTGCCTGCTTAGGTCTGCTTCTCATTTTGGACAATTGGAAAAGGCAATCACTCAAGTTTTATTGATGCCAAGGAGTTTTTCACAGTCATCAATATGGGTTACAAAAATGAAGTTGTTGACATCTTATTCTGGGGGTTTTTCTTTCAAATAATTGTGAGCCCTCAAGCATCATATATTCTGAAATAAGGCAGTTCCACTCCAGAACTTAGCATTTTCAATGCAATGCATGCAACTGATCTTACAAACATTCTGCCAAATCCCTGATCAGTCATATCCATCTGTATCTTTCAAGCCCATTCAGAGTTCTCCCTCTGCTGTAAGACACAGGAAGAGTAAAATCTAAGAGTAAAGTCAGAGTAAAATCTGACGTTGATTTTACTCCAAGACGTGTGAGATAAGGTTTAAATTATACATGACTGCTATTAGCTATTTCTTAACATGATGTATATGTCTTGGATACGAACTCCCAGGGTGTTGTATAGAGTTTGGTCTGCTCCCTCAAGCTCCCTGTTAGTTAGGTCTTCTGAACGGCTTTGTTTTCACTCTTCGACCATCCTGGGCTGGGGCTCTCGTTGGGAGCTCAGTTCAGCAGCTGTGAGCCCCAATGGTCAGCTCCCTAGGTCCTAGGAACTCGTTTGAAATCTGCTAGGTTTCCCAGCTTCCATGGACTAGAAGAGGACACCTCTCCTCTCCATTTGTAGAGTGACAGCAGCCAAGACTTAGCTCTTGACAGCAGACTTCTGTCCCTGTCATGGAGGGCCAGGTTCTGTGCTCACTTGATCATGACGGGGCATGAGACCGGCTCAGCCAGTCCAGGGCTGCCTTCTGTGAGCTCAGAGCAGACGATCCCAGCAGGGCCTTGGTGCCTGCCCCTCATGGCTGATCTCATGATGGAGGTGCTATTTCCCTCAGGCCAGCTCCTCGAGGGCTCAGACCTGAAACCAGGTGCACAGGAAGCTGAGTCACGAGGGGCCAACACAGTTGCTCTCAGCCCAGGGGAACTGAGGGGAGCTCACTACAGCTGGCAGAAGTCCTCACCATAAAAGCATAGGTATTTACTAGCCCAGGAAGGAAACGGAGTGAGCCATACAATAGTATGACCATGGAACAACTCTATGAAAGTCACAGTTTGAGCCATCTTTTGTTTAAGATTAAAGAGCTAAGTGGAATAATGGGATAGACTGAAGGTATTTGTCAGGCCACCAGGATGATCTCATCTGCTTTCTATCATTTCTAAAACTGGAGCCAATTTTAGAAACTGAAGCCACCCCTTGCCAAATTACTCTCCTCTATTCTAGTGGGTAAACACTATTCTAGGCTGCCCTTACCAGTCTCCACTGAAATCCATGTGCACATTATGTGCACATCTGTAGTTCCTTTCTGTGGAAGAGAAGCTGAAGGTTAAATAAGTTCCCCAATGCCACAAAAGAGTTTAACAAGATCTCAACATTTTTCTCAAACTACCTCCTCGATCATCCATCTAAAAATGTGCTTCTCTCTCCAGATATGTGCAATGCTGTAATCAGTTGCCATGGAGACCACACTCTGGCCCCGTACCCTCAACACCATGGTTAAATAAGTGGTAATGTCAGACCTCTCAAAGCATCTCAGCGGCCCAATCCAGATACCAGAGCTCCAGCCAGCACAGGTCTGGCCAGTGTGGAAGCAGTGTTGGGAGCTCGTGGGAGCCTGGGTGGTCTAGTGCATCCCTGGCCAATGTTTAAATGCTGACTTCATGCGTGGGGCTGCCCTGTTGGGTTGTGATAAAGACACTATTCCTGTAAGCTGCTGATAAGAAAGAACATTGTAAAATAAACCATTTGTAACTGACTATGGCAAACTCTTCTCTGCCATACATCTGGATTCATGAAGTGCAACATGACCCCACAGATCTTTAATGTGTTCAGGAGCTGGTTTTTCTTTACTTTCCTCTTGTCCGTCTAATGAGTGATTCCCTGCATGCCCATGTCTGCTGATGCCCAATGCATACATAGCTAGAAGTATAAATGAGTGCGTTGACCACTGAAGGTCAAAAAAATTTTTTTTTGCATGATGTTCCTATAAATGATGGGACTGTGGGTTTGAGCCTGCTGCAAACTTTAGGTCTTCTGTCAGTGGCCTGTTGCAAAAGCTCTGCCCAGCTGGGTAGCTCCATATGGTGCCATATTGGCCAGTTACACTGTCTTTCTTCTGGATTTTGAAAATGAGACACACAGGGATGCTGACATTGGACCAGGAGAGCCAGACGACTCACAGGGAGAGTCTGTGAGCAGACACCTTCAGACAGCAGGGCCTGTGTGGGCTTAGGGGCATTTGAGTGGCAGCAACCAATCAAGGGAGATGCAGAGAAGAGAAAAGTCAGATCTCCATGTGGGGTTCAGGGTGGGGTACAGGGCAGAGTGCAGGGCACACTTGCCCAGGATGGGGGTGAAAGATGCCTCCCTGCAGCTGGCCTGAATTTTAGATATTTTTTCATTGGTGGATGCTTTCCCCTTTCCTCTTGACTTCTCTCTTAGGATGAAACCCAAAGGTGTCCTTACTTTTCCTGCCAGACAGATTTCCTTAAGTGAGCCATGTGTTGGTCATGAAATCCTGAATCCACGAAAGGAGCTGTTCTTTCATAGCTCCTTTCTTCCTCTTCAAGAAATCTAGAAATCTTTATTCTTCTCAATTATTTGAAACCCTACCAAATTTTCAGTCCATATCCTAGGTTTGTACCCCTCCCTCCTGATAGACACTCATTAAGGACCAGGGACATAGTGTTTTAGCTTTTCCAGGAAGCTGAGGGTTCCTGGCAGAGCTGGGAACTTGTCCTGAGTCTTTTTCCTCTGAATCATCCCTGCTGTGCTACTCGTGGACTGAAATGATCCCATAGCGGCCCCACCCCCTCTTCAGAGCTTGACCTGCTCAGTGGGGATGACAGTGGAATGGAGAGCCATGTTTATTTGTCTTGCTGTCAAGATGTAACGCCTACTGAACCTGCACCTTCCCCATTACCTGGACACCCCAGCGCCCAGTGAATTCTCCCACACAGCTCCTGCCTCCCACCAGGTGCCTCTTCATCTCTTCCTACGTCAGCATCTGGCCTCTCCCCACTCAGAATGTGGTCTCTCTCTGCCTCTCGAGCCCTGCCTGTCCTCAACAGCCAGGCTGTGTCCTGGGGCTGTTGCACTCTGGCTGCCCTCACAGTGACTGCCCAGGTAGGGTTTAGTGGCAGACCCAGAGAACGAGAATGGCAAACAGAAATGTATCTTTGGTGTCCTGTGTGCTGTCTGTCTCCCTTGTTCTGGTCCATGGTCTCCCTGGGGCCCGGAAAGCACTGCCATGTTCATCACTCTGTCCAGGGCTGGATGAAGTGCCTTGTAGGCCAGGTCTCAGGTGTCCCTGCTGACCCAGCCACCACTGACCAACCACCTACAGGAGTGGCCAATTGTGCCTGCCGAGAAATGTGCACACATTATCTCATGAGCCCTCTTAAAAATCCTTTGAAGAAAACACTGTTTCTATTCCCATTATACAGATGAGGAAACAGGCTCAGAGCAACTGAGGAAGTGGCTCCTCAGCCTGGCTAGTCAGCAGAATCACCCTGAAGCTTTTGAAATACAGATTTCTGAGCTTCTTTCCAGATGTCCTGAATCAACGTTTCTGGAGTTAAAATATCTGTAATTTCTAAGAGTTGACCAGGAGCTCCTCATGATTAGTGGAGTTTGGGGCTAAATTAATTATTCAGGTTCCAAAGATAGTAGGAGGCAGGTCATGATTTACACCTGGGAGTAGCTGGCTCTAGGACCTCTGCCCGCCTGCTACAGAGACGCGGGGTGGCAGCCTCTCTGCCTGTCCTTGGAGAAGTGGAGCCTCAGGGAGCGTCTGGCCACAGAGTGAACAGCTGCAAGGCAGACATTGGAGGTCACATCCTTGACCCTGGTCTGTGGCATATTCCATTCCCCGGCTGCCTTGATGCATTTATATCCCAGGCACAGGGCCATATTGGCTGCTCTGGAAGCCAGAATTTGATCAATGACTAGAAGGTAATATTTCAGAAATGAGTTTTAGAGGCTGGTTATTTTCAAATGAGGTAGCAGGTCTGAAATGTGGTACAAGTGAGTAAAAGTGTATGCAAAGCACCTACTTTGTGTCCTGGGAGTGGCCCTGCCCACCTTCTCTTCTCAGAGTTCCCTGGGCATCGGTGTGATGCCAGGGCCTCGGCTGGGGACTGGGGTTTACAGGTGAGGAGATCACCCTAGCTTCTCTGCAGGAATGAGTGGCCCAGCTACTCTCTGGCATACTGTAGCGGGCAGCCAGGATGGCCTGTGGGAGGAGACAGGCAGTGCAGGGGATGGCATCTGAGACTGCTGACTGGGAGTGACCAGAAGGTGCCAGTCTCACAAAAGTCTCATGGGGAGGCATGGGGAGTAGTGGTGCAGAAAAGCTCCTGCAGACCTGTGGGCCTGCTGCTTCCTGCACTGGAAAAAGCCAGTTTCACTGGGGCAAAGGGTAATGAAGAAGTGTTGAATAAGATATAAAGGTCACTTGTACCTACTTTTGGAGATTTTTCTACTGCTTGAGTGATCAAAAACATTCTTAATTGTTTGTGTTTTTCACTTTGGTGTTTGTTTTTGCTTCTGCCTGCCTGGCATCCACCTCATCTTCTGGTAAGGGTTCCCCAGTTTTGTCCTGGAGGCCCTTTCTCTATAGGGTAGCTTTCAAGGGGCTGTCAACCAAGTTGTCCTAATGTGCTCCCATCTTTGCTGACCAGTGAGTGAGGATTTGACCCAAGCCAGGTCAATCCACTGTTCCCTCCTCGGAATTTTTGTCTGAGAGGAGAAACTGGAAGTGCAATTGCCCTGGGCTTCCATTCGTCCCAGTGACTGCACCCCGAAGGCACAGGCCATCATCAATTCAGTTTCTCCATATCCCTGAACTATCCTGAGGCCCGTCGGTTTGGAAGTCTGGTCTTTCTATTTCTATTATTTCAATCTCTCATAGTCTTCCAATTCAAAACTTTTTGCTTTCATGAGCCACGGTTGTTTTCAGTTGCTAGCCACCAAAGCAGAAACAAAAGCAGAAACAACCGAGAGATCTACAGGGCTAGAGGACACGCTCCTAAATCTGAGAATGTTGTGGTGCAGTGGAGGAGCTAACCCCTGGAGAACTGCCTGTTGTTCGCACTACGCCTTGGGAAATAATCCCAAAATAATCCTGGCTCTTCTTCCTTTCCAGTTTGGATTTGTTTTCTTCTAGAGTTTGTTTTTTGCCAGATGTCTCTCTTCTCAGATGACCCCTAGCTTTGGGTTTTCTAGCGGTCCCTGGGAAGGCTCTGGCTTCTGTGCTCTGTGCTCTCTCTTCTTCTCAGTCCCTCCTTGCAGGCAGTGATGCCCTTCTGCTGACTGCAGCCTGGCCCAGGCTCAAGCTCAGCATACCTGGAGACAACATGATTGCCTGTGTAGAAAATCTGATGGAACCTACAAAAAAGCTACTGGGACTAACAAGTGCATTTAGCAAGGTTGCAAGACACAAAATGAAATACAAAAATCAATTTTATTTTAATATACTACAGCAACAACACCCCAAAAACTAATATTAGTAACCGTATTATTTATAATAGCACAAAATATTAAATACTTAGAGATAAATCTGATAAAACATGTGAAAGACCTCTGCTTATACGAACAACAAAATGTGTTGTTGAGAAAACTTAAATTAAACCTAAATAAATTGAGAGCGATATGTTGTTCATGAGTTAGAAGATGCAACATTGTTACGATGTAATTCTCCCTAAATCAATAGAGTCCATAGGATCCCAATAAAAATGTCAGGTTATTTTTTAAGAAAAAATGTAAGTTAACTCTAAAATTCAAAACACCTAGAATAAAATTTAAAAGACCTAGAGTAGCCAAAACAACTTAAAAAAAAAAAGATCAAAGTTGGAAGACCAATGATGCCTGATTTAAGGACTTACTATAAAGCTACAGTAATCAAGATAATGTAGTATTGGCATTAAGATAGATAAGAAGATCAATGGAACAAAATAAAGAGTCAAGAAACAGGCGCACTTACATGGGATATTGATTTCCAAGAAAAGTGCAGAAGCGGGAGGGAGACAAAGCAGCAGCTGTCAGCTTGGGGCCTCTGGAATGCAGCGCTTGCCCTACTCGCCGCAGAAATGACTGCTGTTCATGCAGGCAATGTAAACGTCAAGTGGGACCCCAAAGGTCTAGAGATCAGGACTCTGGCAGTTGAGAGACTGTTGGAGTACCTTGTTACACAGGTTACAACCCTGGTAAACATCAATAGTAAGGGGCCCTCTAGTAAGAAGACAGGTTTTTCCAAGAAGGCCCAGGTTTTGGCTGCATCTGTTGAACAAGCAACTGAGAATTTCTTAGACAAGGGGGATAAAATTGTGAAGAAGAACCAGTTTCTCAAGGAGGAGCTTGTGGCTGCTGTAGAAGATGTTCGAAAACAAGGGGATTTGATGAAGACTGCTGTGGGAGAGTTCAGAGATGATCCCTGCTCTTCTGTGAAGCAAGGCAACATGGTTCGGGCAGCTCGAGCTTTGCTCTGTGCTGTTACCCAGTTGCTGATTTTGGCTGACATGGCAGATGTCTACAAATTACTTGTTCAGCTCAAAGTTGTGGAAGATGGTATTTCGAAGTTGAGGAATGCTGGCAATGAACAAGACTTAGGAATATAGTAAAAAGCCCTAAACCTGAAGTGGATAAGCTGAACATTATGGCAGCCAAAGGGCAACAGGAACTGAAAGATGTTTGCCATCGTGATCAGATGGCTGCAGCTGGAAGAATCCTGCAGAAGAACATTCCGATCCTCTATACAGCATCCCAGGCATGCCTACAGCACCCTGATGTCACAGCCTATAAGGCCAACAGGGACCTGATATACAGGCAACTGCAGCAGGCGGTCACGGGCATTTCCAATGCAGCCCAGGCCACCGCCTCAGATGATGCTTCCCAGCACCAGCAGGGAGGAGGAGAACTGGCATATGCACTCAATAACTTTGAAAAACATATCATTGTAGTCCCCTTGAGCTTCAGTCAGGAGCGCTTTAGGCCTTCCCTGGAGGAGCGCCTGGAAAGCATCATTAGTGGAGCTGCCTTGATGGCCGACTCATCCTGCACTCGTGATGATTGTTGTGAGTGAATTGTGGCAGAATGTAATGCTGTTTGCCAGGCCCTGCAGGACCTGCTTTTGGAGTACATGGAAAATGCTGGGCGTAAAGAAAGAAGTGATGGACTCAGTTCTGCAATAGGTAAAATGACCAAGAAGACCAGGGACTTGTGTAGACAGCTCCACAAAGCTGTCATGGACCATGTTTCAGATTATTTTCTGGAAACCAGTGTTCCACTTTTGGTATTGATTGAAGCTGCAAAGAATGGAAATGAGAAAGAAGTTAAGGAGTATGCCCAAGTTTTTGGTGGACATGCCAATAAATTGATTGAGGTTGCCAACTTCGCCTGTTCCATCTCCAATAATGAAGAAGGTGTAAAGCTTGTTCGAATGTCTGCAAGCCAGTTAGAAGCCCTCGGTCCTCAGGTTATCAACACTGCATTGGCTTTAGCAGCAAAACCACAGAGTAAACTGGCCCAAGAGAACATGGATCTTTTTAAAGAACAATGGGAAAAACAAGTCCCTGTTCTCACAGATGCCATTGATTACATAACTTCCACTGATGACTTCTTGGCTGTCTCAGAGAATCACATTTTGGAAGATGTGAACAAATGTGTCATTGCTCTCCAAGAGAAGGATGTAGATGGCCTGGACAGCACAGCTGGTGCAATTCCAGGCTGGGCAGCCCAGGTCGTTCACATAGTCACCTCAGAGATGGACTACTATGAGCCAGGAGTCTACACAGAGAAGGTTCTGGAAGCCACTAAGCTGCTCTCTAACACAGTCATGCCACGTTTTACTGAGTAAGTAGAAGCAGCCGTGGAAGCTCTTAGCTCGGACCCTGCCCAGCCCATGGATGAGAATGAGTTTATCGATGCCTCCTGCCTGGTATAGGATGGCATCTGGGACATCAGGAAAGCAGTGCTGATGATAAGGACCCCTGAGGAGTTGGATGACTCTGGCTTTGAGACTGAAGATTTCAATGTCAGAAGTAGGACGAGCGTCCAGACAGAAGATGATCAGCTGATAGCTGGCCAGAGTGCCTGGGTGATCATGGCTCAGCTTCCCCAGGAGCAGGAAGTGAAGACTGCAGAACAGGTGGCCAGCTTCCAGGAAGAAAAGAACAAGCTGGATGCCGAAGTGTCCAAATGGGACAATAGTGGCAATGACATCATTGTGCTGGCCAAGCAGATGTGCATGATTATGACAGAGATGTCTGACTTTACCTAAGGTAAAGGACCACTCAAAAATACATCAGATGTCATCAGTGCTGCCAAGAAAATTGCTGAGACAGGATCCAGGATGGAGAAGCTTGGCCACACCCGCAGACCACTGCCCCAACTTGGCCTGCAAGCAGGACCTGCTGGCCTATGTGCAATGCATCGCCCTCTATTGCCACCAGCTCAGTATCTGCTGCAAGGTCAAGGCCAAAGTACAGAATCTCAGTGGGGAGCTCGTTGTCTCTGGGGTGGACAGCGCCATGTCCCTGATCCAGGCAGCCAAGAACTTGATGAATGCTGTGGTCCAGACAGTGAAGGCATCTTATGACGCCTCTACCAAATACCAAAAGTCTCAGGGTTTGGCTTCCCTCAGCCTTCCTGCTGGGTCATAGAAGATGAAGGCAGCAGAGAAAAAGCCCTTGGTGAAGAGAGAGAAACAGGATGAGACACAGACCAAGATTAAACAGGCATCTCAGAAGAAGCATGTGAACCCGGTGCAGGCCCTCAGCGAGTTCAAAGCCATGGACAGCATCTAGGTCTGCCCAGGTCAGCTGCCCCCACCCCTTGGGGCTCCTGAAGATCAGTCACTGTTCGTCACTCACATGAATTTGATAAATACAACACTGATGTTAGATTCCACGGGGAAATGTGCAGACTGTGAACCAGTCCAGGTGGTGAATTTTCCAAGGACATACTTGTGTTTAAGTTGATTAAAAATGCTTTTAGAATGCATTTTAGAATGCATTTAGCTATATTTTTTTTATCTGCTTAAATAAAAGTAAAAATTCCATAACCAAAGAGAATCCCACATAAAGTTGTTAGTAATGCTCTGACCAAGCCCAGATGCCCATTCTCTTAGTGGTGGTGGTGTTAGGGTTTGAGAAGGGAATTTGGCTCAACCTCAGTTAAGAGGGTGCAGTCCAGACAGCCTGACTGCTTTTAAATGACCAAAGATGACCTTCGGTAAGCAACCTAGCCAGCTTAGGAAGCAGTCTGTGGAGAAGGAATCTTCTCAGAAAGGCCTTTAGAGGAACAAACTCGGTAAAACTTAAATGTATCATGAAGAAAACTGATTACTCTCTTTATGATATGAAATGAGAATTTTAATGCATGGTTACAGTTACTAATGTACGCTGCTGCAGGACATTAATAAAGTTGCTTTTTTGCAGACTAGAGTGTTGTGATGCCATAATCAGCACACACCCTCCCCTTTCTTCCAGCTTCAAATGCAAATTCATCATCAGGCTCACTTCTAATAATTGGAATGTTTGCTGCCTTGGGCTTGCAGCAGAAAACCCTGACAAAATAGTGTTTGCTGAGGCAATAATTTAGACTTTACCTTATTTGTGAAAACTATAGTGATTACTATAACTACAAGGCATAATTTACTATGTTATTTAAATTTTATAAATTTGAATGTTTTTACACTAACTTTTCCCAATAAAGACCATTATGAAACCATGAAGAAAAATAAAGTGCAGAAGCACTTCAGTGGAGAAAGGATAAGTTTTTTCAACAAAAGACTAACAATGAACATATCCATGCAAAATAAAATGAAATTTTAATTTATATCTTGTATCATATACAAAAGCTTAACTCAAATGAGTCATAGACTTAAATGTGAAATCAGAAGCTATAAATCTTCTAGTAGAAAATGGATATGAAAATCTTCATGATCTTGAGTAAGTCCAAGATTTTTTTCAAGGTACTATACCAAAAGCTCAATCCATAAAATAAAAATAAAATGGGTACATTGAACTGCATTAAATTACAACTTCTGCTCTTCATTGTTGATGGAATGAAGACAGACCACAATCTGGGAGAAAATATTTGCAAATAAAATATCTGAAAAAAGACTTATACCCTAAATATGTAAAGAGCTCTCAAAACACAATACTAAGGAAAAACAACTAAATGTGCAAAAGATGTGAACAGACATCTCACCACAAAAGGCATAAAGATGCAAATAAACACATGGAATTATGCTTAACATTTTAGGAAAATGTAAAAGAAACCCACACAAAGAGATACCACTGCACAGCTATTTGAGTGACTAAAACAAAAAAGACAACAACATAACAAGTGTTGGTAGAAATGTGGAGAAACTGGAACTCTTCTACACATTTGAAAATGATTTGGTAGGCTCCTGAAAAAGTTAAATGTATGCCTGTAACATAATTCATCCATTCCACTCCTGTATATTTATTTAGGGTAAGTGAAAGCATATATTCATACAAAGCATATATTCACACATCAATGTTCACAGTAGCTTTATTTGCAGGAGCCCAAACTGGAAACAATCTAAATGCCTATCAGTAGATTAATGGATAAACAATCTGTGGTATGTACATACAGTGGATTATGACTTGGCAACAAGAATGAACTATACTGAGTGGAATAAGCCAAAAAAAAAAAAAAAAAAAGAGCACACACCGTATGATCCATGGACTTACATTCAGCTTCTCCTATTGATCCATGTGCCAGGCTCCCTGTGACAAATCTCTTGTGGACAGGGATACAGTCAAAGCAAATGTTCAGTTCCTGGGCTCAGTTACATTTCTTTGATGCCTCTGAGAAATTCTGTTGAAATATTTATCTTCACTATTTATTTCCCAAATTCCCAAGCCAACACTCTCCACAGGAGTCCCTAGAATATTTTATTAACAAAATTAAACAAAGGATTGTCCAGGAAACATGCTTGGCTGCATTTCACATGTTGCTAAATGGATGAACTGCATCTTCTAGAGCTGTTATCAGCATCCAGCTTCTGGGGATGGCTAAGTTGGCACATGCTGTTGTCAGTTTGAATAGCAAGCTCAAGGACCCTGCTTCCCCTATCTGCTAATGGAGGCTTCAGTTCTTTCCATTATCTGTCACTTATCAGATCCAGTCTTGGCTATAAGAGGATTGAGGCTTCCTTAAGGTCAGACAGAGTTCCTCCCCAAGGTTGGCTGCAGAGGGAGAATCATGTCCCTGTGCCAAGATTCACCTTTGCCTTGGGGTTTCTGTGTGACTGTCCCTACTTCCCATCCTTGGGAGGACTGCATGTCCTGAACAACTCAGGCTTAAGCGAAGAAAGATGCCCCTTCCCTAGCAGCAAAACCAAGGCAAGCCCATGACATTTACACAAGGCTTTGCAGGAGTTGGAGATAATGTAAAAAAAACAATAGAAAGAGTGGCGTAAAGTTGACTGATGTAGCTCAACTTCTTGGTGGTTGTCTCAGAGCTCTCCAGCCAGAATCCCACATTTAGTGATCAACCCTCCCACATCCAGAAAGCAGAGTAAGATGTGAGAGGTCCCTTATCTGTCTGCCTTAGTGGAAAAAGGAAGTTCCTATTTCCTTTCTGATAAACTCTTTTTCCCTATTATTGATGTCAGGAATGCCCACCTACCCTATCCCCTTTAGAAGAATTCTCATGTAACCACCTGGCCTTTCAGGCCTCCCCATTAATAGCCATATTAGATGGTTATTAATACAATAGACAACCTTAATATAATAGGCTCAATGTTCATTGCCTAAACACAGGCATCTGCATGCCCAGGGCCATATCACACAGGACAGAAGAGTAACAAAGTGTGGCCTGGTAGAAACAATGTCTACATAACCGATTCAGTCTCACACTTTATCATCTAGAGAGGGCAAAGGCAGCCACGTTTATACTGTATCCCATAAACACTGGATTCCTTGACAATGGCACACCCCCAGCCCCCCCTTCATAGCAAGTGTTCTAGCATTGCCCTGGGACTTCTCTCCATAGACGTTCCCAGGAATTTCAAAAGGGAGCACACCCTTGACTTGGTGTCAGGCCAGGGTGTTCTCACAGCTTGTCTGGGGTGGTACTGGAGACTTAGGCTTGCCCCTGGAGGTCAGACTCAGAAACTGGCTTACAGATGGTAGCATGGGAAACTCTCTGGCGGCTGTAGTGACATAAATTGCTGCACAACTCTGCTTCTGATAAAAATACAAGGACACCTGTTTTGTCTTCTCCCCAAGGACCCTTGGGCTTCCCTGTATTCCCACTGTGCAGGGGGGGCCTCAGTCAATGCTGTCTGACCCTCAGGTGTGGGGATACCTTGGATTCATCATTAAGGGGGCATCTCAAGGACAATGTGCCTGAGCCCTGAAAGACTACTGCTACTTTTTTTTTTTTTTTTTTTTTTTTTTTTTACCAAAAGACATACATATTCCCCCTCTGAGTTCACACATGCTGCCACATGTGTTGTGTCAAGATGGGATCTAATGTAAGCTGATAATAAGATGCCACCCCTAGTGACCATGAAAGGGTCCTCATGTGTAAGGTGATTTACCTCTCAGAAACTTCTTTTCCCTTCTGGCAACTCAATCTTGGGTGGGGCATCCTGGTCTACCACCCATACTTTTATAGTTTCAGGCCTCAATGGATGGGGAGAATGGCTCATCTGTGTAGTTCCTTTCTCCCTGGAGACCCTCTGTCCCTTTCAAAATTCATGGTAGTACATCAATGTTGGGGAAATAATCATTATCTAATTCCACTGGCCTCCAAGTATGTCCAGAATATTTAGTTTTGAATCAGAGACCCTTGATTAGGCTAGAGCCTCAGTCTCTCCAATGACAAAGGAGAAGGGAATCCCTAGACTCTCAATTTCTGTTTGATTCTGTGAGAATCAAAAGTTAGGATTTCATGAGGAAAGACCAGAAGATAATTCCTCAAGTGTCTCATTTTAATTGTAAAGCTATCTGGGACCACAGCAGTCAGCAGCCTCACTGAATGCAGGGGTGAAAGAAGAAAAATGGCAGCTGGTGCCTCCCCACGTATAAACAAGGAAGCCTACTGGGGAGGAGTGAGTGGGGAGCTCTCCTCTTGCATCTCTGGGGTGTGCCCTGACACCAGCCCACCCTTGTTCTCTGCCTACTTGTTGTGTCAAAGAACAATGTTTCAACAAACTGAGTTTCAAAGATCTAATTAGTTTTTCTTAGTGATTCATGAAATGGGCAGTATTCCATCTAAAAAATGGGTGCTCTAATGAACTGAGAGGAGGGGTTGAGCTTTATAGGCAGAAAAGACTGAAGAAAGCAGAAATGGGTTACAAAAAATGGGTTTGGTGTTTCAAAGCTGCTTTCCTTATGTGGTAAAGCTGAGGGTACTTCCTTATTACGCTGGCTCAGGTTGACTGGGCTCCTTTTGCTTGGTTACTATGAATTTTTCAGAATCTTCATTTCTAGGTTTGGTTTGATTATGTGGCACCTAGCACAAGGGACTCCGTTCTGGTTTGGTCTGGCCTATTGGGCCGAGAGCAGGTGCCCAGTCTAAAACAATGGGCTCCCATCAACTTTATGTACCACGTATTAAGTCTGACATGATTTGATTATATTTCCCTCTTTTCCTGTGCATGTCTAATCAAATTCTACATTTATTTTAGAGACAGAACCAAAGTGGGGCAACTGAGAGTATGTGCCTCCTTTTGTGGGTGAACGTCCCTGACAAGGTGGTGCTGTCTGTGAAAGGTTGGTGTGGCCACTTTGCACATTCTTGTAAGGCACATCTTAGGGCAAGGTGGGGCTGGGCCTTCACCTCCTCTGGCTTCCACCTGCTGGGAGAGTAGTGCTCGGAGAGGCTCGGATGGCAAATTGGAGGCTCGAGTAACAAAGGTGTTTCCCTCATCTTGGAGACCAGTCCAGTTTTTTTCCTCTCAGGGTACAGTTACGCATTCACACATTTTATGAACCCCACTCGGCCCAGTGTGTCTGTGTCTGTCTTAATTTGCTGCAGGCTTAATCTCAGTCCCTTTAAATCTCTCCGGGCAACTGTCTATTGTAACAATGAATCCTAATAAAAACAGGGATTGAGACTCTCTTATCTGAAGTGCTTGGGACCAGAAGTGTTTTTGAATTTTGGATATTTTGGATTTTGAAATAGTTACATTAGACTTACCAGTTCAGCATGCCAAGTCTAAAAATTTGAGACCTGACATGTTCCAGTGAGCATTCCTTTTAGTGTCAGGTTGGTGCTTCAGACGTTTCTGATTTTAGAGCATTTCAGACTTTGGATTCTGGGATTTGTGATGCTCAATCTGTACAGGGAATGAGCAGGAACAAGGACAAAATCCTTGATAAAAGCACTTGATAGTTATTAGAGCATTCAGGAACTACAAATGAGATCTCTCTCATATTTTTAATTAGCCGAGGGTACACTTGAAGACTTCAAAATCCTTTCAAAAATAAACCTCCCCAACCCCCTCATTTAGGCAAGATTGAGAACATAATGGATTTAGGAATTTCAAAAGCAGTAACAGGTCCTTGCAGGGGACTTACAGACAGCGGATTTTGGAAACGTATGTCTTTGAAACATTTTTTCAGAAGCGTTTGAATTCCAGCTGGTGGACTGCATATGGGGTCAAAATAAGCATTCTAGCTTAAAAACAACAAAAAAGAAACTGGACTGAAGCTTGCCCTGAGCTAAAGAGAAGGTCTTGTTCTTGTGGCAGCAGCAGCTGCAAACACAGACCAGAGCAGAAGTTGGGATGACCAGGGACTTTCTCAGAGAAAAATGCTGGCTTTGACTAAAAGGAAAACATATTTACATCTTTATACATTTTTCTGTCTTCTCCACTTCCCTCACCCACCTCCTCTCCCACCTACCAGGCTTGGCAGAACATAGCAGGTGACGCATCAGAGAGAATGGCCACTGTGGCACACTGTGAGTAGAGGAAAAATGACTTTTCAAACCCTCCCTCCATGGAAAGTAGGGTGTGTTATGGGCTGAATTCTTTCCCCCCAAATTCCTATGTTGAAGCCCTAGCCCCCTAGGATAGTGTCAGAAGGTGACTGGATTTGAAGATAGGGCCTGGTGGTTATGTGAAAATTTGGCCATTAGGGCAGGCCCAAATCCAACATGACTGGCATCCTAATCAGAAAAGAAAATGAGGTCACAGACTAATGTGAGGGATGGCCACGTGAGGGCACAGGGAGAAAACAGCCATCTGAACAGAGGAAAGAAGCCTCAGGAGAAACCAACCCTGCTGGCACTGTGATCTTGGACTTCCAGCCTCCTGGACTTCAAGAAAATACACTTCTATCATTTAAGCTGCCCAGTCTGGGCATTTGCAAGAGCAACCCCAGTTGACTAATGTGGGGCCCCTCTCTGCCTGACCCTGGAGTCACAAGAAAACCTCAACCCAGGAAGGCCACAGAGGGCTCCCTTATCAGGACCTCCTCAGAAGTTCTCTGCTGACAGTGGAAATCTGGGAAGAACAAGGAACAAGCTGCCTTTGCAGGGACAGAGGTCTCAGGAATGCTTAGTTTAGGGGACTGGCCAGAGTCTTAAGCCTGGAAACAGACGGAGGTTGATTAACATTTGGCATGTGGGTCCCTCAAAGGGAAAACCTTTCATGTGAATGAGAGGTGGCTCTTCAAAGAGAGAAGTGAGAGCCTCGAATTCCTCTTCCAGACAGGCCTGTCACTAAATCCCACAACCAGGTTCTCAGGTTCTCAACATAGAAATTATAGATTACTTCTAGGCCAATTATTCTCCAACTTCACTGTGATGCAAATCATGGAATCACATAGGATTTTTTAAATTGTAGATTCTGATCTAGAAGCTCTGAGTGGGGTCCATGAACTTGCATTTCCAATTAGCCCCCAGAGACACTGGTGCTGCTGGGGGGCCACCCTTGGAGAGCTGTGCAGAGTCTCCGTGCACATTCTGACCTGTGTCTGGGTCCAGTGCGGCAGTGGCCCACATCCACCCTTGCTCCATGGCACTCACAATTCCTGCCTCTGACACTGGGCATCAGGGAGAGATGAATGAGACAGTGAGACACAGGGGCGAGAGGGAAAAGGGTACGTACAGAGCCCGATGGGTCAGAGCTGGACCCTGAAGGGCACAGAACTAACTCAGCAACCTTAGATGAGGGTTCTAACCACTTAGACACTTAGTTTTGCTTTCTGTAAAATGGGCACTCTATGTTTCATAAGGTAGACCTAAAAAAATTTGACACTTAGCTTACCTCAGACAAAAAAGAAAACAGTGAGCTCTCCAAGGGTCAAATGAGGAGGCTGACAAACAGAGAGACCTTTGGGGCAGAGTCTGGGGTCTCGCCCCTGTAAGGATGAGGATGGGGCACTGGACCACAGTAAAGGAGGAGCAGAAACTGAGGCTGGTGCATAAAGTCTATAGCTTCGTAGAGCCATTCCTTACTCTAAACAGAAACTCAAGAACTCAAGAATTCTGGAAGAAACTTTACTGTTTGGGGCAGAGGGGATAGAAAGTCATCCTCGAAAAATTGAAATGCCAGGTTGCACACACACAGATGTGCAATCCAAATTTGTACAACCAGTCTGGTGTGGGAATTCCAGTGGAGAAATTAAAATAACTGTTCAAGACCATTAAAGTCTTGTATTTTTAGCAGAAGAAAATGTGACATTATTGCTGTAGGGAAACTTCACAGCCCAGAGGTCATGGGGCTCCCACAGAAAAAACAACGTCATTAAAGATGAGCTGACAATCAGAATTATAAACCCACCGCCAAGAAAATGAACCACCATGAGGGAGAGTCAACAAATGCAATAAACGGAATCAGCACCTTCAAAACTGCAAAGCATGCATTCTTCTGAAAAGAACAAAGAAATGAAAAGATTTCAAAGTATGAAAGACACAAGAGAATAAATAAAAACCATACTCAAAGCATTAATCAGTGTGGAAAAGAGGACCACAGAAGTTCTTTAGGTGAAAAGCACAGTCATTGAAAAATAACTCAGTGGCAGAGTAAAACACAGATGAAGCACGGCTGAAGGACTGGTGAACAGGAAGATGGATCTGAGGACCTGAAAGAGAATATGGCACAGAAAGAAAAAGACACAGCAGCTGAGAGGCATGGAGGGGACGGAGGTTGGGTCCTTGAAACAGGAATTCTGGGAGAGAACAAAGTGAAAGGAAGACCAGCAATATTTAAAGAGATAAAGGCTGAGAATCTTCAGATTTAAAGAAAATACACATTTTCATTTTAGGGAAGCATGAGAGTTCTAGAGAAGAATGAATAAAAATAGAACTGTGCTAGATGTATTAACACCAGAGAACATTACAGAAGGAGACACTCTTTCTTACAAATGCAATTATGTTTACAGATTTTTCACAGTGGTTGATGTCAAAATAAAGGAATAATCACATTTTCAGAAAAACAGGGACGAAAGTTTCTCTGATATAAGCCCACTAAGCTGTAACTACTAAAAGATGGGCTGCAGTTAGCTGGAAATTTAACCTGAGGTAGGAGTCAGTTGCCAGCAACAATGGTGATACCCCAAAAAGGACAAATACGTTAGAAAATAAAAAAGAGCAGCGTCTGGGGTCAAAAAGGAAATTTGGGGAAGGTTTAAAATAGGTGCAGCTAAGATACTAACAAGCAATAGCATGATAGGTAGAAGGGCAGAAATCAGAAGTGATATGCGTCAATATCTTTGTATTGTTCAGTGTGAAAGTAATTTTATATTTGTTCATTTAAGTACATAAATTAGAAATTTGAAGGTAACTAAAAAAATGAAAATAGAGTATAAACTTTAAAATCATCAGAGGGAAAAATGAATTAAAGGAACCTAACCAGTTCTATATGAGACAGAAAAAAGAAAAATAGAAATAATGAACAAAAACATGGTGCAGAGAAAACACCACATAATATGGTATAAATAAGCACAAATGTGGGTGATTGCAACATAAACACTAAATTTGAATTATACATTAAAGGATTTTTACATTTGATTATAACAAATGAATAATACAAAACAAAACGTAGCTGGTGTTTAAGGGAAAGCATTTTAGAGATTAAGCAATTTCTTACGTACTAATGAAACATGTATTTTCAGTAGGATTTTCAGCCAAATGTCACTAACAACATAGTATCTAACTCTATAAGCCAGAACTTTTAGAATTACAATGAGAAATAATTAAGTTATGGTCACAGTTGGGGAAAAGTAACAAATCAGCCAGAAGTTGTACTAAGGATAGTTAAGATCAGAAAAATGTATCAATGAGCTTGATCTAATGGATATTATGTGAATTCTGTACCCAACAATGGAAGAACATGTTGTTTTTTAAATATTGTGAACATATTTTTGTTTTTCAGTTTTGAAGATCTAGTTTTAAAAGCCATCACATATAAATGTCATTAACTCCAGTAAAAGCAGTGATGGTGCAGCCTGACCTAAAAGTAGAGTCTCTCCACTTAGCAGGGAGAGGGGAAAGGCACAGTGTATATGACAGAATGTTGGAATGAGACAAGTACGTGAGGCAAGATGAGAATGACACAGCCCAAGTCAGCGATTTCTGGGAGTAGTTCCTAGCCTCATGTTAATTAGCTCTGTGACTCTGGGAAAATTTACTTAAACTCTTTGAGCCTCAGTTTCCTCATCTGTGTAATGGGTCTAATAGCAGCATCTACATCCTAAGGCTGTTGTGAGAATAAAATAAGACACTACATTTTTAGTGCCCAACACCATGTCTATCTCCTCATAAGAGTGCAATAAGTTAGCTGTTTTCATTTTCATTATTTTAATGTCCTCCCTCCTACGTCAAATTCTTTGAATATATTACTATATTCTTTTTTTTTTTTTTTTGAGATGGAGTTTCACTGTTGTTACCCAGACTGGAGTGCAATGGCAGGATCTCCACCTCCTGGGTTCAAGCAATTCTCCTGCCTCAGCCTCCCAAGTAGCTGGGACTACAGGCGCTCACCACCATGCCCAGCTTATTTTTGTATTTTAGTAGAGATGGGGTTTCACCTTGTTGACCAGGATGGTCTCGATCTCTTGACCTCGTGATCCATCTGCCCTGGCCTCCCAAAGTGCTGGGATTATAGATGTGAGCCACCACGCCTGGCCTTGAATATATTACTATATTCTAAAGTAACTGTCTTCTTTCTATCTGTCTGTCTTCTTTCAAGAATTTATTCTATCATCTGTCTTCTTTCAAGAATCTGAACTCTGAGTTAAATATTTGTGTTCTGAATATCTTTTGCATTAAGATGTCTTTGCAATGTGTTTTATTATAAAATGAGGGGGCTATTACTGACACATAAGAAGTGAGGAGGCCCAGAAAAATAGATGAAGCTATTTCGAAGAAACTACATTAGTAAAACAATGAAGCAAAATATTTCAAAAATATATAATAAGGACTCCACATATTACTGAGCAGATGTTGAAATTTGCAGAGGCAAATAGTAACCATGTGGCTTTTCTCATCCCAATGCAGTGAGGAACTCAGAGTCTGGGGACATCCTAATCTTACTCGAAGTAACTCAACCCTACAAACACAACAGTACGGTATGAATAGAACTAAGGAAAGACTTCTTTGAAAAGTGTCTTTTTATCTTAACACGGAATTTTTCACATAAAACCCCAACTTAGAAGCCTGAAGGCAGAGGTTGTAATGAGCTGAAATCGCTCCATTGGATTTCAGCCTGGGTAACCAAGCGAGACTCCGTCTCAAAAAAAAAAAAAAAAAAAAAAGGGAAAGAAAGAAAGACACATATTTACATACATATTTGACAAGAATAATTGAAAATTTCTGCATATATTATGTTTAAATAAAATTGTACATAATAACTAAAAAAAAAAAACCCTCGACTTTGCCCTCCAGGATGATAAAAGTTCATTAGATAAAAACTTCAAGATTTCTCCTGAAACGCTGCCTTTCAGGAGCCCAAGTGACCTGCTGCTTTTGCTCAGATGCTGGTGTTAGCTCAGTCTGGATGACCTCTTTCCACAGCAGGAAAGGGCAAGACGTATTTTCATGGAGCCTCCATTTTCACCAGAATAAATGATGTGGCTTTTTGCTAGAATTGAGAACTTGAGTTGCAGGCTTGAAGCAGAAGGAAAAGGACCAGGCCATGCCCCTGGGCAGCTGGGCCCAAACGTCTGCTATCAGTGTAAACAAGGTTTCATTCAGGGTAATCCTGCACCCAGTGCCTTTGAGTGCCTAGGACAGTTAGAGCAAGGGGGTGTCCCTAGGACCTTGGACAGTGTAGAGACAGAGAGGCCATGGGGAACAGGAAAAAGGAGCATGGCATGGGTGAGGGTGGGGTTTGCCGTGTGTTATCAGGAAAATGAATGGATGACTATTTTGGCATGATTAGGTGGTGGGATGTTCTAAAATGCCAGGTCCACACAGTGGCCTCCACACATGGGGAGCCATGGACAGGTGTTACCAGCAGGAAGCCAGGCACTTGGCACTGCAAGGCCCAGCCTGAAGATAAGTGGCAGTGAAGGTTTGAACCAAGGAAGTGGCGGGGGGCATTCTGTGGTCTTCTGCTTGTCAAATCCAGGTACACAGAATAAGCAATCACATGTGTGTGATCAAGGCACACACGCAGAGACATGGCTCTGCTATGTCACTGTGAAATTTCTAAACCCTATTATGGGGTTTAGTGGTCTCCAAAGATGGGGTGCCTGTATCCAGAAGTACTCAGGATAACCTATCAGTCTGTATTGGTTTCATGCAAGGAA
Organism: Callithrix jacchus; assembly: GCF_049354715.1. Lineage (NCBI taxonomy): Eukaryota > Metazoa > Chordata > Mammalia > Primates > Cebidae > Callithrix > Callithrix jacchus. Next base: position 36,850,799 of record NC_133513.1, read on the forward strand.
ATCCATTTCTTTGCAATATTTCATTTGTGGAATGACCCTGGTTTCCTGCTGTGGGACCCTGTGCCTGAGATGGGGTTTTACAAATACTGAGGCAGGACCCCACAGCACAGGGGTGATGGCTGCATCTTCATTTGTTTCTTTGCTTCCAGGACATCAGTATTTATCAATTTCTTTGCACTGGTTATGGATCTGCAGACTCTATGATCTGCACTGGGAGTCCTGGGTGGGCTGGGGCTCAGGACCCACAGCAGGAATGGCTGTGCTGATGTGTGCCCACTGTCCACTGACAACCAGCCCTGCTTTAGGCAACAGAGAGGACTATGGTGGCTCCAACATGCAAACACAGCTCAGTTCAGAAATCATTCAGTTGGGGATATTATTCAAAATATTCTCTCTTCTTTAGAAATTGAGATTTCTGAGTCTTCCCATGCTGGGGCTTGCTTCAGGGAGAGGATGTGGTCAGTTCTGCTCCCCGCACCACTGCTGTCCCCATCTTTCCCCTCCACTAAGTGCTGTTTCAGAGGAGGGAGGGAGAAGAATGAGGGAGGAGAGGTCTGGGATGGGATAGCTCCTGCCTAGCCAGAGGCTGTGTTGTCTCTTTCTAGAATGAGATAAAAGTAGATTCTTCATCTTGCTGATGTCATTGAGAGTCCTTCAGGGAGTCCTAGCTGGAGATGTGGTTTGTTCACCAAGACAGATGTACCTTTATCCAGGTGGTTTCCTGGAACTCCTTCTTCAGCATGTAGGATCCAGGAGCTTCTTGCTGTTGGGTCCCTCTCTCCCTTCAAGCGGCCCTTTAGACAGAAACCAACTACTGCCCCTCTGTCTTTTTGGTGATCCCATTTGTTCCCCAGGAAGCATGATAACACCTGGCCCCTGAAATCCTTGGGAGTGGGCTTACCCTACCCAAGTCTCACCTGTCACTGTAGGCATCTCAGTGAGTTAGGCAGGCAGCCCAAAAGCCTCTCAACCTCAAGGAAGCAACTCAAGGCACCACATGAAGAATCAGCACCATCTGCCCCTTGCCAGGTGGGACTGCAGCTTTCTGCCAAGATGTGAGGTCAGACTGCCCTTCCCCTCCCTGCTCTCTAAACCCTTTGATTTTTGGTCTGGTTTAGGGGCTCAAAATGAAGCTACTTCTTGGAAATTTTCTTTGTAAATTCTGGTGGTGGTGTTCCAGTTTGCAATTTGAGCACCAGAGGGCTTCAAAACTTCAGTGTGACACTTTGTGACATGTAAATAAGGAAAACAGTTGCCCATAATATTTTTTTCTTTTATTTGGCTGATTCTTTTATTTGGCTCTTTCAAACAGAAAGGAGGGGAGACCACTGCTCTAGACTTTTGCTGTTTACCTTAGTTATCCATTCTAAGAGATTTCTGGCTCTTCTATACCAAGGTTCTTTGCTTCAGAAATTGCAGTAGAAAAGCATAGCCCAGGTTTTGAGACAAAATCTGTCATTTGGTTGCCTAGCTTCCAAAAGAAAGTTCCAAATAATTCTCCTTCCAGACTCAGACATTCCAGGCCCTATCAGAGTTTAAACGTGCTTTTTCTGTTTGGTCAGTCTGAGTTAAATTACTCTGGGCATTTCTGAGTTTCATGAACAGGAAAAAGCTTTTTCAACCTGAAAAATAAATGGAAGCCATTCATTTTGGCAACAGATAACTCCAAAAGATGTGACCTTTCAGAGTTCACACTGCCTATGTGAATTTTTTCCTTGGAGAAACAGAATCTGCATGAGTTCAGTCAAGTAATGTCAAGGAGAAAATGTTAAGTGATGGAAGGAGAAAAAATATTTACAAGACAAGGAATGTTTGGAGCCAATTATTCTCCTCGATTTCCCGACGCGCTGTACGTCTGGGCTTCAACATCGGGCAGAATGTTTTACATCACTTTAGCAACCAGATTAGTTTGGCTGAATACATACAATGATTTGATTTAGAGAAAGTGATCATTATGGTGGCTAGAAAAATAAGTCTCTATAGAAATGGGATAATTTGATAGCTACTGAGTGGGACAGATTTGTGTGGAACCTTGTGTAAACAAATCCGAATGATACTTTTCCCCTTGGTGGATTCTTTTGGTAATCAACCTACCAGTTTCTGGAAATGGACCATTATGCAAATTCATAAAATACAGCAAGATCTTTTCACCTTGGGATGTTTATAATGCTTTCCCTTGGAAATAAGATCTTTAAATGAAAATCTCCATGGTAATGCTCCATGAAGAGTAACACCATAAATGTCTTGCTAGGCAAAAGGAAATAAAAAATGTTGGGCTACTCAGTGAAGTAGTAACTCAATTTCGTGGCTGAGATATTTCAGATTCTCTCAAAGGCTATATTTTACAGATCTTTTATTATAGTATTGCTGTGGACATGACTGTTTTTATTGCTCCTTGCTGGCTCAAGGTAGGTGTAGGGGATATGTGACCAGGAACAAAGGCTATTTTCTTGCCTCACATAGCTCAGGTACCTCTTTTGCTTGACGATACTGAGAAGCCCATTGATAGCTGCAGCACAGAGGGTACATGCCACAACGGCAGGGGCAGGGGATGCTGTGGGAGTGGAGTGGGGCGTTATTAGCCAAAACTGTAAAGGCATCTTGAAACTCACAAAACACTTTCCCATTCTGCAAATGTTTAGTGAGCAGCTGCTACAGGCTGGTTACTATACATTCATCGCTCTTAGGTTCAAATGCTTCTCCCAGTGTTAAAAACCAGACCTCCGCAAAGACTGGCATGCCAAAAAATGGCTTTCAAATAGTCCTTATCCTTACTGGCATCCTGCATGAGAAAATCTCATTGCCCAGAGACTCAAAGAAAATGGTTGGATGTCAAAGGAGAGACTTCTGGGAGACACCAAAACAAAAGCATTGAAAAAAAAAATGAAAATCTTAAGAAGAACAACTAGAAAAACAAACAAAATAAACCCAAAGCATAGCACAGAACCCGTGGGCCCAATAAAGTATTTTGCAACTTAAATTAAGTACAAAGCAGGGCATCTTGAGAAATTCCCACATTTCCAAGGCCGAACCACAGCTGGAACTCAGGGAGGGACTTGAATCCCTTAGGAAATAGATGCAGTAAAGGAACTGCATTGCGCAAGGGCCAAGTAGAAAGACTGCATGTCTCCACCACCCAAGGACATCAAGGGTCTTCCTGGGAAGCCAGGGTAAAACTAGAGACCTCATAGAAAAGCAAGAGCAAAACTGGAAACCCAGACCCTAAAACAAAATACTAAGTAAACACTTCCAGAGAGAGGGATACGGAATAGTTGATGTGGAAAACACAGCAGTATGAATTAGCTGAGCACGTGGAATGAAGAGAAGTGTGGGATGATGCCTTTCCAAACCCTACCAGGCTGTCCTTCCCTATGGAAAACATTTAAGAGTCTGTAGGCCTGCCCTGTAAGTACAGCCCTGCTTTGGTAATAGGGAGGGCTAGGGTGACTCTAATCTGCAAATTCAGCTTCATTTAGAAATCATTTCATTGAATATTTCATTCAAAACTTTGATCTTCATTAGAAGTCAAGATAGGCACTGGAATAAAAATGTTAGGTTTTAAGCAATGGCTTGTGGTTCAGAGACTATCAGAAAATGGGATAAAACCTAGAAACCAAAGTGGAGATCTTGCCAGGATTCCCACTTCACCAATTTGTTGTTGTTATGTTTTTATTTCAAGGGCATTATCTTATGTGTATTCCCAATAAAGTACATATTTTGATATCTGGCTCTGTTAATGTTTTAATGTGTATTTCACAGGTTTCTGTCAGCAAAACTTTGATCAGCCATGGATTTCCCTGTCCAAAATCCAAAAGGGAGAATGACTAACTGTGGTTTGCAAGTCTTCTTCTTCTTCTTTTTTTTTTTTTTGTCAGCATTACTCCCTGCACATCTGCATAGATACAGGCATACCTCCGAGATATTGTGGGTTCAGTTCCAGACCACTGCGATAAAGCAAACATTGCTGTAAACTGAGACACACAAATTTTTTGGTTTCCCAGTGCATATAAAAGTCACATTTACACTATACTGTAGTCTCTTAAGTGTGCAGTAGCATCATGTCTGAAAAACACTACAGTATAGTGTAAATGTAACTTACATTTACATGAATGTGTTTACATTTACACTATACTGTAGTTAACGTGTTACATTTACACTATACTGTAGTTAATGTGTTACATTTACACTGTACTGTAGTTAATGTAATTACATTTACATTAACTACAGTACAGTGTAAATGTAACTTACATTCACATTTTAATTAATGCCTTAATTAAAAATACTTTATTGCTAAAACATGCTAACAATTATCCGCCTCAGTGGTGGTGGCTGCTGACTGATCAGGGTGGTGGTTGCTGAAGGTTGAAGAAGCTGCGACAATTTTAAAAAGTAAGACAATAAAGTTTGCTACATTGATGGACTCTTACTTTCACAAAAAATGTCTCTGTGGCAAGTGACGCTGTTGATAACATTTTACCTTCAAATTAAGATTATGGAATACCCTAAGTTTTTTGTTGTTATTTCAACAATGATCATAGCATCTTCATCTAGAGGAAATTCCATCTCATGAAACCACTTTCTTTGCTCATCCATAAGAAGAGACTCCTCATTCATTTAAGTTCTATCATACGATTGCAGCAATTCAGTCACATCTTCAGGATCCACTTTTAATTCTAGGTCTCTTGCTATTTCCACCACATTTGCAGTTACTTCCTTTACTGAAGTCTTGAATCCCTCAAAGTCATCCATAAGGACTGTAACCAACTTCTTCCAAACTCCTGCTAATGTTGATATTTTAACCTCCTCCCATGAATCATGAATGGTCTTAGTGGCATCCAGAATGGTGAATCCTTTCCAAACGTTTTCAATTTACTTTGCCCATATCCATCAGAGGAATCACTACTGACTGCAGCTATAGCCTTATAAAATGTGTTCAGCAAACCATGCTATAAACAGAGATGCTGTCATTGAGGCTTTGTTTCATTTACAAAGCCCAGGAAGGGTAGATTTAGCATAATTCTTAAGGGCCCTAGGATTTTCAGAATAGTAAATGGACACTGTCTTCAACTTAAAGTCACCAGTTGCATTAGCCCCCAAGAGGGTCAGCCTGTCCTTTGAAGCTTTGAAGCCAGGCATCGACTTCTCTCTAGCTATGAAAGTCCTAGATGGCATCTCCTTCCAATATAAGGCTGCTTTGTGGACACTGAAAATCCATTTAGTGTAGCCACCTTCACCAGCGATCTTAGCTAGGTCTTCTGGATACCTTGCTGCAGCTTCCCCATCGGCACTTGCTGCTTCACCTGGCACTTTTTTGTTATAGAGATGGCTTCTTTCCTTAGACCTTATGAACAAACCTCTACTTGCTTCCGTCTTTTCTTCTGCAGGTTCCTCACCTCTCTTAGCCTTCATAAAATTGAAGAAATTAAGGCCTTGCTCTGGGTTAGGCTTTGGCTTAAGGGAATGCTGTGGCTGGTGTGATCGTCTGTCTAGACCACTAAAATTTTCTCCATATTGGCAGTAAGGCTGTTTCAGTTTCTTATCATCCATGTGTTCACTGGAGTAGCACTTTTAATTTTCTTCAAAATATTTTCCTTTGCTTTTGCACCTTGGCTGACTGGCACAAGAGGCCCAGCTTTTGCCCTGTCTCAGCTTTTGACATGCCTTCCTCACTAAGTTAGTTGTGGGGGGGAACCCTGCAAAAGCCAAGGCAAGGGTCTGAAGCCTCAGCATGTTCTCATATAAACAGAATTAGAAAAGAATAAGAGATATAGTTACATAGGTATTCCTATATATAATCATGAATAATTACATAGCTATTCATATGTAATCATAAATATATACATATATAATCATATAATCTTTAATCTTATTAATAAATCTCAGGTCAAGAAGTATGGGACTGAAATGGCATTGGAAAAGAGGTGACCCTAAGGCCAGATGCTCTAAGTTCTTTGTCACGCCCACATAAGGACTGCTGGAGGACGCCTCAGCTGTGCCACAGTGTCAGCTCTGTGAAAACGCCCGCTGTTTAGTCAGCTAGGGAAGGAGACATCCAAGATGGCTGGGACATCTTCCTCGGGGGAGTAGGAGAAAACTCCGCTCTTCCAAGCTCTTGCGGTAGGCCTGATGTCTGTCAGGGAGGCCCACAGACATCAGGGACTTAATTGTCTCTCTGTGGTGCTGTGCTTCAGGGGTCACATTCCATGTTTACTTTCAAATTCTGCTTCTGCACCTGGTTCCTCTTTTCCTTAGAAGATAAGAATTAGTAATAGTAACATAAATCCTAGTGACCTTGTTATTTCTTGACAAGTATGAGAAAAGTGCTGATGCCTTAGGTTTTCTCCTTGCTGTGGCTTCTTTGAAGTCTTGGGCCCCTGTCTCCAAGACACGTGATTTACCTGACCCTATCACTGACCACCATTACCTCACCCTACCTACCCTTTCCCCAGCTTTGTACTCAATAAAAGTCAGAGTGTCCAGGCACTTCCGGCAACTGCTGGACTGTCCGAGTTGGTTGGCAGTGGGCCCCTGGGCCCGAATTCTGTTTTCTCTTTCTCAGTGTCTTGTGTCTTTTATTTCCACAATTTCTCCTCTCCACACCAGCAGAGAGGGACTCATGGGACCCTCTAGTGCTGGACCCTACACTTAGTCATTTCTAGTTTTTGATTGAAAGGGAGAGATGTAAAACTTCCCTTCATTTGAACACTTAGAGGCCATTGCAGGATTATTAATTGTCCTAATTTTAGTAGCGTTGTGTCTCAAGAAATAGAAAGGCTTAAAGGGAGGGAAAGAGATGGGGAACACCTGGTCAATGGAGCAGTCAGAACACCGACATTTATTGATTTAAGTTTGCCATTTTATATGACTGGTTTTTCATACACCCTCCCTAATTACAATAGTAACATCAGAAATTAATAATCATGATCACAGATATAATAATATAAATAATATATTGATATATCTGTGATCATTATTATATAACAGAATAATATTATAACGGATATTATAATAACAATCAAGCTTGAAATATTGTGAGAATTGCCAAAATGTGACACAGAGACAGGAAGTGAGCACATGCTGTTGAAAAAATGGTGACTGTAGAGTTGTCTGATACGGGATTGCTACAAACCTTTAATGTGTAAAAACGCTAGAGCAAAGTACAATAGAACAAGGTATCCCTGCAGTGCTATGACAAAGGTGACATGGAGCGCTGGATTTGTTGGCGTCATTGCTCATCTAGAAACTCTGAAGGAGGCTGAGCAGACCCCTTGCCAGCTCTAGCTGTTGTTCACATGAGCTTAAATATTCCCAGGCTCTGAATAACTAGAAATTCTTCCTGCCCTGCCACTGAGGGTGTCTGTATTTTCTGCTGCTCCAAACCTGATGCCTGGGTCTCCTGGGATGAAATGACATCTGGGGATGCTGTTATCCTGCTGCGTCTCTGCTCTGGCTTCTAGGTCTCACCCCATTTTCTGGTAATCTCCAATCCACATGCCGTTCAGTTAGGACCTGATGTTCTTATAGCTCCCACTTGGGGAGTCATCTGGACTGTTAACCTTCTGCTTCAGGAAACGCTCTCCTCCTGAATAACTCTCCTCATTTGTGGAAGAAACCACGTTTTCTCCACTCCCTACACCTCTGCCTGCTCATGAAATGCTGCATTCCTGGGGTGACTAGGTAGCTCCCATTCTACTGTCTACACCTCACTCATCCTTCCCTAAAGGGGTGAGAGATTTGTCTGGTGGGCCAGTGGGTAGGCCCTTCTCTACACTCTTCTTTGGAGCCCCTGCCCACAGGGTTCACACATGTCCATGCACACTTGTGCCTCTGTCACCAGCCCCTTCAGGGCCTGACTTAAAAGGCACCTTCTTGGTGAGCTCTTCCCTGGTTTCCTTACTGGAAACTCTGTTCTACTTTCAACACTGACCATACCTTATTCCTCTTCACTGCTTTAATTTTCTCTTTAGCTCACATTACTATTAAAAAATATATGTATATATACACACACACACTCACAAACACTTTTTAATAGAGATAACTTACTTATCTTTTTGTTTAACTCCTCCAATCATGTTCTGATGAATGTTTTACCACTGGCTGTTGACAGCAGGGTGGGGTGGGGACGCTGATAGGTAGTGCTTGCCAGTGGTGTAAACATTCCCACCAGGGCTAATTTGCAAGAGTGGTTATGTTCAACAACCGGCTTGCAAAATCCCTGAGAATTTCACAATTTGGTCTTGCAAACCCATTTGAGCCAATTCTAAAATACCATGGGCTGTCCCCACACTGAGACGTCCCATGAGGGTGTCCCATGAGGGCAGGGGTTTCTGCATGCTTTGTTAACTGCTATAACTTCAACCCTCTACATAGTTTTTGGTCCATAGTAGAAGTTTCATAAATAGCTGTTAAATGAGAGAATGAATATAAACACATACTTTACAATTGGGATAATTATATATAAAGAATGATACATTCTGTTATTTTCACTTATGCTCACAATGAGAACTTTGACCATGCAGTTACATGTTATTCTAGAATATTTAAATGATGCTTTAATGATTAACCTTGGGGTATAGTTTGTTGCACTGCTATTTTATATTTAGGTAAATTTTATCTCATTAAAAATAACACTATTATAAATATCTTTGAACATAAATATTTACTCACATTAACTAGGTCAAACTTGGTGATATATGGTTTGTGGTTAATAAAATTATACTAAAAGAAGTTTGAGAAATAAATTTGAGAAGATTTTGATAATATTCTGAAATTAAAATGACATATGGATACTTGACCAAATACAACTGATATTAGAATTTTAAGAAACTAAGTTAATTAGTTTTTTAATTTTTAAGAAATTTGGTATATACCATAGAACAGATAAGGAACCCAGAAAATTGACTTCCTATAGATACAAATGTAATATGTAAGACAATATTATAAACAATGCAGGATAGACATTAAAAAATATGTTGGGGGTAATTTGTAGCAATATGAAAAGATTAACTTAGATTCATGCTTAATATTATATTGTAAAACAAAGTCAAAGTAGATAAAATAATAAAAAAAACTAAAACTGCTAAAGTTAGAAAATACGTTTAATACAAAGAGTAAGGAAATGAGAATTTTCCAAGGATTAAAGCAATAGAAAAAAATAAATAAGTTCAACAAACTCAAAAATATAATAAAAACTTAAAGTTATATTCTACAAACACCAACAGAGTTAAAATTGAAGTAAAAGTTGTGACAACTGTGACAGGCATAGTTTTGTTAAAATCTTATCCCAAACTACAAAATTCTATGCAGTCAGAAATGGACAAGAGGTTAAATAATATAACAATAAGTTTTATTTTAATTAAAGTGTAAATGATAAACACACATTAGGGAAAATAAAAATAAAGCAATACAAAGTAGAATTTTATAGGCATAGCTCGTATGCTTGGTTCAAGTCTCTTTCATTTATCACACCACCTGTATTGATTCCATTTTAATTCTGCTATGCCTTCATTGAGTTATTCATTGATTCAAATGTGGATCTAAATTTGTCCATTCCAAATTCAGTCATGGAGGTTCCAAAGGAAATATCAGAAGCTTGCCAAGGTAACCAACAGATCCTAGAGCTGATGTGTGATTGCATTGTCCTGAGAGCTATTGGAATAACATTCTTTTGTTCTTCCTCAAGAGAAGTAAAACCTCAAAGCCTCAGTAAGCCAGAAGCAAATATATTTCAGATCCAAGTGAATTGCCTTGAGATTCTTTCACATTTGGCCCCTACGTGAAGCTTAAACACAGAGATACGTGCATTTATGTGCTTCATGTGCACTGGAATCCACTGGTGCAATTTTGTTATGAAAACTAGGATCATTATGACAGTATCCAGCTGCAGAAGGGGCTGTGCATCACTAAATCGTGGATTGCCAGGTGGTAAAACTGAAAACTATGGGGAATCGGTTAAAAAAAAAAGAAAAGGGGCACCAAAAATATTTGAGATCTCTTGAGGCTTTGGCTGAGCACTATACTTCATGTGCACAAGGCAGGACTGAGAGCTGCAGCTAGTGGGGCTCTGAGTCAGAAGGAGGCTTCTGAGGTCATATAGTTCTGAGAGAGGCTGGAGTTCTAACCAGCAAGATCAGAATGAGCTCACTGAATGAGATCCCAAATGGGCAATGCCTCAGAGCAGGGCCCTGTTAACCCTGGACTAAGGGCTACTCCAGATGTGCCTTAACAAAGCTGAGATCATTCCTTGTCAGACTGATGCCTATCCACTAAATAAACTGCCTGTCACAACAAAAATCGATACCTTTTGAAGGAAGAAAACGAAATTCATTTCTCAACAGTGTAACTAACATGTGATTGAAAATGGAACATAACCAGGCTGCTCCTCCTCCCCCTTTTTCTCGTGGAGGCTGAGACTGGCCTTTCACAACATGGCTGCCTGGCGGGTCCGCTGTCCTAGAGCGGATGGAAGCAAGTGACTCTGTAGTCAACTTCTGACTTGGACTCCGAAGCTCGCTACAGAAAGATCTAGAAGAGGTAAAGGTGTTGCTGGAAAAGGCTACTAGGAAAAGAATATGTGATGCCCTTACAGCTGAAATATCCAAGATTGAGACAGAAATCAAGAACAAGATGCAACAGAAATCACAGAAGAAAGCAGAACTTCTTGACAATGAAAAGCCAGCTGCTGTGGTTGCTCCCATTACAACAAGCTATACAGTGAAAATTAGTAATTATGGATGGGATCAGCCAGATAAGTTTGTGAAAATCTACATTACCTTAACTGGAGTTCATCAAGTTCCCACTGAGAATTGCAGGTGCATTTCACAGAGAGGTCATTTGATCTTGTGGTAAGGAATCTAAATGGGAAGAGTTACTCCGTGATTGTGAACAATCTCTTGAAACCCATCTCTGTGGAAGGTAGTTCCAAAAAAGTCAAGACTGATACAGTTCTTATCTTATGTAGAAAGAAAGTGGAAAACACAAGGTGGGATTACCTGACTCAGGTTGAAAAAGAGTGCAAAGAAAAAGACAAGCCCTCCTATGACACTGAAACAGATCCTAGTGAGGGATTGATGAATGTTCTAAAGAAAATTTATGATGGTGGAGATGATGATACGAAGCGAACCATTAATAAAGCCTGGGTAGAATCAAGACAGAAGCAAGCCAAAGGAGATACAAAATTTTGAGACTTTAAAGTCCTTTTTGGGAACTGTGATGTGATGTGGAAATACTGATGTTTCCAATAAGGGAATATTGGTGAGCAGCAGATATAAATTTGACAGATAGCTATTTACATAGCCTTCTAAGTAAAGGCAGTAAATTCTCCATTTCCTACTGAAGGATTTATTTAAATAAAATATGCTTACTACACACACACACACACACACACTCCCACACACACAAAACATGATTGAAAATTACGGCATGAGAAGAAGTTGTGAAGGGAGCATGGGCTTGAAGTTGTTAAGTCCAGGACGTGAAACATGAATTTACTTATGCCTCAACATATCATTTAACTTCTGTGACCTCACTTTTTAGGTGGAAATATTGTGGGGTGGGGATGAGAAGGCATAAAAAGTGAGGTAACTCTGGAGGCTGGGATGAGAGGATTGCTTGAGTGCAGGAGTTCAAGGCTTCAGTAAGCTATGATTGCACCACTGCACTCTAGCCTGGGCAACAGAGTGAGACTCTCTCAAAACAAAAACCAAAAAGCGAACAAACAAAAAAGTGAGGTCATAAAGTACAGAGAGATAAAAGGACTATCCCCAAATCACAGAAATAGTACAATTCAGAATTGGAAATCAAACGTTTATCTTCTGATGCTCAGTCTAACACCTTTTCCTATAGAAAAGTCACCGGCAAAGGCAATGGACGTGCCGAGGCTTTTTGGATGACTGGGACATTTGGGGGCTGTGTTCAAATTGGAACCAGTGAATATTTGTTTCAGAAATGAGAATTGAAGAATTGTGACATTTCTAATTTCAAAGCAAGGCAAAAAGACCCAAATCTTGCGGCTGATTCCAGGTAGGTCAAGTCACCAATTATTCTGACCCTCAGACCACACGTCTATAAAACAGACATTATGTGCTGTGTGCACAGAATGTGGCGACTATTAAGTCGAAGCACCAGGAGCAGCCCCCAGGGAACGTACCTTCCCATACTCTGGATCAAGGGTCTTGAACTATTATCCATCATGACACTGAGCTCCTGAGAGCCAGGGACAGAGGTTCTGGATCCTTTGTTTATTCTCCGAAAACAAGTCTAGCATGACTATATGAGAGCTGAAGTGAATGTGTGTGAAAGAGTACTTTTTTTTGGCAGTTCCCAGCCTCAGTTCCCCTTGGCTCAGAAACACAGGCCAATCTGCGATGTTATCAGTCTGTCTGGGCCCAATCTCTGCAGAGTCAAGGTTCCCAGATCCCACAGGGCAGCATCCTCACCCTACTCCGGTGCTGAAGCTGGGATACTAAGCAGGGTATCAGTAGAAACCCAGAGAAAAAGCTGAAATCTCCTGCTTTCCCTGATGGGTGAAGGTGGAAAGACATTACTTGTCACATTCCAGCTTCCTCTGGAAAGGCCTGGGCAGCGCTGGCTACATCCGTGTCTGCTGCCTGCTGTGAGACCAAAGGAGTAGCCTGTAGTGCCCATTCATTTGGTCAGCAAACATTCACTGAATGTCAGTTCTGTGCCAAGTGCTGTAGGGGGCTTTAGAAGAGTAGCAGTGGATAGGACAGACCCAGTTCTTGCTCTTGTGGGTTCACTGCGTTGTGACTTGGTGACCCCTCCAATGATGTGGGTGCACAGACAAGAATTCCAGGCCTATTAAGCAAACCTGGTTCCCAGTATTCCTTCCTTCCTCCTGTCAGACCCCTAAAGATAAGGGGAAAAGCTGAAATACTAGGCATCAGTTTAGGGGTGCCGAGAAGTCTCAGCGACAGCTTTGGGATTTGGAGGACCCTATTTGGAGGTGATATCTTCAATCCTCACCCTGTCCCTCTTTGGTCCCAGCAGGGCTCAGCCTCACATGGACACTTGTGGCTGCATTGCTCCTGTGCCCCCACTTCTTTATGCACAGGTCGGAATTGCCCCTGTTCACTGGTGTGATGCCACCTCCAAGCAGTTTCTGCTCTGACGCTGTCTTCTGTTCCTGAAATAGCTTGGACCCAAATCTGTTTGAGCCCTGATTCTGGGTGAAAGAAACAGGGGAGCCCATGTCTATCTTGCTGGCTGCCCGAGGCTGGGCACATCCTTTGCAGGGCCTGGGTGGTGGGCTCCCATCATCCTGCTCTCATCCAGGGAGCTGAGCACATTTGCAGGCCCATTGTATGCTGGGCCGGCTGCCAGGCACCCGCTCTACACAGGGCTGTGCCACATCCCCGCTTTCCTGGAATTCAGGGAGTAAGAATAAAGCCGACTCCTTATTCATTTCACAATTATTTCTAGCTTCATTTTTCAGGCACCCCCTATGACATTGTTTTCCCAGGAACTCTGAAGCAGTGAAACCATGAAACATTCAAACACTATACATGGACTGACTGTTTATCAAGAAAACAATCACAGAAAAAAGATTCTGCAAATTTGCCTAGTGAGAATTTCGGTGTGGGAAGGAGGAGGTGGGAATGGCCAAGGGGAAGGTCAGGTTTCCCCTGAAATGCTGACCATCAGGACAGGCCTGGGGAAGTGTCCATAAGTACACACATAGGCACACAGAGTTGCTGGGCATGCTCTCCTGTCTTGGTAAGACTCTTCCAACAACTAGAAACACTCATATTTCCTTTTAGAAAATTTATGAAGTACTTTTAAACACACCCACTCCCTTGGGGGGAAGATTGTTCAAGCAAAAACCTAACTTTTGTTGATGGATTGTTGGCTATTAGTGGATATTAGTTCAGGATGATTTGATTTGTGAGTTTGATTGAGGGGAGCAAGGGAGGCCCAGCTTGTTCGGTAGACAAAGCCTCGGGCTAAGAGGGCCTGGGCTGCGATCCTTCTCCTGATCCCTCCCTGGGCACAGGCAGGCGGGTCCTCCCTGCCTCACTTTTCCCTCTGGTGTTTGCTCCTGTCATTCTCTCACTCAAAGCTTAAACAAAGGGGACAGCAGAGCCCTGGGTGTTAGAGGCCTAGGCACTAGTTGCCTGTCCCCTGGGGATGTCTCAAAGAGGAGCCGGGGACTACGTTGGGTCAGGCTGTTGCACCAGAGTTTGCTGCTCTGGTGTTTAAACGCTGTGACTCTCAGAGTTCCGGGGCTGGAAAGGCCACCTGAGGCCCAGAGGGGGCTGAGGTTGGATGGACTTTCCTCTACCTGCTTGTCCATCTGTCTGTCTGTGCTCAGCGATGTTGCCCTTGGTCAGCTGCTCAGCAATAGCAGCAGAATAAGGGTGAGTTTTTGCCACTTCAGCTAGAAGAAATCTAGACTCCCCACAAAGAAGAAAAGGAAAAAGAGAGCATGCTTGGGTATGTAGTTAGAAGGAAATGTGCCCCTCTGACCATCATTCCTATCTGGGCCCCAAGTGGCTGGGTGGGTGATGGAGGGGCCCAGGACCACAGAAACACACATTTCCTCTGGGAATCTCCCCAATCCTGCAGCTTCAGCTACTAAAGGCTGAACCTTCCCTTAGTGGCAAATCCAGATGGCCTGAGTGTTGTTCCCAGGCCCTGGGGCTACACACAGCTCCAGCTGCCACGTTTCCTCATTTGGGAGAATGAAAACAAGGGCTTGGACTGTCTCTGAGCTTTCTAATTGGGCCACCAGCTGATCCACATGGCCTTATTTCTTTTAACCAACTTGACCTTCTAATATGAGCGGGGAAATGCCTATTTGCTTAAGCTTGTATTTTCCATAGTTATATAGCAAAATCCCATTTTTATAAGCATAGTTTAGCTTACAGTGTAATGAGGTCCCATCGAGCCATCCAAAAAAAAGTGAATTGGGCTTCCTTCCAGTATAAGGACCAGGTTGCTTGGAGGAATGGAGGTCCTGGGGTGGCGGTAGCTCCTCTTGGGGTGTGCATGAGATTCTGATTCCATCCTGCACGAAAAAGATGACAGATTCACACTGTATGGGTGGACCTGGAGGGCATCGTGTGCAGTGAAATAAGGCCCATCACAGAAGGACAAGTGCTGCGTGATTCCACTTCTGTGAGGTTCCTAGGGCAGTCAAGTTCACAAGCAAAAAGAATGGTGTTTCCAGGGACTGCAGAAGGAGGAAGGAGGAGCTTTTATTTAATGGGGATAGTTTCCGTTTAGCAAAATGAAAGGAGTTCTGGAGCTGGATGGTGGTGACGGTCGCACAGCAGTGTGAATGTATTTAATGCCACAGAACTGTACACTGTAAAAGGTTAAGATGGTTCATTTTTCACTACCATTAAAAAGATAGTGGGGAGGATTGAGGCCAGCCAGCCCATTTCCCTGAGGGGTATGGAAAATGTCCCTAGGCTTCTGCATCTGCAGCTCTGTGGCCTCTGAGAAACCCACTGCTCTACACTTCATCTTGTTGGCAATGCTGACCCCATAAGTTCTCCTCTCTACAGGAATCCTCATTTATGATTCTGGCATAAAACAAAGGGCAAGCCTCACTGTGACCCATTTCCAGGGATGGGAACTGGGGCTTGGTTAGTTTGGTACATGCTTTGGTTTCAACATGAGCTGGATCGTGATCCAGTTGTATCCGTGAGGCCTTCCTTAATTCACTTCTTTGTTCTTTCCTTCATTATTCACAAGCTTTTACAGGGAACAGGTTTGGGACCAGCACTGCACTATGAAAACGCAGTGAAATCCTTGGTTCCAGGCTGAAAGGAATGTTGAGTGTGAAATGCACTCACTCCACACACGGCTGCAGACATTCTGACTTTGAGCTTTTGTTTCATGGAAGATAAATAGTACTTTGTTCATAGATGAGTCTGAAGAGTAGAGAGCATGTGCCTGTGTGTGCATATGTCCCTGTGGGGAGAGTTACAGAAACTCCTTGCTATTTCATCTTTGCCATAGCGTCCCTGTGTGCCTCTCCTCATCACTAGGGTGCCCAGGCTAGAGAGCAGGCAAGAATGCTTCCAGGTACACACCGAGGGAGGGGCACACTGGAAGCTGATAATGCGAGCATAAAACCTTACTAACTCACTGTAAACAATGACCCAGCTCAGCCTGCAGGAGCTAGAAAGGCCCCTGGTGAGCTCTCTGTTGGAAGTGGCATCTGCTCTAGTGGAAGAATTATTTCTTTGAGAAAAGAAAACACATGTGCATTAGGGGAGGCTGCCTCCCCAGCACATCTGTCAGGCTCCAGCTCCTCAAAGAAGGGCAAAGGGCGGGGAGGCTCAGGATCATGTTGGCTGATAGAATCCTGCCCACTCGTGGAATTGGCTGTGCCAATGTGGAGCTAGGCCTATTTAGCCCTTGCACAGACAAAATAGGAAACACACTTCCTATCGCAGGAGGCAATGGTGAATTTCTATTGGTTTTATCAAACAAACCTTAAGCTCTTTGCCTTTTCAAAACTTAGAGAATAGGACCGTTTATATTTCGTGTGAACCTCACCTTCCTAAACACAAAGGCCAATCTCAGAAGCCGAAAAACCCTGAAACGTTTGGCAGGAATCTCCATTCAGAGCAGGAAGGTAGTGTTTATATTCTTCTCTCTAGACCAAAGGCTCTTGCAGGGCTGCTGTTTATTTTTCTGGCTCAAAGAGCAGAGCCACCAATATAATATAAAATAGGTAATATAATAAAAATACTTTATAAATCAGAAGCTCTGTCCGGTTAGGCCCATGCTCTGTTGACTCTGAAATAAACACACGGGCGCCCTTGCTGGCCTCATTTCCTCTCGGTTTCTTCATCAGTGTGCTGCCAGAGTCGCCACTTGGTTTGTTTTCGCTAATTCCCCCAGCCCATCCTGCACCAGGTCGGTCTTGCTGCAATTAGGAGTGAACTTTGTCTTGATCTGCAATGTGGCATGGAGGGACGTGTTTTCCTTCCTTCTCCTGGTGGAGTGGAGAAGCTGAGCCTGCACAGCAGCAGGCACAACCAGCCAAACGCACATCCATCACCCGGCCCGGGAACGTCTGGTTCTCACAATGGCGCTTTACTTAGTAAAAGTGGCCTTTCCTCCTGGGTAAACCTTTCCTTTAGAAAGATACATTGCATAGTGGACAGTTAATTGCGAATAAGGGACACCTCAAATGCCAAGATTTTGGGGGCATCACCCTGCTTCTTTGGCATGAAGACATGCTGGAAAGAGAATTTTGCGAGTCTACCCAGACCACCTGGCACTGAGGGCCTGCCCCTGGGATACAATCCTGCTTCCACATACCCCTATCTCCCCCTCAAGCCTGTGCCTTTGTTCTACAGACACTGTGGCTGGAACTTCCCTCCATGTTAATATCAAACCTGTCCCAGTCTTTAGCTGTCAGTCCCTGATTCTAGTTCTAGAATCAATAGAATATATTGAATCAATAGAAATGCAATAGAATAAGTGCATTTTTTCCCCATATGATTGCTCTTCAAAAACCCAAAGACTTCTAAAATATTCTCCCAAGTCTATGCTTTTCCAGGTTAACCACTTTTCTTTAGTGCTTTCCCAAACCTCCCAGACTCTTCTCCCATCTTTTCTTCCTTCGATGTGTCTGAGGTTGGTGGTCATCACTCCTAAAATGTTGCATCTGGAATGGGCTGGAACCTTCCAGACAGGGATCTGACGATGTTGTTAGAAACTTCCCCTGCCATGAACTCATATTGTGCAGACACTATTGAACTCATACATTCTTAGGTCCCCTTTTGTTTGGTTTGTAAATACAAACCATTATTTGTATTCTTTATTCAACAATTTATTTATTGTCCTCATTCCTAAAATGATTTAAGGTGTCTTTTCAAAATATGATGCCATATGTAAAGATATTAACTGATAAACCAGCAAAAGGATAGTATGAATAGGGAAACTACAGAAATACAAAAGTTTATACTGGCCATAAAATGCATTCCAGGATGTCCTGTAACCCTGCTATATGTGAGCCACACATGTGGCTGGGTTTTCTAACAACAAATGGAAAGGAGGTGACATCATTTGAATGTCATAAAGAAAGCACAAGCCAGTGGCTCAGGACAAGCATAGCTATTTGTGGTACTTAGATCTAAGAGAAATATTCACCATAGGTCCTGATAGAGGACACTACGTGATGTAGGTCTCAGCAAATAGTCCATGTCTTAAGAATTTAGGTTGCTTTCAAAGCCCCTAAACTGTTGTGATCTTACGCCATATCCAATGTGATGCTTTTGGCAATTGATTTTTTTTGTGACAAATACTTATCCCTGCTATATTTTAATGTGTATTTTAGGGAATTCATATTGAAAAAGGAAAATAGAGAAGCTGAATGGGAGCACACATTTCACTCAGTGTCCCATAGGGCGCTCCTTGATTTTGGAAACTCTCTTGATATTCACCCCTCTCTTAGTTGGATCACATTCTTATAATATTCTCCCAGGGCCCTGTTATTATCATAATATTTTAAATCAAAACATGTTTTGAGGCTAGGGACATTTGAAGGAGGCTCTCTGTTTTGATTTTTAGTTCCAGGCAGGTCCAGCTGGAAACCTGGGATTATGCAGGGCATCTGTCCTCCAAGGGACAGAACAACCTCAACTCTCCTGGAGTCCTAGATCCCAAATGCCTCCATCCAGGTACAAGCAGAGGGGCAGGGTAGGGCTGTTACCACATGTCAGCTGGAGAAGCTCCTGTGACAGGGAGAGAAGACAGCCTGGTGGGGTTCCTCTAGCCAGGGATGTGCCAGAGTGGGGGGATTCCCATGTGGATGGAAGGAATACACTAACCTGTGTGAATGCTCACACACCTTCATGGGCTGGGCACCAGGGTTCTCTCACCACTCCTCCAGCTGGGCCTGCTGGCTTGAGGCTCTGTCTCTACTGTCTGCTCAAAACTACTCACACTTACCTTAGTGTTGCTCGGTCATTCTAATAGCTCGTTTTGTGTTTTGGCCTCAGCGATGGTTGATTTTATGTATCAACGTTTGGCCAGATATTTGGTCAAACATTATTCTGGGGGTTTCTATGAGTGTTTTCGGATGCCATTAGCATTTAAATTGATGGAATAAAGCAGAATGACAATGTGGGTGGCCCCAACCAATTGGTTAAAGGTCTGGAAAGAACAGAAAGCCTGGCCCTCCCACCATCCACCACTGAGAGAGACCTTCTGCCCACAGTCTTTATCCTGGGGCATTGGCTTTTCCTGTCTCTGAACTGAGATGAAACACAAGGTCTTCCTGTCTCCCAAGCCAGCCGGCCTTCCAGCTGCAGCCCCAGTGGCTCTTCTAGGTCTCTGGATTACTGTTGCAGGTCTGGGGGCTTCTCAGCCTCCACAGCCACATGAGCCAATTCCCATGCTAACTCTGCATCCATGTGTGCTCCTATGGGCTCTAAAGAACCCTGACTCATAAGCTTCTAACGGGCAAAACTGCCTGCCTTTGGACTCCTTGCCTCCCCAAAGCCCCACAAAAGTCTCTGTGCCTGGTGGCCAGGCCTTGGTAGCCCTGTCCACCCACCCTTCAGCACTGCTTGTGGTCAGCCCACACAGAAGGAGAAGTCTGGGTTTAGGTTTGGAGACATCTCTTTGTCATCCTAGCACTTGACTATTTGCTTTCTTAAACTTCATCAGTTTCTTCTTGCATCTGGACAGGCCATCCTAAAGACAGAAACTTCTTCTTTTTTTCTTCTAAGAGACAGCATCTTGCTCTATAGCCCAGGCTGGAGTGCAGTGGTATGATCATAGCTCACTGCAGCCTCAAGCTCCTGGGCTCAAGTGATCCTCCCACTTCAGCCTCCCTAGTAGCTGGAGTACAGGTGTGTGCCATTGTAACTGGCTAAGTTTTAAAAATTTTTTTATAGAGACAGGGGTCTCACTATGTTGCCAAGGCTGATGAACTCCTGGCCTCAAGTGCTCTTCCCTTCGCAGCCTCCCAAAGTGCTGGGATTATAGGCCTGAGACACTATGCCCAGCCTGTATCTTTCTTCTTCATTAATATCATCAATACAGGTAAGCATTTAAGTCCCCTCTCTGGCAAGCTGCCATAGCTGAATTTCATGCACTTGAATTCTGACCATCAGTATCTCTAGACCATTTTTTCATCTCTGTGCTTCTCTGAAAGCTTCAAAAATTATTTCTTTAATATATGTCAGGAAGGTCCTATGTTTAGGAGCTGTCTTGAAGGAGAGGAATGGGAGAATTTATTCCTGAGGGTTCCCTCCATGGTGAAGAAGTTAACATAAAAGGCACATAGCATTCAAGTCTGGAACTTGCGTATTCCCCTCCACACAAATTACCTATTTTCCCAATTAAAATAGCTATGACTTTACATTCCACTCTAGATAAGAGCACTCAGGTACAAATCATTCAGGCATCTTTCCCATCTTGGGGTGAGGAAAACCAAAACTCCAACAGTATCTGGGACAGGGAAGTAAGATCGATTCAATCTCATCTTGAACTGGGTCATCACCACTCCCAACCTGGAACAACAAAGAAACAGGGATAGTTTCTATTCTGTTTCCATTTAATGATGACCCAAAAGAAGAGCAAGGGTACAGCAGAAAGTTTATTTATTCTGATGAAAGAACCAGCTGGCGAGTCTGCCTCTGTGTGTCTGCAGAGCACACCTGGGCTAAGTCTGCAGGCCCGGGGTGCTGTGTGTGCCTGGCAAGAATGGCAGCTGCTGGATCCATTCTTTCTGCTTGGAAAGTGCTTTGGCTTGGTCCTAAACAAGAATATGAACTGTGTCAGAAGTATTAGGGGCACTATGCATCTAAAAACATTGTGCACGCACTAAGCACATATACACTGGTATTTATCATTATAAACACATCAAACTTGTAGTGTCTCAATCATTGCACAACTCTGTGATGTGGAAATCTATTTATCTATTTATTGTTTGTTTGTTTGTAATAATGTTTACTATTATTGGTTGAATCATTGCTTGATTTTAGTGAAACTCTTGGTATACACCAAAAATCCTTTCAGCCCTTAAACAGCTTGAACTGGCGCTCCCCACACTTGCCAGTATCACCTTACTTTTTTTTTCTTACCATTATTTCTTATATTGATCATACAAAACAATGAGAAAATCCTTATAGTTTAGTTTCCCCAACAAAAATTGCAGTAAAGTCTAACAAAAGTGGGTCTCTGTCTATTCAAGCTCATTTGTTCTCTGTTCTTCCCTTTGCTTTCTCTCTTTTTTTTTTTTTCAATTTACCAATCTTTATTTGCAGGAAGCATAAATCGGAAACGGGATGGAATGCCTCCTGGCATTATTATATTAAGTTTTTTTTAATATTTCCTTTCAAATTTGATCTCTTTTTTTTATTACATTTTAGGTTTTGGGGTACATGTGAAGAACATGCAAGATAGTTGCATAGGTACACACGTGGCAGTGTGATTTGCTGCCTTCCTCCCCTTCACCTATATCTGGCATTTCTCCCCATGCTATCTCTCCCCAGCTCCCCACTCCCTGCTGTCCATCCCCTATTTCCCCCAGTAGACCCCAGTGTGTACTGCTCTCCTCCCTGTGTCCATGTGGTCTCATTGCTCAACACCCGCCTATGAGTGAGAATATGTGATATTTCATTTTCTGTTCTTGTGTCAGTTTGCTGAGAATTATGTTCTCCAGCTTCATCCATGTCCCTACAAAGGACACAAACTCATCATTTTTGATTGCTGCATAATATTCCATGGTGTATATGTGCCACATTTTCCCTGTCCAGTCTATCATCGATGGGCATTTGGGTTGATTCCAGGTCTTTGCTATTGTAAACAGTGCTGCAATGAACATTCGTGTGCATGTGTCCTTATAATAGAACGATTTATAACCCTTTGGATATATACCCAGTAATGAGATTGCTGGGTCAAATGGAATTTCTATTTCTAGGTCCTTGAGGAATCGCCACACTGTCTTCCACAATGGTTGAACTAATTTACACTCCCATCAGCAGTGTGAAAGTGTTCCTATTTCACCAAATCTTCTCCAGCATCTGTTGTCTCCAGATTTTTTAATGATTGACATTCTAACTGGCGTGAGATGGTATCTCAATGTAGTTTTGATTTGCATTTCTCTAATGACCAGTGATGATGAGCATTTTTTCATGCTTGTTGGCCTCATGTATGTCTTCCTTTGCCCACTTTTGAATGGGCTTGTTTGTTTTTTTCTTGTAAATCTGTTTTAGTTCTTTGTAAATTCTGGATATCAACCCTTTGTCAGATGGGTAAACTGCAAAAACTTTTTCCCATTCTGTTGGTTGCCGATTCACTCTAATGACTATTTCTTTTGCCATGCAGAAGCTGTGGAGTTTGATTAGGTCCCATTTGTCTATTTTGGCTTTTGTTGCCAATGCTTTTGGTGTTTTGGTCATGAAGTCCTTGCCTACTCCTATGTCCTGAATGATTTTGCCTAGATTTTCTTCTAGGGTTTTTATGGTGTTAGGTCTTATGTTCAAGTCTTTAATCCATCTGGAGTTAATTTTAGTGTAAGGTGTGTCAGGAAGGTGTCCAGTTTCTGCTTTCTGCACGTAGCTCGCCAGTTTTTCCAACACAATTTATTGTACAGGAAATCCTTTCCCCATTGCTTGTTTTTGTCAGGTTTATCAAAGATTGTATGGTTGTAGATATGCTGTGTTGCCTCCAATGCCTCTGTTCTGTTCCATTGATCTATATCTCTGTTTTGGTGCCAGTACCATGCTGTTTTGATTACTGTAGGCTTGTAGTATAGTTTGAAGTCCAGTAGTGTGGTGCCTCCCGCTGTGTTCCTTTTTACTTGGCTATGTGGGCTCTCTTTTGGTTCCATATGAAGTTTGAGGTGGTTTTTTCCAGTTCTGTGAAGAAGGTAATTGGTAGCTTGATGGGGATAGCGTTGAATCTGTAAATTACTTTGGGCAGTATGGCCATTTTCATGATATTGATTCTTCCTAACCATGAACATGGAATGTTTCTCCATCTGTTTGTGTCCTCTCTTATGTCACTGAGCAGTGGTTTGTAGTATTCCTTGAAGAGGTCCTTTACATTCCTTGTTAGTTGTACTCCTAGGTATTTTATTCTCTTTGTAGCAATTGTGAATGGCAGTTCATTCTTGATTTGGCTCTCTTTAAGGCTGTTATTGGTGTATAGGAATGTTTGTGATTTTTGCACTTTGATTTTGTATCCTGAGACTTTGCTGAAGTTGCTTATCAGTTTCAGGAGATTTTGGGCTGAGACGATGGGGTCTTCTAGATATACTATCATGTCATCTGCAAATAGAGACAATTTGGCTTCCTCCTTTCCTGTTTGAATACCCTTTATTTCTTTTTCTTGCCTGATTGCTCTTGCTCGAACTTCCAGTACTATATTGAATAGGAGTAGTGAGAGAGGGCATCCTTGTCTAGTTCCAGATTTTAAAGGAAATGCTTCCAGTTTTTGCCCATTCAGTATGATATTGGCTGTTGGTTTGTCATAAATAGCTTTTATTATTTTGAGATAGGTTTCGTCAATACCGAGTTTTTTGAGGGTTTTTAGCATAAAGGGCTGTTGAGTTTTGTCAAAGGCCTTCCCTGCGTCATTTGAGATAATCATGTGGTTTTTGTTTTTGGTTCTGTTTATGTGGTGAATTACATTTATAGACTTGCGTATGTTGAACCAGCCTTGCATCCCTGGGATGAATCCTACTTGATTATGGTGGATAAGCTTTTTGATGTGCTGTTGCAATTGGCTTGCCAGTATTTTATTTAAGATTTTTGCATCTATGTTCATCGTGGATATTGGCCTGAAGTTTTCTTTTCTTGTTGCGTCTCTGCTGGGTTTTGGTATCAGGATGATATTGGTCTCATAAAATGATTTGGGAAGGATTCCCTCTTTTTGGATTATTTGGAATAGCTTCAGAAGGAAGCACACTGTGTGTGTCTGGTGGAATTTGGCTATGAACCCATCTGGACCTGGGCTTTTTTTGTGTGGTAGGCTCTTAATCTCTGCCTCAACTTCAGATCTTGTTATTGGTCTATTCATGGTTTCGACTTATTCCTGGTTTAGGCTTGGGAGGATGCAAGTATCCAGGAATTTATCCATTTCTTCCAGGTTTACTAGTTTATGTGCATAAAGTTGTTTGTAATATTCTCTGATGATGGTTTGAATTTCTGTGGGATCTGTGGTGATTTCCCCTTTATCATTTTTTATTGCATCTATTTGGTTATTTTCTCTTTTCTTTTTTATTTTTTATTTATTTATTTTTTTAATTTTTTATTGGATTATAGGTTTTGGGGTACATGAGCAGAGCATGCAAGACAGTTGCGTAGGTACACACATGGCAGTGTGCTTTGCTTTTCTTCTCCCCTTCACCCACATTTGACATTTCTCCCCAGGCTATCCCTCCCCACCTCCCCCTCCCACTGGCCCTCCCCTTTTCCCCCCAATAGACCCCAGTGTTTAGTACTCCCCTTTCTGTGTCTATGTGTTCTCATTTTTCATCACCCACCTATGAGTGAGAATATGCGGTGTTTCATTTTCTGTTCTTGTGTCAGTTTGCTGAGGATGATGTTTTCCAGATTCATCCATGTCCCTACAAACGACACGAACTCATCATTTCTGATTGCTGCATAATATTCCATGGTGTATATGTGCCACATTTTTGCAATCCAGTCTATTATCAATGGGCATTTGGGTTGATTCCAGGTCTTTGCTATTGTAAACAGTGCTGCAATGAACATTCGTGTACATGTGTCCTTATAGTAGAACGATTTATAGTCTTTTGGATATATACCCAGTAATGGGATTGCTGGGTCAAATGGAATTTCTATTTCTAAGGCCTTGAGGAATCGCCACACTGTCTTCCACAATGGTTGAACTAATTTACACTCCCACCAACAGTGTAAAAGTGTTCCTTTTTCTCCACATCCTCTCCAGCATCTGTTGTCTCCAGATTTTTTAATGATCGCCATTCTAACTGGCGTGAGATGGTATCTCAATGTGGTTTTGATTTGCATCTCTCTGATGACCAGTGACGATGAGCATTTTTTCATATGATTCTTGGCCTCATATATGTCTTCTTTCGTAAAGTATCTGTTCATATCCTTTGCCCACTTTTGAATGGGCTTGTTTGTTTTTTTCTTGTAAATCTGTTTGAGTTCTTTGTAAATTCTGGATATCAGCCCTTTGTCAGATGGGTAGACTGCGAAAATTTTTTCCCATTCTGTTGGTTGCCGATCCACTCTAGTGACTGTTTCTTTTGCCGTGCAGAAGCTGTGGAGTTTCATTAGGTCCCATTTGTCTATTTTGGCTTTTGTTGCCAATGCTCTTGGTGTTTTGTTCATGAAGTCCTTGCCTACTCCTATGTCCTGGATAGTTTTGCCTAGATTTCCTTCTAGGGTTTTTATGGTGCCAGGTCTTATGTTTAAGTCTTTAATCCATCTGGAGTTAATTTTAGTGTAAGGTGTCAGGAAGGGGTCCAGTTTCTGCTTTCTGCACATGGCTAGCCAGTTTTCCCAACACCATTTGTTAAACATGGAATCCTTGCCCCATTGCTTGTTTTTGTCAGGTTTATCAAAGATTGTATAGTTGTATGAATGTTGTGTTGCCTCCGGTGCCTCTGTTTTGTTCCATTGGTCTATATCTCTGTTTTGGTACCAGTACCATGCTGTTTTGATTACTGTAGCCTTGTAGTATAGTTTGAAATCCGGTAGTGTGATGCCCCCCGCTGTGTTCTTTTTGCTTAGAATTGACTTGGCTATGCGGGCTCTCTTTTGGTTCCATATGAAGTTCATGGTGTTTTTTTCCAGTTCTGTGAAGAAAGTCAATGGTAGCTTGATGGGGATAGCGTTGATTCTGTAAATTACTTTGGGCAGTATAGCCATTTTCACGATATTAATTCTTCCTAACCATGAACATGGAATGTTTCTCCATCTGTTTGTGTCCTCTCTGATTTCGTTGAGCAGTGGTTTGTAGTTCTCCTTGAAGAGGTCCCTTACGTTCCTTGTGAGTTGTATTCCAAGGTATTTTATTCTTTTTGTAGCAATTGCGAATGGCAGTTCGCTCTTGATTTGGCTTTCTTTAAGTCTGTTGTTGGTGTAGACGAATGCTTGTGATTTTTGCACATTGATTTTATATCCTGAGACTTTGCTGAAGTTGTTTATCAGTTTCAGGAGTTTTTGGGCTGAGGCGATGGGGTCTTCTAGGTATACTATCATGTCGTCTGCAAATAGAGACAATTTGGCTTCCACCTTTCCTATTTGAATACCCTTTATTTCTTTTTCTTGCCTGATTGCTCTGGCTAGAACTTCCAGTACTATATTGAATAGGAGTGGTGAGAGAGGGCATCCTTGTCTAGTACCAGATTTCAAAGGGAATGCTTTCAGTTTTTGCCCATTCAGTATGATATTGGCTGTTGGTTTGTCATAAATAGCTTTTATTACTTTGAGATACGTTCCATCGATACCGAGTTTATTGAGGGTTTTTAGCATAAAGGGCTGTTGAATTTTGTCAAATGCCTTCTCTGCGTCGATTGAGATAATCATGTGGTTTTTGTTTTTGGTTCTGTTTATGTGGTGAATTACGTTGATAGACTTGCGTATGTTGAACCAGCCTTGCATCCCTGGGATGAATCCTACTTGATCATGATGAATAAGTTTTTTGATTTGCTGTTGCAATCGGCTTGCCAATATTTTATTGAAGATTTTTGCATCTATGTTCATCATGGATATTGGCCTGAAGTTTTCTTTTCTCGTTGGGTCTCTGCCGGGTTTTGGTATCAGGATGATGTTGGTCTCATAAAATGATTTGGGAAGGATTCCCTCTTTTTGGATTGTTTGAAATAGTTTTAGAAGGAATGGTACCAGCTCCTCCTTGTGTGTCTGGTAGAATTCGGCTGTGAACCCATCTGGACCTGGGCTTTTTTTGTGAGGTAGGCTCTTAATTGCTGCCTCAACTTCAGACCTTGTTATTGGTCTATTCATAGTTTCAGCTTCCTCCTGGTTTAGGCTTGGGAGGACACAGGAGTCCAGGAATTTATCCATTTCTTCCAGGTTTACTAGTTTATGTGCATAGAGTTGTTTGTAATATTCTCTGATGATGGTTTGAATTTCTGTGGAATCTGTGGTGATTTCCCCTTTGTCATTTTTTATTGCATCTATTTGGTTGTTCTCTCTTTTCTTTTTAATCAATCTGGCTAGTGGTCTGTCTATTTTGTTGATCTTTTCAAAAAACCAGCTCTTGGATTTATTGATTTTTTGAAGGGTTTTTCGTGTCTCAATCTCCTTCAGCTCAGCTCTGATCTTAGTAATTTCTTGTCTTCTGCTGGGTTTTGAGTTTTTTTGATCTTGCTCCTCTAGCTCTTTCAATTTTGACGATAGGGTGTCAATTTTGGATCTCTCCATTCTCCTCATATGGGCACTTATTGCTATATACTTTCCTCTAGAGACTGCTTTAAATGTGTCCCAGAGGTTCTGGCACGTTGTGTCTTCATTCTCATTGGTTTCGAAGAACTTCTTTATTTCTGCCTTCATTTCGTTGTTTACCCAGTCAACATTCAAGAGCCAGTTGTTCAGTTTCCATGAAACTGTGCGGTTCTGGGTCTGTTTCTGAATTCTGAGTTCTAACTTGATTGCACTATGGTCTGAGAGGCTGTTTGTTATGATTTCAGTTGTTTTGCATTTGTTGAGCAGTGCTTTACTTCCAATTATGTGGTCAATTTTAGAGTAGGTGTGATGTGGTGCTGAGAAGAATGTGTATTCTGTGGATTTGGGGTGGAGAGTTCTGTAAATGTCCACCAGGTTTGCTTGCTCCAGGTCTGAGTTCAAGCCCTGGGTATCCTTGTTGATTTTCTGTCTGGTTGATCTGTCTAGTATTGACAGTGGAGTGTTAAAGTCTCCCACTATTATTGTGTGGGAGTCTAAGTCCTTCTGTAAGTCATTAAGAACTTGCCTTATGTATCTGGGTGCTCCTGTGTTGGGTCCATATATGTTTAGGATCGTTAGCTCTTCTTGTTTTATCGATCCTTTTACCATAATGTAATGGCCTTCTTTGTCTCTTTTGATCTTTGTTGCTTTAAAGTCTATTTTATCAGAGATGAGAATTGCAACTCCTGCTTTTTTTTGCTTTCCATTAGCTTGGTAAATCTTCCTCCATCCCTTTATTTTGAGCCTTTGTGTATCCTTGCATGTGAGATGGGTTTCCTGGATACAGCACACTGATGGGTTTTGGATTTTTATCCAATTTGCCAGTCTGTGTCTTTTGATTGGTGCATTTAGTTCATTTACATTTAGGGTTAATATTGTTATGTGTGAAATTGATACTGCCATTTTGATTCTAAGTGGCTGTTTTGCCTGTTAGTTGTTGTAGATTCTTCATTATGTTGAAGCTCTTTAGCATTCAGTGTGATTTTGGAATGGCTGGTACTGATTGATCCTTTCTATGTGTAGTGCCTCTTTTAGGAGCTCTTGTAAAGCAGGCCTGGTGGTGACAAAATCTCTGAGTACTTGCTTGTTCGCAAAGGATTTTATTCTTCCTTCACTTCTGAAGCTCAGTTTGGCTGGATATGAAATTCTGGGTTGAAAGTTCTTTTCTTTAAGAATGTTGAATATTGGCCCCCACTCTCTTCTGGCTTGTAGTGTTTCTGCCGAGAGATCTGCTGTGAGTCTGATGGGTTTCCCTTTGTGGGTGACCCGACCTTTCTCTCTGGCTGCCCTTAGTATTCTCTCCTTTATTTCAACCCTGTTGAATCTGACGATTATGTGCCTTGGGGTTGCTCTTCTTGCGGAATATCTTTGTGGTGTTCTCTGTATTTCCTGCAATTGAGTGTTGGCTTGTCTTGCTAGGTGGGGGAAATTTTCCTGGATGATGTCCTGAAGAGTATTTTCCAGCTGGGATTCATTCTCTTCGTCCCCTTCTGGTACACCTATCAAACGTAGGTTAGGTCTTTTCACATAGTCCCACATTTCTTGGAGACTTTGTTCATTCCTTTTTGCGCTTTTTTCTCTGATCTTGGTTTCTCGTTTTATTTCATTGAGTTGGTCTTCGACTTCAGATATTCTTTCTTCTGCTTGGTCAATTCGGCTATTGAAACTTGCGTTTGCTTCGCGAAGTTCTCGTATTGTGTTTTTCAGCTCCTTTAATTCATTCATATTCCTCTCTAAGGTATCCATTCTTGTTATCATTTCCTCGAATCTTTTTTCAAATCTTTTTTCAAGGTTCTTAGTTTCTTTGCATTGATTTAATACATGATCTTTTAGCTCACAAAAGTTTCTCATTATCCATCTTCTGAAGTCTAATTCCGTCATTTCGTCACAGTCATTCTCCATCCAGCTTTGTTCCCTTGCTGGTGAGGAGTCTTGGTCCTTTCTAGGAGGCGATGTGTTCTGGTTTCGGGTGTTTTCCTCCTTTTTGCGGTGGTTTCTTCCCATCTTTGTGGATTTGTCCGCTGGTCGTCTGCGTAGTTGCTGACTTTTCGTTTGGGTCTCTGAGTGGACACCCAGAATGTTGATGATGAAGTATTTCTGTTGCTTGGTTTTCCTTCTACCAGTCTAGCCCCTTCGCTGTACGACTGTTGAGGTCCGCTCCAGACCCTGCTTGTCTGGGGTGCACCTCTAGTAGCCGTGGCACAGCGAGGGATGCTACCAGTTTCTTTTTCTGCTCTCTTTGTCCCAGGATGATGCCTGCCTAATGACAGTCTTTTGGATATAGAGGGGTCAGGGAGCTGCTTGAGGAGACAGTTTGTACTTTATAGGGGTTTAATTGCTGAGCTGTGCACTCTGTTGTTCATTCAGGGCTGTTAGGCTGCTATGTTTGATTCTGCTGCAACACAGCTCATTAAACAACCCTTTTTTTTTCTCAAATGCTCTGTGTTGAGGGGTTTGGGCTTTATTTTTGGATGTCCGATCAGGTGTCCTGCCCAGCTCAAAGGCAGACTAGCCACTGTTTGGCTGCCGAGGCTCCGCCCTGCTGTTGTGTGATTCGCGCTGTTCCTGCAGGCTCTGCTGTGGTCTCCGCCACGCCCTGCGGCGGAGTCTCTTCGTTGTAGCGTGTTGCCTCAGCAACGGAAGGCTGCGTCAGCAGTGGGCGTGTATCTCAGTAGGGACGGGTTGCCTCGGCAACGGCTGGCTGCGTCAGCAGTGGGCGTGTATCTCAGTTGGGGCGGGTTGCCTCGGCAACAGCTGGCTGCCTCAGCAGTGGGCGTGTATATCAGTTGGGGCAGGTTGCCTCCATGGTGGTGGACGCCCCTCCCCCACAGAGCGTCTCGGACAGTCTGCCCGGGATAGTTTGAAATCGCGGTTTTGTTCGTCCCACTGGGTATCCCAAACGATCTGTCCCTGCAATCCCCTGGGCTGGGCTACCGTGCAAGTCTCGTTCAGTCTCAAGTCCAGCCCTCTCAAGTCTCAGGTTGCCGGTTCAACAAGGCACCCGGACAAGTGCGCCCTGTGGGGATTGCTGGGTAGGGCCGGCCGCCGCCGCCCCGGCTGCCGGCTTCGCCAGGCAGACCTACTGCCTGGCGTCCCGTGTCTTTTTATACTTGGGAGTTTCCCCGTTCTGTGGGCAACAAAGATCAGTCTGGAAATGCAGCACTGACTCACCGTTTGCGAATTCAACACGGGCTCCAATCCTGGGTTGTTCTCACAGCGCCATCTTGAGTCCCCCCTCCCTCTTTTTTATTAATCTGGCTAATGGTCTGTCTATTTTGTTGATCTTTTCAAAAAACCAGTTCCTGGATTTATTGATTTTCTAAAGGGTTTTTCGTGTCTCTATCTTCTTCAGTTCTGCTCTGATCTTTGTTATTTCTTGTCTTCTGCTAGGTTTTGAGTTTTTTTGATCTGGCTCCTCTAGCTCTTTCAATTTTGACAATACGGTGTCTATTTTGGATCTCTCCACTCTTCTCATGTGGGCACTTATTGCTATATATTTTCCTCTGGAGACTGCTTTAAATGTGTCCCAGAGATTCTGGTATGTTGTGTCTTCATTCTCATTGGTTTTGAAGAACTTCTTTGTTTCTGCCTTCATTTCATTGTTTATCCAGTCAACATTCAAGAGCCAGTTGTTCAGTTTCCATGACGCTGTGCGGTTCTGAGTTAGTTTCTGAATTCTGAGTTCTAACTTGATTGCACTATGGTCTGAGAGGCTGTTTGTTATGATTTCAGTTGTTTTGCATTTGCTGAGGAGTGATTTACTTCCAATTATGTGGTCAATTTTAGAGTAGGTGTGATGTGGTGCTGAGAAGAATGTATATTCTGTGGGTTTGATGGGGTGAGTTATGCAAATGTCTATCAGGTTTACTTGTTCCAGGTCTGAGTTCAAGTCCTGGATTTTCTTGTTAATTTTCTGTCTGGTTGATCTGTCTAATATTGATAGTGGAGTGTTAAAGTCTCCCACTATTATTGTGTGGGAGTCTAAGTCTCTTTATAAGTCATTAAGAACTTGCCTTATGTATCTGGGTGCTCCTGTATTGGGTCCATATATATTTAGGATCATTAGCTTTCTTGTTGTATCGATCCTTTTACCATTATGTAATGTTCTTCTTGTCTCTTTTGATCTTTTTTGCTGTGAAGTCTATTTTATCAGAGACGAGAATTGCAACTCCTGCTTTTTTTTGCCCTCCGTTTGCTTGGTAATTCTTCCTCCATCACTTTATTTTGAGCCTTTGTGTATCCCTGCATGTGGGATGGGTTTCCTGGATATAGCACACTGATGGATTTTGGTTTTTTACCCAATTTGCCAGTCTGTGTCTTTTGATTGGTGCATTTAGCCCATTTACATTTAGGGTTAATATTGTTATGTGTGAATTTGATACTGCCATTTTGATGCTAGGTGGGTGTTTTGCCCATTAGTTGATGAAGATTCTTCATTTTGTTGATGCTCTTTACCACTTTGTATGTTTTTAGACCGGCTGGTACTGCTTGTTTCTTTCTATGTGTAGTGCCTCTTTCAGGAGCTCTTGTAAAGCAGGCTTGGTGGTGACAAAATCTCCGAGTATTTGCTTGTTTCAAAGGATTTTTATTTTTACTTCACTTATGAAGTTAGTTTGGCTGGATATGAAACTCTGGGCTGAAAGTTCTTTTTTTAAGGATGTTGAATTTTGGCCCCCACTCTCTTCTGGCTTGTAGGGTTTCTGCCGAGAGATCTGCTGTGAGTCTGATGGGCTTCCCTCTGTGGGTAACCTGACCTTTCTCTCTGGCTGCCCTTAGCATTTTCTCCTTCATTTCAACCCTGGTGAATCTGATGATTATGTGCCTTGGGGTTGCTCTTCTTGAGGAATATCTTTGTATTGTTCTCTGTATTTCCTGGACTTGAATATTGGCCTGCCTTGCTAGGTTGGGGAAGTTTTCCTGCATAATATCCTGAAGAGTATTTTCCAGCTTGGATTCATTCTCTTTGTCACATTCTGGTACACCTAGCAAATGTAGATTAGGTCTCTTCACATAGTCCCACATTTCTTGGAGACTTTGTTCAGTCCTTTCCTTTTTGCACTTTTTTCTCTAATCTTGCCTTCTCATTTTATTTCATTGAGTTGATCTTCGACCTCTGATATCCTTTCTTCTGCTTGGTCAGTTCGGCTGTTGAAACTTGTGCATGCTTTGCGAAGTTCTTGTGTTGTGTTTTTCAGCTCCATCAATTCACTCATATTCCTCTCTAAGTTGTTCATTCTTGTTATCATTTACTCAAATCTTTTTTCAAGGTTCTTAGTTTCTTTGCATTGAGTTAGAACATGTTCTTTTAGCTCACGGAAGTTTCTCATTACCCACCTTCTGAAGCCTGATTCTGTCATTTCATCACACTCTTTCTCCATCCAGCTTTGTTCTCTTGCTGGTAAGGAGTTGTGATCCCTGTAGGAGGAGAGGTGTTCTGGTTTCAGGTGTTTTCCTCCTTTTTGCACTGGTTTCTTCCCATCTTTGTGGATTCATCCTCCTGTCATCTGTGTAGTTGCTGATTTTCAGTTTGGGTCTCTGAGTGGATGTCCAGAATGTTGATGATGAAGTTATTTCTGTTTCTTAGTTTTCCTTCTAACAGTCTGGCCCCTCTGCTGTAGGACTGCTGAGGTCCACTTCAGGCCCTGCTTGCCTGGGGATCACCTGCAGCAGCTGCAGAACTGTAAGGGTTGCTACCAGTTTCTTCTTCTGCTATCTTTGTCCCAGAATGATGCCCGCCAAATGTCAGTCGGACTCTTTGGATATATGGGGGTCAGGGAGCTGCTTGAGGAGACAGTCTGTTCTTTATAGGAGCTCAAGTGCTGAGCTGTGAGCTCCATTGTTCATTTAGAGCTGCTAGGCAGGTATGTTGAAGTCTGCTGCAGCAGAACTCATAACCCCCCTTTTTGTTACCCAGGTGCTCTGTCCCGGGGAGTTAGGGCTTTATTTATGAGTATCCATTGTGCTGCTGCCTTTTTAAAATTTAATTTTATTATTTATTTATTTATTTATTTTACAGGGCTACCCTGTCCAGCAAGAAGGCAGCCTAGTCACTGTCTACCTGCAGAGGCTTTGCTGAGCTGCTTTGGTCTCCACCCTGCTGTCGGCTCTGCCCTGCTGCTGCCATGTGAGCTTCCCTGGAGTTCTGTTTATATGGGTGTGGTTAGAACTGCCTTGGCAATGGTGGCCCACCTCTGTAATTGTGGACTCTTTCTGTTATGGTGGGTTGCCTCAGCAATGGCAGGCTGCCTCAGCAATGGTGGACTACCTCTGTAGGGGTGGAGTGCCTCGGTAATGGTGGACACCCCTCCCCCATCAAGCTGCACCGTCCTGGGTTCAGCTGTGTTTGCTGTGAAACTCTCAACCCTGAACATTTCCAATTGCTGTTTTTTTGCTTCTTTGTTTTTATGGGTGTGGGACCCGCCGAGCCTGATCACCTGGCTCCCTCAGAGCCTTTTTTTTTTTTTTTAAGTTGTACAGTTGACTCTCTCCCAGGTGTTCCAGTTCCCTGCTGAAAGGGCGCTGGGATCTGTGTGATTTCCCGTGTAGCAACCCACTGCACCGGCTGGAACAATGTCGCTGCCCAGGAATCTCCTAGCCTGGCTCCCTGTTTCAGACCTATTTAATCAGATGAATGGGTGAATCTGCCTTCCTGGAGCTTCAATTGCCAGCTTAAAAGGGCAACCAGACCAGTGTATTTTGTATGGAGAGTGGCCACGCCTGGGCACCAGCCAAACAGCCGCACCGGCCGAAACAGCCGTGCTGGCCTAAACAGCCACCCTGGGGACCCGTGGGGCTCCTCTGCCTGGGAATCTCCTGGTCTGTGGGCAATAAAGATCCATCAGGAAATGCAGCGTCCACTCGCCCCCTGTGCTTTCACTGGGAGCTGCAATCCTGAGTTGCTCCTAAAGGGCCATCTTCCCTCATATTTGGAAATTTATTATTGACAGTAGCACGATCCTCATTTCCCAGGTGATGTCATCGAGGTTTGAAGAACATAAGTTCCATTTGCAGTAATGGCCTTGAACCTATCTGACACCCACTTGGCTCTGTTTGCTTGTCAATCCTCTGTTACTCTCTGTCATTCCCGATGCCTTAGGCATCAGGCCAGGACTACCCAGTGTGACCTGAGTCACTGCTTCTTCTTGGCATGGGAGTACTGATGATCTCCACATTCAGACACACCGGGGCTCCCAGAAGCGGCAGCCTCAGCTTTGGAGAATGGGGTCCACTTCTGGTAGCTATTCACTGGGAGAAATGGGGGAGAGTGGGAATTTTTTAAAAGATGATACATGCTTTGTTATTTCTGGCACTCATGGTGCTAAACTCATTTCAGCTGAGTAAGCACTAGTGACTCAACTCCAAGGCACACCGTAGACTTCATCTCATACTGTGTGGGATGTTTAAGGGTTATTGAGTGCTTTCTTCATGGCCCCTTAAGATCTGTGAAATAAATCTCTGTCTTTGGCAAACACACCCAGGGCTTTCTGTCTCTGTGCCCGATTGAAATGTCAAAAGTATGACAAAAAGGCATAGCTTCTCTTCTTAGGAGGCTTGACAGAACAAAACCAACAATGAATGCAGCAAACCAGCTTAAGACTTTGCCAGGCACCTCTGTGAAAATACATAGATTTCCACCTAGTGCTGTTCTTTTATATGTTAGCATAAAAATAAGCTTGTTACAAGTCTAAGCACCTAGTAGACATGTGGGACCCTTGGGCGCTCTGAAGTAGTGGCCTGAGGTTCAAGTCTCCTCTCTGTTTGGAGGGACTGCCCAGAAGAAAGACACCCTGGGAACTTTTCTTCCCTTGCTGTCTTTAGAGTCAGAAAGGACTTTGATATGAGTTTAATGAGATCTTTTTTTAAAAATATATATTTTATTGCATTTTAAGTTTTGGGGTACATGTGAAGAACATGCAGGATTGTTGCATAGGTACATACATGGCAATGTAGTTTGCTGCCTTCTTCCCCATCACCTATATCTGGCATTTCTCCCCATGTTATCCCTCCCCACTCCCCTCTTTCCCTCCCCTAGTTCCTCCCCACAGACCCCAATGTGTGATGCTCCCCTCCTTGTTTCCATGTGTTCTCATTATTCAACACCCACCTGTGAGTGAGAACATGTGGTGTTTGATTTTCTGTTCTGTGTCAGTTTGCTGAGAATGATGGTGAGACCTTTTACATCACTGTTTTATAGTTGAGAAAAGTTGAGACATGGAATACATTTCTTGTTAAGGTAAAGCAGCTGGGACTGGTGTGGGAGGCATCTGGAAGGGGACAGGCCCCCTCTACATGGGTGATACACCAAGGAGGAAGCACAAGGGGCAGGCGATGAGATCAGGGACCTCCCTCTGAGTGGGGTGATGGCATCGGGATACACATGGATGCTGTCCAGGGAGCTGGGTGAGTGCAGGGCCACTGGTTGTCACGACGGGGTGGGGAGACATCTGAGGGATGATGTGCCTGCAGAGGGCAGCCTCTTCTGGGCTTGGATGTTTTCTAAGCTGGAGTGGGTGGCAGATGAGGGGTGCAGTCGGCGTCAGAAGAGCAGAGGAGGCATCTGGAGAGGTGAACATGATGGCTGACTTGGTTTAAGGTAGTGGCTCTCAGCCCTAAATCAAATGATTTCCAACCACCTCCCAAGCATTTGGTAATGTCTGCTTAGGTTGTCACATCCTTGGAGAGAGATGCTACTGGCATCTAGTGGGTAGAGGCCCAGGATGCTGCTAAACACTCTACAATGTGTAGGATGGCTTCCCACACAGAGAGTCACCTGGCCCAAAATGTCAATAGTTAGTAGCGCAGTGGTTAGGAAACCCTGGTTTAAGAGTGTGTGTCAGGAAATGTTTCCATGGGTATGTCATGTTAGTTTCACTTATATCAATCTACCACCTAGCATTAAGATTCAGTCTCTCACACTTTACAGAGTCATTCCCAGAGAATAGTGTCATGATGTCAAGGGAGAATGGTTTTAAAATATTCCAGCCTACTCTGCCCTAGTTTGGGGCGTGACTCTTTCTCCCAAGCTGGAGGCAAGCACTGCTTCCTGGGCACTGTCTAGGGCTCCGTCTGTCCTCCTGAGGATGGAGACTTCACCTCCTCTGGACCTGATTAATTCACCTCCCACCTCTCACTACAGGCTGCCTATTGTTTTATCCACAGCATACTCGCTGGGTGTCTGCAACCCTACCAAGCCACTGAAGCTACCTCAGGCTGAGATTCCAGACCTTAATTCCATGGCGTTTCTCTCTGGCTTGTGAAGCATGGTCACATGTACTTTTAGGGTCTATCTCCACTGGAAAGCCAGAGGAAGAAGGGCAGGAACCCCCTTAATAGCCATTCCCTATCTTGGCTCTTTGACTCCCTGAGCCTCTAGCAGTTGCTCGCATTTATGGCATTGAGACCTCGTTGGAAATGGCGCACCCATCTAAGTGGGCTTGTCCCTGCCCACCTACACATGCATGTTGTGTGCTTCCCATGCACTTGATCTATGGCTGTGAATAGGTGGGTGTCTCTAGCACTGTCCTAAGAGACCTGTATGGTGTGATGAGTGAGGAACCATCCCTCACTTAAGTGAGGGGGACAAACAGGTGCATCCATAGTCACAGGAGACGGCTTAAATGCTCTCTTGGAAACACATCCAGGCTGCGGGTAGCAGTGGAAAGAAAGAAGCCTGGCACTGCACATGGCAGAAGGGCAGCCATGGAGGGTTAGAGAGAGCTGTGCTTTAAGCAGCCCTAAAAAAGGCGCAGAAGGTGAATAGGGGGAAGGGTGTGCCAAGAAGGGATTCCTTCTTCACCCAGTTGAGCGTTTAGCCAAGAAAAGAAGCTGTGGCCTTCCTGCTGCTGTCCAGGTGGCATGGACCACTCTTCCCACAGCTCCCTCATTCTGGACAGGCCCAACATGGGAGTTTGGAAGTTGTGGATGAAGGTCCCCCTTCCTGAACCACAAGGCTCTCTGCAGCCCGGGTACCACTCAGCTGCCTCACGTCTCTCTCCTGTACCCTCCCCCAGTTGTAGTTATCTCTTCTAATTCCTGGTGATGGCAGAATATTCTCAACTGCTTGGCCACTGTGTGCTGAGCTGTCATGACCTTTCCCTGTTTGGAAAGCATCCTCCTCCATGAGTGATTTTTCTACCTCTTAAAGTCATCTTCCACGAAGACATAGAAATCAACCTAGGTCCCCATCAGTGGGGGGTTGGATAAAGAAAATGTGGTATGTAATGAAGTCATGTCCTTTACAGTAACGTGGATGCAGCTGGAGGGCATTGTCCTAAGTGAATTAACGCAGGAACAGAAAACAAAATACTGCATGTTCTCACTTAGTGGGAGCTAAACATTGGATACTTGTGGACATAAAGAAGGGACAGCAGACCCTGGGGAGTACAGGAGAGGGACAGGGGAGGGATCAGGGGCTGCAAAACTACCTCTCAGCTACTATGCTCACTACTTGGGTGACAGGATCCTTTATACCCCAAACCTCAGCCTTACACAGCATTCCTGTGTAATGAACCTGCACATTCACCCCAAAACTAAACTAAAAGTTGAATAATTTTAAGAAAGAAAGAGGTCCCTGGGTGCAGTGGCTCATGTTTGTAATCCCAGCACTTTAGGAGGCTGAAGTGAGTGGATCACCTGAGGTCAGGAGTTCAAGACCAGCCTGACCAACAGGGTGAAACCCTGTTTCTACTAAAAATACAGAAATTAGCCAGGCCTGGTGGTGTGTGCCTGTAGTCCCAGCTACTTGGAAGGCTGAGAGAGGAGTATTTCTGGAACCCGGGAGGCGGGAGCCACTGCACTCCAGCCTGGGTAACAGAGCGAGACTCTGTCTCAAAACACCAACAAAACAAAAACAACAACAAAAAAAAAAAAAAAAAAGAAAGAAAGAAAGAGGTATAAGGAAGCTGTGGGAGGTGTTGAATATATTTACTACTTTGAGGTAGTGATGGACTCACAGATGTTTGCATATGACCAAGACCATCAAATTGTGCATATTAAATATGTATAGTTCTTTGTATATCAATTATACCTCAACAAAGCTGCTTTAAAAAGAAATAAAAGTCATCTTCAGTTGAAATGTGAAAGGCTACTTTCTCCATGAATTATTTGTACTTCCAGGATGGACATGGCTGCTTTTGTAATCTCATCACACCGGGGTTTTGCACCCGTGCTCCTTGAGGCCATGCACTGTATCTAACAAATATATTTGTATTTTTCTACCACCCTGTCCAGCCAGTGAGTGGACTCATTACTACTGAAATGAGTAGCTAGTAGATGTTGAATGAATGTTGGCTGGTGATAAAGATGATAAATAGTACAGAAGTCTCATTATATTTTTCAGGAACAAGTGTGCACCTATCAAAAAGACTCATGTGCTTCAGAGGAATCCTGAACCTTTTCAAATTCCCCCAGCTTTCAGCTTTTAATGATGTTCCTGAACACACAGACCCCCATGGTGCGCAGGGGATATTAAAGTTCAAAGAGACATAGAATCAGGTTGAAGATGGTAAGTGATCAGACTCCTAGGGGAATGAGAGCATTTCCTCATTTTCGGGCTACAGCAGAAATGTCTGTAATCCAGATATTTAAAACTCGGCTGGGTGAAGAGGTGGGGGAGGTTTCATGGAATAGCCTAGAGTCAGGTCCTGTGGGATGAGGTGGATGTGATCGTGAAGGTCATCTCTGGCCCCCACGCCTCGGATTCCATGATAGCACATCTGCTTTTGATTGCAGTGGGTTCCGAGCCCAGGGCTTAGGGCGCGACGCCATCTGAAGGAGGAAATACTAAGCCTGTCTGCAGGTCTGGACGTTCCCACAATGGGACACCAGCTAAGCCCTGTGGCCGCTGGAGAGACACTGGAGCTCTGTCTGGAGCTCTGCTCCTTCTCAGAGGCCCCACACGTGGAGGCCTTTGCAGCCCACGCAGGCCTGTGTCAGAACCAATAAAATGGAGAAGGCAGGACAGGAGTTCTGGGAAAGAGGACCTAACAGGAGCGGGGGTGGCTGTGAAAGGGAGGGTACCGTGGTAATGAAGGGGAAGGAGGAGAATCCGAATCAGACTTGAGCAGTGATCTTGGAGACACCACTCACTGCCCGAGTGGGACCTCAAGAGGTTCCCACTCCTCATTTTCAGAGTCTAGGATTACCCAGATACTGCAGCAAAGTATTTAGTGCTGTATCCAGCACTTAATCATTCCATCACCTCTGGCTATTGGAATTTGACAACTTAGCTCTGGCTTGCTCCATCTGGGAAGACAAAATGACTCTGGATGGATGTTTCCTTTTTAAAAAGAAAGAAGGAAAAAAAACCCACCCCAGAGTACTGTTTAGAGTAGGGAAGCCTTCCTTGGGTGAGCAGCCTCACTCCCCGCTGGGTGCAGATGTGAGGGACCTGAATCCTCCGACCGCAAGTGCACTTGCTACCCAGCGAGAGCGAGGTCCACCGAGTCACGTGAGCGGAGGCGGCAAAAGCTGCACAAACACATGTGGCGGGAACAGGCACAAGGAGGTGATGCCGGCCCCAGGAGGTCCCTGAGGCTGGCTGGGACATGGATCTCTTGGAACGCTGCAGAGAGAAGGACTATGTAAACAAGAGATCAAAACCCAGCCTCCCTGGGCCTTCGATGTGATGAATGTTTGTCCTGAATGTGCAACAGAAGTCAGACCACCACCATCTTTTGTAGTCTGAGTTTTCAGAGGACTCTGGGGAATACTCACTGGTGTGGGATCTGGGGGATCCTTTCAGATGGCTTGTCTCCCCGGTGGCTGGACCCACCTTCCAAGGGCAGGCAGCCCCCTGCATTTTCAAAGCTCAGCCTGCCTGCATGACCCCTCCCAAGAAAGTGGCCACAGAGCTCGCTGCTTAGAGCTTTCATCATCCAAAGGCAGCACATGATCCCCTCCCCCATGGCGTGGGAATGAGCTGGCCACCTCCTCCAAATTACACCCGTTGTCCGAGGACCATCAATGACCCTGTCTGCCAGCTCAGCCAAGAAAAGTTTAATGGGAAGTAAAGCAGCATGGCCAGGTGTGCCCAAGGTCATAAAAGCCACATAAGTGTCAGCCGCTCCTCCTGCTTGTTTGCTACCCATCAGAAGGCACCTTCTCCTTGGCTGTTCCTGATTCAGCCCCTCCCTGCCGCCCCTTCTCCTTGGCAGTTCTAACTGAACCCCTCCCTGCCTTATCCAGGGCATCTTCCCTTAAAGGAGAAAACACAGAAGAGAAAATATGCCCTATTAAATGTCCGAAAACGTGTGGCTTCTCTGTCTTGTCTTAGAGTGAAACTGACAGGTTATTGTGACTCAAGCAGTCTCCCTGGATGGACAGACAGACAAATAGACACACAAACAAGTAGACAGTCGGTCAGTCAGTAGATAATCTATTGATGAAAAAATCCCCTGCTGGTTAGAACAGCCCTCTATGATCTAACCCTCTCCATTTCATTATGAGGACTGCAAACCCTATCATTGCTCTGTGAGCATTTATCACTCTTTTCTGCCAGAGGTGCCGAAGCACTGCTCACGCTTGCTGTTTCCTTCAGAAGGCATTAGCAACAAGGCCATTTGCCTGAGAATATTTTATTTGTTCCATTTTTGCTGTTGGTCCTCCACCATAGTGGAGGGGACCATAAAATGATTCCCAACCTGGTGCCTGAGAGAAGGTGCTCAGATTGATTTGAGGGCCATCCAAAAGGAGAGGCTAAGGCAATCCTGGGAGTCTGGGGGTGAAGGGGGTCAAGCTCAAATCTCAGGTGAGGGCTGTGGCTGGAAATGGTCTAGGAGGATCTCAGAGATGTGTGTGTATAGGCACTGTGTGTTTGTGTGTGTGCATGTGTGTGTGTGTGTGTGTGTGCTCATGAGTATGCACATAAATGTACATGTGTATATGTACACATGCATGGGCAGAACAGCTTGGGCATGCTGATTATGTGAAGCTTGTGCCCAGCTTTGCATGGTGATGTATGAGCATTTGTACAGGTGCCCGCCCATGGTCAATTCAGAGTGTTCGGGCAAGCATGCAAAGGTCCCACAATGCCTCCTATAAGCACCAGTAAACCACAATGCTGTTGAGTGTGGCTGGATGCCTCGGAGGGTCCCAGGCCCTGGAGGCCTTTCTTCCTATTCTGGTGTTTCTGTGGTGCCTGGCTGGGCAGCTCTGAGGTCGGAAATGCCTGACATCCAAGGCTTCAGATTTCAGCTGGGGAAGGGGCTTGGTGGACACCAGGGTTCCTGAGGCACGACTGGCCACTTCTGCTGGGTGCACTTGAGGCAGGTCCTCCTCTCTTTTAGCTCTCTGACACCTAGTGCTCAGGCTATGATTGCAATAAACTATATAGAATAATGCATGTGACAGCCTTTTAGAAAGTAAGAAACACAATTCTACATAGGGACTGTTAAGGGCAAATCTATACACACTGAAATCAATCCATCCTTGAAAAAGACATGCCTGAACTGTGGAGAATTACTCATCCTAGAGGGTTCAGTATTCAACAGCATCCACTTCTTCCTCAGGGCAAAGACATTGGATCAATTAATTCCTAAAGATTTAGCCCTGTTCCATCCTGGGATGAAGAATCTTGGTTGGGTTAATATATGTGAAGGAAGTAGAAGGTCAATTTTGAGTTTGGGGACTTAGCAGGGTGGGCACTCTTTGAAGGTAACTGAGCAGGGGCTGGAGGACCCCGGGGACAGGCTGTGTCCCTGGGAGTCCTAGAGACAAGGGTGTCAAAGTTGCCAGAGGAGTTGCTTGAGTGTTCCTAATAGGCTGGGGTCAAAAAGATCCCCTGGGAGTTCATGATGGGTGGGACCAGGCCCTTAAACCCCAGGCAGCCTGCACCTGAGGATGGGCTGTCCAGGTCTCCCTGGACTGTGCATCCTCCCGTGTATCCAGGGTCAGAGATGCAGGAGGTTGGTTTCCATCAATTCAAGGCCAGGCTGCACCCTGTTCTCCTTACGTGGTGGCTCCCAGACACTGATCTTCAGACCCAAGTGTCCCTGTTGCTCTGACCTCATCAAGAGCTCCAGAGCCAAGCCATGCACTGACTGACGCTTACAGAGAGCCAATAAGGTCAAGATGTTAAAGACCTGCCAGTAGTCTTGAGGAGTTTCAGGAATGGGGGCTTCAG
This sequence comes from Callithrix jacchus, assembly GCF_049354715.1. Lineage (NCBI taxonomy): Eukaryota > Metazoa > Chordata > Mammalia > Primates > Cebidae > Callithrix > Callithrix jacchus. The sequence goes on from NC_133513.1 coordinate 36,893,315, forward strand.
GGATCCTAACAGGGTCCGGTCTCTGGCTCTTCTGTGACTCTCCGGAGTTGCACAAAATCAAAACAACGCAGCAGCAGCACACAGCAAGGGAGCCTTCAGTGGCTCCTCTTACAAGCCAAATCCATTCAGTTACTTAATTTGAATAAAAAATGATTTTGCTTTGTGTTTCACTCCGGAACCTCTGGTTCCAGGGTGATACTGTGGCTGTGAAATGGGAAAGATTAAGGACAAAATGCCAGTGGTTAAGAGCGCTAGCTCCTACTGGAGACCGTGGTCTCCAGGGTGGAGGGTTTGAGAAAGGAAAAGTCATATTCCAGGTTCCTGAGGTTTTCGCCATGCTAAGCACCCATCCACTTGTCCAGAACTGGAACCCTATTACAGTGTGTCCTTTGTTATTTTTAGAATTTAAGATGATATTTTCCTATTGTAGTTAATGGCCTGAGAATGAGATTTTGGTTGTTTGCAATAAATTGCCTGATTTGGAAGTATTGGTGCAGAGGGACTTTATAATTCAGTCTTTTTATAGCACAGCTTTTTTTCCTGGTCTAGAGAATTCCTTTAATCAGGTGGTAGGAATGATTAATGACCCTCTGTGACTGTGTGTGCATGTAGGGGCTCACGTGTTCTGAGAATGGTAGCTGAGTGGTGGGTAGTCACATTGCTGCAGAGAAGGCAATCCCAGGGCTGCATTCTCTACCCAGAAAGTGCATGCATCCGATTAAAGCCCTCCCAGGTCCCACCCAGATGCAAACAGGCAGGAATAGATTAATTGCTGGACTGTACTCAAGGCTATATCCTCACATGTGCTGGCCCAACATGCCTCTTTCTGCCCGAGAAAACAAAGCAGGGGTAAAGGATGGGGGGGGGGGTGGTGTAGAGTTTATTCCTCATCTTTGTTTTTCTTCTTGTTATTTCAAAAGGAAAACACTTAACATTTTCAATCAACTTTTACTAAGCACTTCTTATATGTCAGACACTAAGTGGAAGCAGGAGGAAAGATTTTAAAGAGAAATCATATTCTATATTGCTCCTAGGAAGTCCACAGTTAGAGAGAGGCTCATAAACAATTGCAGCAGAGGGTGGGAAGAGCCATTGGAGGCTGTTGTGTTGGCTGCTGATGAGGGCAGGACTCACCAGAGGAGTTCACCAGGCTGAAAAAGAGAAAGGGTGTTCTCAGCTGAACTTTGGGAAAGGTGCAGTTGCTGCACTGAGGCATGAAAAACAAGAATGCTCCCCTGCCTGACAGGATGTAGCCTTGGGCAGGGGTGGGTGGCGGCAGGGTGGGGGGCGGTGGAAACTAGACCGCAGAGGACTTGTAAGTCCCGTTGAAGACTTTGGATTTGCTTCTGCAGGCAATGGGGAGTCAGGGAATGTTCTGAAGCAGGGAAATTGAAGTGGCACTGTCCATTGAGGACTGCACACAGCTCATTATAAAGATGTGAGAGCTAAGGCTAGTGCAGAGTTGGGATAGCACTGGGGGCACATGGCTGACGGCAGAGTTGGGGTAGGACTGGGGACACGTGGCTGATGGCTGGCAGGACCTATGTGAGGTCTTGGATCTCTTCAAAGGAGGCTAAATGGGTTAAATCTGGAGTTTCTCTTGCATTCTTTTATCCTTATTAATTCATTCTCTCTCTCTCTCTTTTGAAAGAAGTTCTTTCTCATTTCTCACGTGTATGTGCTAGGTACCGTGTTTCCCCTCGCATCTCACTTCCCAACATGTCCTACCTGTACTCTATTGGGCACGCTGATGTGGGATCTGAAGAGATTTGTGGGAAGAAGCTTCACTCTTGGATGTATCCCCAGTGGAAAGAAATATCTGTCTTCCAAAGTCATGCCAGACTTGTTCATTGCAACCTTACTCAAAATAGCCAAAACCTGGGGAGAACCAAAATATTCAAAAAGCGGAATATGGATGAACAAATTCTGGTGTGTCCATACAGTAAAGCACACCACAGCAATGCAACACAATATATGATGGCCGTGTGTGTCACCCTCAGTGACCACACATACACACAGCACAGGGGACGCCCCAGAGTAGCGACTGCTCCGTTCCACAAGCAAACCTTGCCTGGAGAGATGGAATAGTGATTACCATGGGTAGCCTGATGGGAGGGGAATGGGGACCCCCGCAGGATGCAGAGGTTCTAGATCAAGGTCTGGGAGGTGGTACCCAGCGTCCATTTTTTTCATTGTAAATGTGGTGATGGAACATGATTTTGGAGTTCTTACAGACTGAGCAAAATGATGGACTTCGACACCTCGCACTGCAGGGTGAAAAGTATCCCCAGACAGGTGCAAGGCAAGTGTTTGTTTCCTCATCTTCTCTAGTTTTTAGTCAAAAGGGGTGGGGCTGGAATATGGAGTCCACAGCGTGAATTTGGGCCAGATTGGCAGATGGAGTCTCCTGAAGTTCCATAGCCAGACAAATCCCAGGAGCATCTGTCCCTGCAGCTCCAGACTGCTTTGCATTTAGTGGATCTCAGGTCCTTAATAGGCCCACCCTCCCTGACCAGCCCCCAGGACCGCCACCACCAGAAGCTAAAGTGAATCTCCTCTCTGCCAATGGGCCATGTCCTGGGAAGGAGTCTGAAAGCCCAGGCTCACTCTAATAAGGGAGCCTGAGTCCGGTGGGTCCCAGCAGCCACTTGCTCACCTTGTAGCACTATCACTGGCCTCTGACAGCCCAGGTGAGTCCAGCCTAGTTGCCCTTTTGTAGTTAGACATCCCACTGACCCCACTGCACCTGGACTTCAACCCCTGTGTTTAGAGGCAACAATTCCATGCAAAGACCAAATGCCCTTGGCCCCTCCTTGGTCCTGTGGCCTCAGCATTTGGAACTTTTCCTGGTGGACCCCAGTGCCTTCAAAGGGCTGTTCTAGATGGGGCAATTGGCTTGTTCCCAGAATCACATAATTCATGGAAATGCACAGAGGCGGAGACCAGTTTAGGCGAAGCCTCTGGGACCCGCTCTCTGCTTCTCATGCTCCTCATCTCTACACAGGCAGCCCTCCCTGCCCACGTGCCTCTGTGGCTCCAGGCACACATTGTGCTGGTTTCTTCAGTGATGAGATCTCTGGTTTTACTCTCTCTTCTGCATATTCACAAGCTCCTACAGAAGAAGCCAAATGCATCAGGTGACACCCATGTGCTGTGGATATAGCAGCACTTGTGTGTGGGCTCGTGAACATGCATTACTCATACCTGAAGCATTCCCAGGCACCAATGTGGCACCTCACAAAACATCCCAAAATTCAGGACATTGTTAGGATAATTATGGGTCCAGGGCATGGAGAACATCCTGCTCATCTCCCCAGGTAATTCAGGTGGACTCTAGCTTGTCTTCTCTTCCACAGGGGCCTCCCTCCAGCCCTGCCTTGCTTCCCCTCCCTTGCTCCTGGGTAGATACAAAGCAGGGAGTACAGCCAGATGCCAGACTCCGTGGGAGCAGCTCCCCGTGGAGGCTGAGTGGTTAGTGTGTCCTGACCGCACGCTCCTCACACCCCACCTCAGGCGCTAGCTGGGTACCGTATCCACATGACTGTGGCTTCACATGTCCGAAGATCCTCCAAAGACCCCAACGACATGTTGATGATGCAGGTGACAGAAGGCAGAAAGTGAATAATAGGGTCTTATCTGCTGTCCATTTTATAGAACATTGCATAGAATTCACAACCTCCACCTGGATAAGTGGCAATGTGTGTGTCCAATCTTATATCTCTGTTTTACCTGTATCTATCATATATATTTCCCATATTAATTTGTCCTAATTATCTGTACACCTAAATGCATTCATGCATTCTATTAAGTCTATTCAGTAAAGGGAAAGGAGAGAGCGAATGATTATGAATTGAGTGTCTCCCTTGTCCTAGATGCTTTACTAGCAATTTATTCTCACAGTCACACATTAAACCAGGGCTCTAAAAAAATCTAAGCTGGCCCATCAAATGATCTGGGGGCTTCTTAAAATGCAACTGTCTGGACCCCAGTCCTAGGTTTCTGATTCAGCAGGTGTGGGCTGAGGTGTGAGAAGGTGCATTGCTGATGAGTTTCCAGGTGAGGCTGCAGCGTCTGGCCCAGGGAACCCGCTTTAAGAAGTATAGTTTTAAAGAATTAGGATAAATTTAAGATGAAAAATTAGAGGCTCAAATTTGAGATGTAAAGTCATACAGCTAGTGACAGAGCAGGATGTGGGCCTGGCAACACTGCCACACTGCACACCATGGAGTTCCTTCGATATTCTTAAATTCTGCCCTGAGGGCATTGCAAGGCGGCAAGACCTGGGCTGCCCAGCACGATGTGTAGGGGCTGACAATCCTGCTGCACAGCGTGCTTGGAAGTTTCACAGCTACCGCTGGCTCTGGGGGACTAACTATATCTGTTCACTTCCTCCAGGTAAGAAACTGCTCCATCAGGGAGTGGCTTGAACAACTAGTTATCAGTGCTGGCCAGTCTATGGGCCAGCTGGGCAGTTCTGCTGTTGAGGTCAGGCTAACTGATAGAAACTGGGGTTCTGCCGGTCTGGGGCCCTCTGTGCTTGTGTGCAGGTTGGCTTCATTCTGGCTGACAGGTGGGGAGCCAGGGCCACGAGCTTCTCATAATCCAGCAGGTGACCTAGCCTTGTTCACACAGTGGCTGCCAGATTCAGAAATGAGGGCAGAACGTTAATGTTGTGTGGAGGACCTGGTTTGGATCTAGTACACATGGCTCGTGTCCTGTTCTGTTGACTAAAATGCTAGAATGGCCAAGATCCACAGGGTGGGTACAGAAGGCGGAGGAATTTGTGGCTATTTTAAAAACAGACCTACTGCGTCTTCTGCATTACAGCCGCTGTACATACTCCCGTGTCCTCATCCCATATACCTGGCTCAACAAGGAGGCCAGCTCTGCCTCTCATTTGTCACTTCTTCTGTAGATGCCAAGAAGACAAAATCTATCATGAACAACAGCATGCCACCGGTGTCCTCCTGAGAAATGCGTTTTTCATTTTCCATGGAAAGCTTTTAAATGACATTTCCTTGGAACCATCAGCTATAAGCATAAGTATGGAGTTCAAATGGAATATCTAGTTTTCACAGCTGTGTCTGTGCTAAATTAAAAAGAACAGAAAAACAAAGAGAAAGAAATAAAATGACCTCCGGCTTTTTGCAGCAGAATGAGGGTGCAGGGAAGGAATCCTTCCAATGCTGTGCAGCCAGCTCCACGACTCCATCATGTCCAGATTGGACTCTTAATTAATTGTGGTTGAATTTTTGCACTTTTACTCTGGGCTGGTGGTTTATTTTCTTGTTCTAGTGCCCACATGAGCATCCTCTGGCCATAAAACATCCAGAGAGAAGTTATAAAAACATGTCATCTTGGTTATAACATATGGCTAATTGATTTTTGAGAATCGCTTAATTGTGTGACTTTAGTTAACTAAACAACAATGCCTGTTTTCACACCCCTGATATTAGCTCATAGGATTTCACAACCTGCCCCTGCTGAGACACACTCCGTATTTCTGACCATAAATCTGGCCTCTGCTCAGCTCGCATATTTGCTCCAGCTTTGTTGTGGTGGTTTTACTGCATTGGTTGCCTTTAAAAAAATTTATAGTGGGCAATCAGCATGGAGAAAGGTTTAAGGGTAGAAAGTGGGGTTTTTTCCAGTCTATATGAGCTGAATTTTTAATTTCTTCCTTAAATAAAATAATGAAAGGTGGTTTTCTTGACCGCTTTGCCCAACATGGATCTCTGTAGGTTCCACTTAAACAGAATGTGAGAGAAACATGAGCCTGTGGCCTTTTTTTACAGAGGTTTACAAAAGCTCTGCTGAGTTCGATTAATTGCCTGGAGTTTCACAGGGGTCTGTGTCAGTTACAAGAGGGCTTTAATGTGGAAAAGTCAAGATGATAGGCATGTGAGGAGGAGGGAGAGGAGAGGCCTGAGCGAGAGGAAGGAGCTAGGGAGGAAAATAAAGCCATTTGAGCAGCAGTGGGAAAAATGCCTTCAGTGGATAATGAGAAGGTGGGATGGAGGACTCGGCTTATTCCCCCAGATTATGGTCCAGGATACAGAGAAGGGGGAATGAAGGGAAGGCCATTTTCCAGTTTTGCCCCTCTGGAAACTGCCTGCCTATCATGGTTATTGTGCGGAGCCAAGAGGCGGGATCCCTGTCAAGAACCATAGCCTGGGGTTGGGGAAGCCACCCTCAGTGTTCCACAGCTTCACTTGAGAGTGATGATACTTTAGTTTCTTCCACATTATAAAAGAAGTTCAGAGTAATTATTACCATCTATAATAATAGCTGATACTTGCATGTTTTTGCCATGTGATCAGGCAGTACTCTAGATGCTTTGAGGATGTAATTCCTTAAAACCTCAGAAGGACCCTGTGGTGCAGGTACCATTGTTACACCATTTCACAGATGAAACTGCTGAGGCACACTGAGGCGGGTAACCTACACACAGTCAGACAGTTGCTATGTGTACATGGCAAAGCAGGGACTGATGAGCTCTTTGCTACCTTGCCTCCTTGTTTTGATGGTCCTCAGCTAAAGTCTTCAACAAGGGCTTAGGTGCTAGGCCCTGCAGTCACTGATGCAAAAAGATACGCTGGGGCCGATTCCCAAGATGAAAGATTATGCATTTCATTCCCTTTCTTGCCTTAACACACTGGCTAGAAGTTGCAGGTGATGTTGAGACTTTGCTTCATTCTCAGCGTTAGGAGAAAAGTATTCAGCCTTTTGCCATTAAGTATAATGTTAGCTGTAGGTCTTTTTGTTGATACTCTTTATCTAGTAGAGGAAGTTCCCCTCTACTCCTCATATAAATGGTGTTTTTTTCTGTATCCATTGATATGATCATGTAATTTTGTTCTCCATTAGTATTGTAGATTACAAAGATAGATTTTTTTAGCATTGAACTAGCTTTGCATTCCTGGAATACACCCCTCTTGGTCATGGAGTATGTTCTTTCTATATACTGCTAAATTTGATTTTCTGATACTTTGTTAAGGGTTTTTGCAACAAGAGGAGGAAGGGAGCATGCACAATTTGAGCCTTCACCTGAGCAGTGGGCAAACCCAGGATCGCCTGAAGTTTCCGGCTCTCTGGGGCTATCCTGGCCAGGCCCCACTGAGGAGGCCTGCTGTGCCACCGTGCTGACAGGATGGGACCACATGGTAAAAGAAAACAGAAAACACAGAATGAAAAGGACAAACCTGAGTGTTCTCATCTGGATCATTCCATTCTTGTAAAAACAAGCAAACAATTATAAAAGGCCACAGCTTTGTGCGGTTCTTAGGGGAAGGTCTCAACCAAGGCACTGAGACTGAGTTCAGTGCTAGATGCTGGGCAGACCCACAGAGAAACCAGACAAGTCACTCTTCTGTACGTTTGTATGAAGATTAAATTTTTCAGCAATTTTCATTGAACAGAAACAAAGTATTCCGCAGGAATGAAGTCCCTCAGCTCTCAGTGCTTGCCTTCATCCCCTCAACCCCTGGGGCGAAGGTCAGTGTGCCCCAGGCTCTGTGGCTGGCTAACTTTAGGGAAGAAGGACACAGGGCCCCATACAAGGGGCACCATCCAGGCAGACCCTGCTCCCCACTTTGTCCAAGTGTGTTCTTGCCTTCATGGATGACACTGGCTTTGCTGCCTACCTCTGGCCTACTTCCTAGCACTGGCCCCTGCATCTGTAACCACCCTGGGGTGACCTATAATTTGTCTTCCACACTAAGAATGTGATGCTTTTGAAAATGATTTTGCTGGAACAGCAGGCTTAACCTAGGATTGCTTGGGGCAAAAGGGCCCATACAGTCCACCTTCTAATATTTGAGGTTCTCCAGAAGTGGGGCCCTGGGTTGCCCTTCCCAGACCCCACTCCTCACCACGGTGGCTGTGAAAGCTCTGGCTGTTCCCTGCCCCAGCAGCCAAGCCCCTTCTCCTCTCTTCCAGAACCCCCTCTGCTGTCCTCTCTGGGATCTCTAACAATCTATTGTCTGACCCTTGAGCCCGCTGTGAAATACTGGTGTGCCATACACATGTCTGGTCTCAAGCTGGACTGAGCCCGCCAGTGCTTGCCCTTTGACTTTTGTCCCACCCACCTCCTACAATCACCTGGATTTCACACCAAGCAAGTCACTGCTCTCTTGGCTCCCACCAGGCAGACCCACGTGGCCCCTGCACACACTTGCTCTCTGCCTCTCCGAAAGCACTCCTCCCTGTTGAGGATGCAGCAGGGTATTGAATGAGCCTTCACTGGTTTGACAGCTAAGGGGTTTTCCTCTTCTCCCTGCTATTTATACCTCCTGTAGTATGATTTCCCTTTCAGAGGTTAGATCCTGAGGCTCAGAACGATTAAGGAAGCAATCTCACATATTCCCTAGAGCCCCTGTACATCTTGGAAGTGGCCTTAAGTTGGAAAACCCAGTCTGGCCATGGCAGAACTTGGCCTTTATTTATAAGGGGAGTGATAGAATGTCCTGAATATTGAAAACAGGGTAGAGAATGATATTGGTACACCCGTGACCATAGCAGCATTATTCACAGTAGCCAAGAGCTGGAAGCAACCCAAACGCCTCTCAATGAAGGAGTGGAAAACCAAGTGTGGTGCATGCATACAATGGAATAGTATGCAGCCTCAGAAAGGACTGCAAAGAAAGAAAATTCTGGCACAGGCTACAGCACAGAAGAACCTTGAAGACATTATGCTAAGCGAAATAAGCCAGACCCAAAAGGGCAAATATTGCACTATTCCACTTATATTAACTACTTAGCGTAGCCGAATTCATAGAGACAGAAAGCAAAATGGTGGCTATGAGGACCAGGGGAAGTGGATGGAGAGTTACAGTTTAAGGGGTAGTTTTAGTTTGGCATGATGAAAAGTTCCAGGGATAGATGGTGGTAATGGTTACCCAAAAATGTGAATGCTCTTAATGCTACTGAATTGCTCACTTAAAAATGGTTAAACTAATAAATTCTATGTCATGTATATTTCACAAAAATTTTGAAAAAAAGGAATGTTCTGAGGTTCACTCCACAGGATACTGTTTTGTTTGTTTGGTAAGGGCATTTCACTCTTCACCCTGTCCTCCTTCTCATCTCCCCGCTTTCCTGGAAGCTCCCACCATCTGGCCTGAATCTGCACTATCAGCTGCATGTGCTGGTGATGGGCTGCTCGTGCCTCTGGGGAAGGCTACACAGACGTACTCAGCTGGGTCTGGCTCTGCCTAGAGAGTCTGCTGGCTCCCTGGCTCTGAGGAGATGTGCCAAGCACTGTGTTGGCAGGTGTTGGGAATTGCTCTCACTCCCATGTAGCATGGAGATGCCAAGCAGAGGAAATGCATTATACAAGCCCAGTTCCCAGACATCAGGCACTGTGCTTTCCAGCCCAGCCACACAATGCTGACCACGTGCAGTTATTGCAGCAAGGCTGGTGTCCCAGGGACAGGGCATCCTCTCTGCATAGCCAATGTCTCAGGGCCCCCTTGGTGCTGCTGCAGTGAGTCTAGAAAGGCAGGAGATGGATGAAGGCACCGTGGAGCCTTGTAACTCCATCACCTCTGTGTGCAGAGGAGGGAGCTGAGGACGGCTGTCCGTAGACACTGCACAGACACAGGGAGGTTTGGTCAGACATGGAGCCTCCTGACCCCGAGCAGCACGCACATCATGGTCCTGAGGACTGTATGCTGCCTGGCTGTTCTTGCACAGTGGCTCTAGGAAGGAACTTGGGAGGCAAAGAGCATCTCTTTCTTTTATACAACTAGCTTCTCTTTATTTCTACCTTTTACTTTTGTTATGTTCAAACGTTTTCAAATAGTGTGCCCCTAGAGCTCATAATTCAATAGCCCAATCCTTTCACTCTTCACAGCATGTATCAGACCAAATCTAAAGCATTTTCACAGGCCTTAAAAACTATTGTAGATTCATAGGAGGTTGCAAAGATTATACATCGTTTCTTTTTCTATAATTTTGTCAATATGAGAATGTTAGCTAAATGGAATTATACAGTATGTGACCTTTTGAGATGGGATTTTCTTTTTCTACTCACAAAGCCCTTATGATCCACCTATGTTGCATGTATCAACAAGTTAATTTTTTTGCTGAATAATTTTCTGTGGCACCAGTTTGTTTAACCACACTTATCCATTGGAGGGCATCTGGGATAAATTTTGGCTCTTATAAAATGAGCTGCCTTGAATGTTTGTGTACAGGTTTTTGCACGCAAACATTTTCATTTTTCTGGGACAAATGCCCAGAAGTGCAATTCTCACTCAAACAGCAAGTGGATATTTAGTTTATAAAAAAATGCCAAACTCTTTTCCAGAGTGGCTAAGATTTCACATTCCCATTAGTAATGTATGAGTGATCCAATTTCTCCACATTCTCACTTGCATTTTGTGTTGTTATTATATTTTGTTTTATTGTAGTAAGAATATTTAACATGAGAGCTACCCTCTTAACACATTTTAAGTGTAGAGTATAATATTGTGAACTCAAGGCATAATGTCATAAGTGGATCTCTGGAGTGTACTTATCTTGCATAACTGATTGTTTGTACCCACTCAAAACAATCACTCCTCATTTCCCCTATCCCTAGCCTGGCAACCACCATTCTACTCTCTGCTTCTGTGAATTTGAGCATTTCAGATAATTCCTAGAAGTGGACTCATGCAGCACTTGTGCTTCTGTGACTGGCTTTTTCACTTAGCGTAATGTCCTCAGGTTTCATCCATGTTGTCAAATGTGGCAGGATTTTCTTTTTCAGGCTGAGTAATATGCCATTGTCTGCGTATACCACAATTTCTGTATCCATTCATCTGTTGATGGACATTCAGGGATGTTTTCACATCTCAGCTTCATAATGCTGTAATGAACATAGTAGTAAAAATATCTCTTCTGGATCCTGATATCAACTCTTTTAGATGAACTCAGAAGTGGAATTGTTTAATCATATAGCAGTTCTATCTGTAATGTTTTGAGGAACTTTCTATTGTTTTCCATAGCACCACACCATTTTATTTTTCCACCAATATTATACAAGCGTTCCAGTTTCTCTACATCTTTGCTAATTGTTATAATTTATCTTTTTGATAACAGCCATTCTCGTTGTGGTTTTAATTCGGATTTCACTGATAATTAGTAATGTTGAGCCTCTTTTCATATGCCTATAAGCCATTTGCATGTTTTCTTTTGAGAAATTTCTATTTAAGTCATTTGCCTATTTTATTTTTTTATTGCATTTTAGGTTTTGGGGTACATGTGAAGAACATGCAAGATAGTTGCATAGGTACACACGTGGCAGTGTGATTTGCTGCCTTCCTCCCCTTCACCTTATCTGGCATTTCTCCCCATGCTCTCTCTTCCCAACTCCCCACCCCTCGCTGTCCCTCCTCATTCCCCGCAACAGACCCCAGTGTGTAGTGCTCCCCTCCCTGTGCCCATGTGTTCTCATTGTTCAACACCCGCTTATGAGTGAGAACATGTGGTATTTCATTTTCTGTTCTTGTGTCAGTTTGCTGAGAATGCTGTTCTCCAGACTCATCCATGTAACTACAAAGGACACGAACTCATCGTTTTTGATTGCTGCATAATATTCCATGGTGTATATGTGCCACATTTTCCCTGTCCAGTATACCATCGATGGGCATTTGGGTTGATCCCAGGTCTTTGCTATTGTAAACAGTGCTGCAATGAACATTCGTGTGCATGTGTCCTTATAGTAGAACAATTTATAATCCTTTGGATATATACCCAGTAATGGGATTGCTGGGTCAAATGGAATTTCTATTTCTAGATTCTTGAGGAATCGCCACACTGTCTTCCACAATGGTTGAACTAATTTCCACTCCCACCAACAGTGTAAAAGTGTTCCTATTTCACCACATCTTCTCCAGCATCTGTTGTCTCCAGATTTTTTATGATCGCCATTCTAATTGGTGTGAGATGGTATCTCAATGTAGTTTTGATTTGCATCTCTCTAATGACCAGTGATGACGAGCATTTTTTCATATGTTTGTTGGCCTCATATATGTCTTCTTTTGTAAAGTGTCTGTTCATATCCTTTGCCCACTTTTGAACGGGCTTGTTTGTTTTTTTCTTGTAAATCTGTTTGAGTTCTTTGTAAATTCTGGATATCAGTCCTTTGTCAGATGTGTAAACTGAAAAAATCTTTTCCCATTCTGTTGGTTGCTGATTCACTCTAATGACTGTTTCTTTTGCCATGCAAAAGCTGTGGAGTTTGATTAGGTCCCATTTGTCTATTTTGGCTTTTGTTCATATGGAACCAAAAGAGAGCCTGCATAGCCAAGTCAATTCTAAGTAAGAAGAACACAGCAGGAGGCATCATACTACCAGACTTCAAACTATGCTACAAGGCTACAGTAATCAAAACAGCATGGTACTGGTACCAAAACAGAGATATAGACCAATGGAACAGAAGAGAGGCATTGGAGGCAACACAACATATCTACAACCATACAATCTTTGATAAACCTGACAAAAACAAGCAATGGGGAAAGGATTCCCTGTTTCATAAATGGTGTTGGGAAAACTGGCTAGCTATGTGCAGAAAGCAGAAACTGGACCCCTTCCTAACACCTTACACTAAAATTAACTCCAGATGGATTAAAGACTTAAACATAAGACCTAACACCATAAAAACCCTAGAAGAAAATCTAGGGAAAACCATTCAGGACATAGGAGTAGGCAAGGACTTCATGACCAAAACACCAAAAGCATTGGCAATATTTGCCTATTTTAAAATCAGGCTATTTGTTTTTCTGCTAGTGAGTTGTAGACATTCCTGATATATTTTGGATTTTGACTCTGCCTATTATATACATGATTTGCAAATTTTTCTTCCATTCCACAGGTTGCCTGTTCACCTTGGTTTCTCTTTTGCTGGGCAGAAGCTTTTTAGTTTGTTGTAATCCCACTTGTCTATACCTGTTCTTGTTGCCTGCACTTCAGATGCCATATGCAAAAAATCATATCCAGGACCAGTATCATGGAGTCTTTCCTCTATGTTTTTTTCTCAGAGTTTCAAGTTTGAAGTTTAAGTATTTAATCCATTTGGAAATTATGTCCATGTATATTGTAATAAAAGGGTCAAATTTTATGCTTTGGTGTGTGGATATCTGTTTTTTCCAAGACCATTTGTTAAAGAAACTATCTTCTCCCCATTATATAGTCTTGGCACCTTGTCAAAGGTCTTCATTGGGCCATATATGCATGTGTTTATTTTATATTTTCTTGTCTAATATGTATGAAGTTATATGTCTTGGTGGTTTTAATTTGTATTTTCCTAATGGCCAGTAATGTTGAACACCTTTTCATGTTTCTATTTCTTATTCATAGCTCCACTTTGATAAAATGTCTCTTTACGTCTTTGGCCCATTTTCTAATTGGATTATTTGTGTGTTTTTTAATCTTAAATTTTGAGACCTACATTCTAGATATGAGTACTTTGTTAGATGTGTGATTTGTATGTAATTTTCTCCAGTCTGTAATTTGCCTTTATTCTTTTAATAGGGTCATTATCAGAGAAAAGCACTTTAGGTTTGGATGAAGTCCAATTGGTCATTTCATAGTGTGTTTTGGTGTCATGTCTAAGAACATTTCACCAAGCCCTAAGTCTCAAAGATTTTCTCTTATGTTATCTTCTGAAAGTTTTTTTTGTTTTATATTTAAATGTATGATGTATCTTGAGATAATTTTTATAAAATGTGTGAGGCTTAGGCCAAGTCTTATTGTTTTTATTGTTCTCGAGCCATTTGTGAAAAGACTCTCAATTCTCCAGGAAGTTGCTTTTTTACTTCTGTCAAAAAATAGGGGAACACATTTGTGTGGGTCTACTTTTGAGTTCTCTACTCTGTTCCATTGATCTATGTGTACATCCCTTGAGTAATATACAACAGTCATGATTACTTAAGCTGTGTAGTAAGTCTTGCAATCAGGTAGATGATTCCTCTTATTTTATTTTTCTTTTTCAGAATTATTTTAGCTATTCCATACAGATTTCTATATAAATTTGAGAACATATTATATTATATGTTATAGACATAATTATATTATAGACATAATATAAATAAGTATGTCTATCTAAATTGTCTATACCTACAAAAAACCTTGCTGAAATTTTAATAAACCTGTATATCAATTCAGCAGACAGTTTATGTCTTCAGCATCTTGAGCCTTCTAATCCAAGAACACAGTATCATCTCCATTTATTTAGGTCTTCTTTTATTTATTTCATCAGCATTTGGTAGTTTTCAGCATAAAGTCCTGTACATATTTTCTTAGATTTACACTTAAGTATTTTTTTAGGTTTCAATATTGCATTTAAAATTTTTGTTTTCATATGTTCATTGGTAGTATATACAAATATAATTAATTTTTAAATATTTACCTTGTATCTGCGAATCTGTATCTTGTTGAACTCATTTATTCTAGAATTTATTTTTGTAGTTTTTTTTCTTTAAATTTGCATTGGCTATCATGTCATCCACAAATAGGAACAGTTCTACTTCTTTCCTAAACTGTATGACTTTAATTTCATTTCTTTGCCTTAACGTGCTGGCTAGAAAATTCGAGTGTTCTGTTGAGTAGCAGTGCCACCTGAAAGTGGAATCCATGCCTCATTTACAATTTTAGGGGGAAAACAATGAGTCTTTTACCATTAAGTACAATGTTAGCTATTTCATAGGTGTTCTTTATCAAGCTGAAAAAGTTTCTCTCTACTCCTATTTTATGAGGGTTCTTGTCATAAATGGGTGTTGAATTCTGTCAAATGCTTTTTCAGCATCCATTAATACAGTAGATTACACTGATCGGTTTTCCAATGTTTAACCAGCCTTGCATTCCTGGAACAAGCCATTTTTGGTCATGGTGTATATTCTTTGTATATATTGCTAAGTTCTATTTCAAATATTTTTTTTCTTTGTGGTATCAGGGTAATACTGGCTTCATGGAATACATTAGAAAATATTATCTTTTTTTCTGGAAGAGATTGTATAGATTTGGTGTGCTTTCTCTTAGACCATGTATTAGTTCCTTCTTGAACTGCTATAAAGAAATACTTGAAATTAAGTAGTTTACAAAGAAAAGAGGTTTAATTGGCTCAGGGTTCTGCAGGCTGTACAGAAAGCATGGGTATGGAGGCCTCAGGAAACTTACAATCATGGTAGAAAGTGAAGAGGAAACAGGCACATCTTTCATGTCCACAGAAGGAGGAAGAGAGGGCAGAGGTGCTACACACTTTTAAATGAGAGATAACGTGATAACTCATTCACTATTGTCAGAACAGCACCAAAGGGGAAATCTGCCTGCATGATCCAATTTCTTCCCACCAAACCCCACCTCCAACATTGGAGATTACAATTTGACATGAGATTTGGGTGGGGACACAGACTCAAACCATATCAGACCATTTGGTAGAATTCTTCAGTGAAACCATCTAAGCCTGGAGACTTTTCTTATGGGAAGTTTATAATTATGAATTTAATATTCCTAATTGTTTATAGGATTATACAAGTTATTCATTTTACATTGGAGGAGTTGTGCTACTTTGTATTTTGAATAATTTGTCCATTTTATTTATCTTGTCAAATTTACATGTGTAGAGTTGTTCATAGTGCTCACTATCTTTTGGTGTCTGCAGGGTCTATAGTTATCTTTTCATTACTGATATGTTTGAATATCTCCAATAAAAAAAACAAAATCAAAAATGCATCAAAATCTGAAAATTTTTGAACACTGACTTGACACTCAAAGGAAATGCTTATTGGAGCATTTTAGATTTTGCATTTTCAGATTAAGGATTTTGAGCTATAAGTGTAATGCAAATAGTTCAGACAATGAAAAAGTCCCAAATCCAAAACATTTCTGGTCCTAAGTGTTTTGAATAAGGGATACTCAACCAGTACTGGTATATTGGAATGTCTTCTTTCTTTTTAAGTTTTGCTAGAAATTAATCAATTTTATTTTCCTTTGCAAAGAGCAAGCTTTTACTTTCATTAAAGTTCTGTACTGTTTTTCTGTTTTTAATCCCACTGATCCTTCTCTGGTCTTTGTTTCCTTCCTTCTACTTGCTTTGGGTTTATTCTGATTTTAAGACGATAATTTAGTTACTGATTTGAGACTTTTTCTCTTTTTTTAGTGTGAGCATGTAATGTGTAAATTTTAGTCTTGGAACAGAATAATTGCATCCCATGAATTTTGATATGTTGCATTATAATTTTCATTTTCAATATAATTTTTATTTCCCTTCTTTTAGTTTTCCTTTGAGAGAATCTTTATTTCTTCTTTATTACTTAGGAATATTTCAGGTGAGTATAGAGTTCTGGGTGAACAGTTTTTTTCTTACATCATTTGAAAAATGTTTTTCCCCTCCCTTGGGCCTCCATGGTTTTTTATAAAAAATCTACTGTAATTTAAATTATTTTTCCCATGTAGGCAATGTGCTGTTTTTCTCTTGTTGCTTTCAGGATTCTTTGTCTTCAGTTTTTATGTTTGTCTCTTGGAGTGAATTTCTTTGAATCTATCACATTTGAAATTCAGTCAGCTTCTTCAGTCTCTAAATTTATAGGTTATTTTGGCCACATTTGGTAATTTTACCATTGTATTTTGAAAACATTTTTAGTTCCATGATCCCTCTCTCCTTCTAGAATTTTGGCGACAAGTTAAATGTTTTGTTATAGTCATACGTGTAGATGAGGCCCTGATAATTTTTTTCAGTCTGTTTCCTCTTTGTTGTTCAGATTGAGTAATTTCTATTGTTCTATCTTTAAGTTTATTCATTAGTTTTCTTCTGTCCTCTACATTCTGCTGCTGTGCCCATTCACTGAATTTTATATTTCAGTTATTGCATTTTTTTAGTTCTAGAATTTTCATTTGATTCTTCTTTTTGCCCTCTGTCTTCATTGAGATTTGTTGATTTCTTTGCTAAAACTTCTTTATTTTCCTGTGTTTCAAGCTTGTTTTTAATTGCTAATTGCAGCACTTTTCATAATGGTTGTATTAAAATTCTTGAAGGATAATTCTAACTGCTGTATCATCTCGGTGTTGGTGTTTGTTGATTGTCTTCTCATTTATCTTGAGTTCTTTTTGGTTCTTGGTGTATGAATGACTTTTGATTGAAATACAGACATTTGGATATTATAAGACTGTGAATCTTATATAAATAATGGGTTTTAGCAGGCTTCTTTTGCCATGTCTCCAGTGGGTGAGGAGGTGGGGTCACTGCCATGTTATTACCAATTAGGGATGGAAAACTAGGTTCTCCACTTGACCTTTTATGACACCTAAGCTGGGGGAAGGGATTTTTGTTACTGCTGGGCAGAAATGGAGTTCAGGTTCCCCACATTGTCTCCACAAACACGAAGGGGCAGGGGACTTGTTACTGCCCAGCAGGAATGCAAAGCCTGGCTCCCAACTCAGCCTTTATTTTTGCCACCTGGCAAGGGAGATGGGGACACCTCATAACAACACAGCAAGGGCAGAAGTCTAGTCTCCCTGCTTAGCCTTTGCTGGTGTGAGTGGAGGTGGAGTCATGGTTTTTCTGTGTTTGGCTGGCATTTTTTTTTCCTAAAAGTTTTCTGTCTTGCCATGTTTTTCCTTTCCTGGTTCTTTGGCTAGAAAGAACTGGCTTTTCTTTGGCCTTTTTTTTTTTTTGTCTTCACTAATTAGCAGTTCCAGGTTGCTCACTTTCCAAATACTGAATCTAGGATATATGAGGCAATAAGAAACTCATTGTCAGGTTATTCCTTAAGTCCCATGGTCTCTGGCTGCTCGGCCTTCTTCTTGCTACCTTTCAGAGTCTTTTTACATTTGTTTTATATATAATGTCTAGGGTTTTTCATTATACTTAGCAGGAATAGGGAAAATATATCTACTCCGTCTTCCTGGAAAATGGAAGTCTTATTCTCATAGACTTTTGGGGTTCAGGGAAATTGAAATAAGTACTGGATCCCTGGGAATAAATCAGGCCAAAGCCCAAGATTGGGACTTGCTGATCATTGGATAGACAGAGTCATTCATTCATTCATTCATCCACAAATGTGTGAGCACCTGCTCTGTTCACAAAAGTTCCTGTCTTGGAGACTCACATTCTGCAGAGCAGACAGGAAAACATCCATGATACATAAGCAAAAAATATATTTTATTAGATATGTTGTTAAATGCTGATAACAAGGTATGAATCAGGAAAAGAGGATATAAAGTGTTAGATGGGGGCTAGGAATTCCCAGTACAGTGGGCAGGACAGGCCTCATTCAGAAGGGAACTTATGAACAGAGACTTGAAAGAAGTAAAGCAATCAGCATTTCAGGCAGAAGGAGCACTGAGTTCAAAGGCCAAGGCAGATGCAGGTCTGACAGGTTCAAGGAAGGGTCAGGCAGGAGATGAGAACAGAGGAGTTTGGTGAGTGAGCCGGAAAACCATCAGCAACCTGACAACAGGGGTGAGTCTTAATTTAACTTTCATAAATGGTCATTCTGGCTGTTGTGTTGAGAGCAGATGGAGAAGAGGCAAGGGCAGGAATGAGAAGAGCAATTTGGAGGCTTGTTCAATAACACACTAGAGAGGATGGCTTGACTAGTTGGGGACAGCAGGGGCCGTAAGTGGTCAGAGTCTGGATATGTTTTGGAGATGGAGCCAATAGGATTTGCTGAGGCTGGATGTGGGGTGAGAGAGGAAGCCGGGAGCGGTGGGTAACACCAAGGGGTGTGACCTGAGCACAGGACTGACACGCGGTGCATTAGGAGTGTGGAGATGCCACGTCACCATGCTGTTAACCTACCCACAGGGAGGTCCAGACCACTGTGGATGCAGGTCCGACCTGGGGACAAGTTGGAGCATCAGGATCGGTGGCCTTTACCTATGTGCTGATCCTGGAGGCAAGTGCAGATGCAATGTGGCTTCAGACAGGGGCATTTGGGAAGAACCCACACTGGTGAGAGTCCCAGTTCATGAGATTCTGGATCCTTCTCTGACAGATACAGCCTTCTTGAACTCCCTATTGTCATGGGAGGCAGCCTGGCAGTACCTCTCTCAGGGCTCAGCTTTTCCTGGAACAGAATCCTTTGCCTTGTATGTGCCCTTTGCTATCCTCCAGAGTGTTTCCTCCACCCACGCCCCCTGTCCACCTCCATACCAGCAGGTTTGTGTGGCCAGGGTGCCTGGTTGGGACCAGGGCAGCTCCCATAGGAAGCCTGATTGAAGGTGCAGAGCAGTTTATAAACTCCTTAAGGATTGCTTACACACCCGGAGTGAACTCCATTGCCTGTTTTTGTACACATGTGTTCAGCCCCTTGCTGGCTTCCCCAACTCCAAATAAAAGGATCAACAATTTTGTTTAATGCAGGACAACTTAGTCTGATTCTGTTTGGGAATTTTCATGTTTTGAGAAATGAACTTTCCTGTTAAAGAGATTTAGCATGCACCCAGACCACAGAAAGCCCCATGTGGAAAAAAGTAAGGCAACATACCGGAAGTTTTGTTTCCGAGGCCTCCAGGACCCCAGCATAAGCAGCTGAGTCAAGTGAGCCAGCTTTTCTGCCATCTGAATTAGACCTGGTGACGTCTTCTGGAAAGTATTACCTTAACGTTTCACAAGTTGCGACTCAAATGAAATTTGCACTCACCATCTCTGCTGGCCCCATGCTTGGCACTCACTCAGTGAAGGACTTTCGATAAATTCTCAGCCTGCGAAGCTTAGGTATGGGGGAGGGAGCAGAGCAGGTGTTCCGAGGGACCCTCCCACTGAGGATGGAGGCCCTGATGCCTGGCTTGTGCCAGTGGGCCTGGCCATTCCTTATGCCCCAGTTGAGCCAGTGCAGACTGCAGCTGACTCTGGGCAGTGTTTCCTGGCCTGACCTGCCCACCTTGACCCTTCTACCATTCTATGTCTTTTCTCACTCCCCTGTGAAAGGCTCAAATGAGCAAGTCAATTCATGGGCATCCAAGAAAATGCCCCCCAATGCGTGGGGCAGGGTCAGCACTCCTTCAAGGGCAAGGGGAAAAAGGCTCAGCTAAATTTCTGCACACTGATGCCCCACCCAAAGTTCCCCCTTGGACATCATGCTCCAATTACACAGTAGGACAGGGGCTGGGAGTGGAGTTCTAGAATGGGCTCTCCTGGTAGAAGGGGCAGGTTCCTGGTGGGAGACCAGCTGCAGGGTCCAGGAGGATGTGGGCAGATGGGAGAGGATGGAGCTGGAGGTAGCCGCTTGCCTTTCCCAGCCATTGAAATGAAATTCATGAAGTGCTTTTTGAAATTGAAAATGGCTTTACTGTTCACTGCTTTGAATTTCTAGTAACCTGTGGTAGTCGTGTGTGCGTGTGTGCAAGTGCGCGTGTGCATGCTGGGGAGGTGGATAAGGAGTGAGGGAAAACAGCAATACCTCACAATTACAGTTCCCTTCCACTTCACCTTTGTATTTCTCACAAGCTTCAGAGCAGTCAGAAGGGGAAGGATTACTCCAACACTGTGGCAGAGAAAACTGAAAGTCACAACAAACAGAGAACTGTTAAGCCAAGGGGCCAGTACCAGGTGCTGACCACTTGAGAAGTCGGCAGGGATCTTTCTCCTTGGCTGAGCTGCCTGTCTTGGGCTGTGACACTGGAACCTGAGTGGGACAGGTGGAAGGCACATGCTTTATTGGCTTCTCAACAACTTTGCTGGTCTATGCCAAGGGTAGAGACTGAAGAGGTCCCTGACAGCAGGCAAGGGACCTGGATGGAGAGAAAGACAGGCTTCTCAGAGAGAACTCCAAGCCAGGCAGTGAGGCAGGGCGGCCTGGAGGCTTGGGCAGGGTTCCCAGTTCCCAGGCTCAGAGTGCTAGGCTGGGCCACGCTTTTCCCAGGCTGCACAGTCTAGAAAAATGACTTCTGCAATCTCATCCTTATCATTCACAAAGTGGGTGCAGGGACTGCTTATCTCACCGGAATGTGGCAAAGAATACTGAATTGAGATAATCATCAGGCATGCAGTCAGGTTTATAAAGCACCATGTAGAACCAACAGAGAAATAAATGCAGAAATGCACGTCCTTTCTTCAGGAAGTTTGCCATTTTTGTGGACTGAGAAAAAACTTAGTAGACACTTGGACAATGGACCCTGAAGTGCAGGGCACGCTCTCTGTGTTGCCTTCATTTACAAACCTTTCTCCAAAGATTTGTAAACCAAGGAGTTTTGCTCAAACCTGTCTAGTAACTGCAGTATATTTGCAGTTAAATGTCCCAGCAATGTGAATTTTATTTTTATCCCTTTATGTAACAGTTGTGCTCAGATATTAATTCCCTTTGACCTGTGGGACATTTGATCCCTTCTGGCTTTAATTACTTCTGTCCCTGATTAATCCCTCAGTGTTCTTCGTCTTCTCTGCTGTCACTGGCAGAACATGCTGCAAAGTGCAAATGCCTTTTGGTATATTTACGAATTTAACTGATCCCAAATGTGGAGGAGAAACCTCCAGGAATTTAGATCAGGAATTTTCATTTGATGATTAGAATTTCACAGGTGTTTTCTTTTTTTCCTGTCTTGAATGAGGGCTTTGGGAACATGTTTTGGCATTTTATTGTTTTGCAATTAGATTTCCTAATCTCTATCTCCTATGTTCCCATCAACAAACACTATATCTTGATCACAAATAACACAAGTCACAAGTATAATCTGCCTTTTCTTCTCCCGAGGATTTTCGTTACTATCTGTGCCTTGAATCCTGCATTGCTAGAAGTGGCAGCAGGCAGCTTCTGGCTTCCTTGTACCCCAAGTCCTGTCTCCCTGCGAATGGCGAAGCCCAGGGAGAATAGGCTAAGCGGGTGAGGACCTGCAAGTGAAATTTACATTCCATTCTCAGTCCGTATTTGATTCTGGGCGAGCATTTCAAGTGTATCAACATTATTCTTCCATCAAACAGAATGAAGCTATTTATGTTAAAACATTTAAAAAGTGAAAAGCACTGTATTGAGAAGGGGGTTTTGCATACTTGTTCATATATGTTTATGCACAGGTTTGAGAGCACAAAAACAGCATGTATGTGTGGTTTTCTTATGCATGACAATGACAGAGATACGTTTTAAAATGCTCTGCATTTACCAAGACACTCTCTCTGTTTCTGTTTTTCTCTCTTCCCCTCCCTCCCTCTCTCCCCGGCTTCTTCCCCTTCCCCTCCTCTTTTTCTAGCTCTTGCTCTTGCTACACACACACACACACACACCACACACACACACACTCACACACACACTCTCTCTTACACACACATCTGTGGAAAATTGACATTAGAAGTTAAATTATCAATTGCCTTGGAGATTAAATTTATTACTGTCTACAGGTGTTACACTTTAGGGAATTTAATTTGCTAATGGCATCTGTTTTATTTACATACTTCAGAGTGAATTCCTGTAAAAATGATGTATCAATGTTATATCTCTCAGTGACTCAGAACTGCACTACAGCCATTAAATAATTTTTTCATAATTTTATTTCTTAAATAATGTTACTATTGTTTATTACAGGTTAGTTCTATAAGCAAACTTGCAAATCCAGATCCTTGCATACTCACTTGTCAAAACACAAAATAAGTGCCACTTTTTTGGCCTGTTATATTGTTGGTGGTTGTTGATAATGTATGATTTACAATGAGCAAAATGGAGAGGTCTAAATTTTTCAGTGCATACAAATTCCAGCAGTTTTCTTTTTCTTTTTTTTTTTAATTGATTCAATAGAGTTTTCTATGTACATAATTGTCTTCTGTTTAAAAATGACAGTTTTACTTACTCTGTTTAAATCTTTGGTCTTTACTTTCTTTTTCTTGCCTTATTGCCCTTGCTAGAACTTCCAGTAGAATAACATTGAATAGAAGAGGGGAGAGTGGAAAGCCTTATCTTGTTTCAGATCTTAGGGAGAAAGTGTTCAATTTTTTATCACAAAATCTGATGTTAGGTTTAGGTTTTTCTTAGATGCTCTTTGTGTGATTAAAAGAGTTCCCTT
Organism: Callithrix jacchus; assembly: GCF_049354715.1. NCBI lineage: Eukaryota > Metazoa > Chordata > Mammalia > Primates > Cebidae > Callithrix > Callithrix jacchus. The sequence goes on from NC_133513.1 coordinate 36,916,289, forward strand.
ATATTTCTAGTTTGCCAAAAGAGTTTATCCTGAATGGACATTGGCTGCCTATCTATTTTGAATTATTGCCTCTTGTTTCTTGCTCATGGGATGGCTTCAGCTCCCTTTGCACCAGATGTCCGTTTCATTCTCGTAGATTTGCCTTTGATTAGGCCCTAATCCTTCACTGGTATCAGCAGAGTCTAAACAATCCTAAGGGTTTTTTTGTGTGACATGAAGATAACATAACCCACTCTGTTAAACCAGATGTCAGACTTTGTATTGCTGATTGTACAACTTTGTCCAATCTAAGAGTTCTTCCACCTATCCAGTCTGAATCAAATCATTATTTCGCAAGGCTATCACTGGGGTTTCATCAAATATGATCCTATAATGTTTTAGGACCGTAACGAACCTAACCACATTACCTGAACCAAAAGGTAGTCACTGAGTTCAAAGTAAAGGAAACTCGTTCATCACACCTATTGTTTAAGAGTGTGCTCTGGGTCTTCGGATAACCATTCTGTTTTCTAAGTGTTAAGAAGCAATTGACATATTAGAATCTTACTATAGAATCCATTTTATGGTCCTACACTTTTATTTTTGAAATGTATATGTAAACAAAAGAACTTAAATAAAAACTCTCTGGTTTTAAATTTGTAAAAAATACCAGCAGGAACTTATGATGTATTTTTTTTCTAAAAAGAAGATGCGTTTTCTAACTCTGTCCACTGAAAACATCAAGAAGCAATGACAATCCCATCATAATTAGCACCTTGGGGATCCAGTTTGTGAACTTTAATTATATTTCCCACTGAAACAAAATTCAGAGCTTCTTGCAGAAATGGGTGATTCCAGGTTTGAAACAGAAAATGTAAAAGATAAGCTTTTATGTGCTTTTAACTTGAAGGACTCCTGGCCTGAGATGGGATGACTTGACACCCAAAGTAGTAATGCTGCAATGGGTGAAAACCCAATACATAGGTTTATCATTTCTTGTGATAAAAGCAAACCATTATTGATCATGTTTCAATACTGCTATATAATCAATTCATTATTTTGAAAATTTATGCTTAAAAGAAAATAATTAAACATTTATCCTGCATTTCCTATACAAAGGGTAGCCAAATAATTGCTTCTTTATAGAAGACACTGGCTAATGCAAGTGAAGAAATGAGATCCACAGAAAATAGCATATTTATAACCCTTCATAAGATAATGGATTTAGGCAATGATCTAATGGCTATACTATAGAAATCTCTAAGAGAAATTTTGGTGGGGAGTCATCTGATAGGGGGATGAGGCTACCAACACCTGAACCGGCTCAACAACCCTAACATCATGAAAAGAAAGACAAGTGGACATTGAGTGTTTCCTGTTGTGATACAATAAGAAGTGCACATGAAATATTATTCCAAAAACCACGAACCTGTACCAGATTAAATGTCTAGAGCTAGCTACCATTTACAGGAAATCAGGGGATAGACTAGTGCGTTAAATGTCACCAAAGGATGTAAAATCTAGAGTGTGGGAAAATTTACAGGACAATTGGCCTGCTTTCTTTAATAAATAAATGGCTAAAGAAAGAGGCGAAGTAAAACATGAAAAAGGGGCAGGTGGGATTTAATAGACATTCTCATCAAATGCAACGTGTGGCCTTGTTTGGATGCCAACTGATACAAGGCATTTAGAGGCAATTGGAAAAACTTGAACACTGAGGAGATATTTGATGATATGAAGGAATTATTGATTATTTTATTAAATAGGATAAAGGCATTGCAGTTGTTTTTTGTGTTTCTGTCTATTAGACATTAAAAGAGGAAGCAGCTTCTGATAAAATGTGGTATCTGGGATTGGTTTAAAAATGTTCCAGTGCATAACAGTGGTGGTAAAAAGAATATGTGGGAGGTGCATTGGGTGACCATGTAATTCATCATCCAAACTGGAACACTGGAGAGTAATCTGGGCCACATGTAATAACTCAGGCATGAACAGGCATCCCCAGGTTCTGGCCCTGTGTATGCGTGTCTGCTTGGAACCATGGATGAGCTGCTCTGGTCTAGACACTTACATTCACATTTCTCATGGGGCATCCGGGAGTGCTATTGTTTGGTGTGTCCCCACCCAAATCTCACCATGAATTGTAATAATCCCCATGTGTCAAGTCAGGGGCCAGGTAGAGATAATTGAATCATGGAGGTATTTTCCCTCATACTGTTCTTGTGATAGTGAATAAGTCTCAGGAGATCTGATGATTTTACAAATGGGAGTTCCCCTGAACAAGCTCTCTTGTCTACTGCCATGTAAGACATGTCTTTCTCCTCCTTTGACTTCTGCCGTGATGGAACTATGAGTCCATTAAGCCTCTTTTGCTGTATAAATCACCTAGTCTCGGGTATGTGTGTATTAGAGAGTGAGAACTGACTAATACCAGGCGACAGCACTCCCACAGCACAGCACTGGGCCCCACTAGCCGAGAGGAGCCCAACCACAGCCAATGGCAACTGAGCAAAGAAGATGCTGCCCGTGGTTCACTGACTACTCTAAGCTTGGCCTCTCTTTCTTCCTGTGTGCTCGGCTGAAATACAGAAACTCTCTGTCTTGGTGACTCCCTTGGTGAAGGAGGCCACACCACCAGCAATGACTTCTTATTCTTCCTAAGCTCTTGGCAATATGGTCTGACACTCTTGGCCACTGGCCCTTTGCTGACAAATAAGACAGTGAGGATCAGTGCTTCCTGGTCCTAGTAAAGAGGCGGAAGTAGCAGGGCAGCAGTGAGTGTCTCCATGGCTGACCTATGAGATGAGGTTTTCTATAAAGTACTCCATCACTGTCTCAGTCATTCATTTTGTATTTACTCCACGAATTTGTACTGAGCCTTTGTTAAATGCCAGGCTCTGGGCTAGGTTGTGGGAAAACTGAGATAAGAGACATAATCTTTGTTCTCAAAGAGTTTTTCATCTAGTGAGACAGATGGGCAAATATTTCTCTGAGGAGTATAAGCTCAAAGACATATACTTCATTAGTTCATCCAAAGAACACGGCTGATTAGGAAAGGTTGAGCATTGTTTTATACACAGGAGAAACAGTCCTGTTAGGGAGGGTCACTATCCTTTTCTGAGGAAGTTTAAAGTCAGGCTTGAGTGGCCAGGAAGGGTGTCACAGGTCCATGGATGTTGGGCACAGTACTGAAGGAGAAAGCCTGTGGCAGGGAGTGCAGGCCTGGCATCCCAAGCAGACAGAACAGCCCGGGCCAAGAGGCAGAAGCTGAGATATGCCAAACAGCAGAGAAGGAAAGGCCAAATACTCACCCCTGGGTGGATTCCAGACTTTCAGCCAACAACCAAAGGTGCTAATTGATTGCTTTATGAGCTAATTTTCTCATGGTCATCAGCCTCTTTCCTTGAGAGGAACACAGGCCCAACCTCCACCTCTGCTGAAAGTTACATCCAATTCTTGAGCTTCCCACAGCCTGGGAAAGGAGTCAGGGTCAGAAGGCACGCCCGGGCAGCCTGGGTTTTCTATCTCGTTGGGCCAAATGGTTTGGCTAGCATTGTCTTCAAGGGTTTGCTCCAGGCTGTGGCTGGTCATCAGAGAAATCAAATCATTTTTACAAGAAGTTGATTCTTACTAATGAAAAGTAAGAATTATAGCCAATAGCATACTCTTTAGATACCAGAACACATCCAAAATTGTCAAGGCACTGTCTAGCTGGGTTTCTGATTTTAAAAACATTGCTTAAAACATAGCTACTAAAGCTAGGAGTAGGTCTCAGAGTTGATGACTACCTCTATAGGTCAGTAGGGATGACAGGCACTAAATAAAAAGCCCAGCAGGATCCGTCACCGGCCAAATTTCTCCTCCTATAACCTGTTTTTCTGTCATTTGTTTCCTAACCCCCAGCCCCATGTTCAATGACAGTCACAGGCTATCTGACACCAGGGAAATGGTAGAGCAAGGGGCATTAAGGAGACATTTTAGCCGATGGCAATAACATAGAAACGCTATACATAATTATTTTGCATGTATCTTAAGATACAAGTAAATGTTACTGAAAGTGTAGTAAAAGACCACAGGCATGACCTTAGAGCAAAGTTTCACCTATTGTCACTTGAGAGTCATAATGAAAAAGGGTGACCAAATAAAATCAACTATCTTTTTAGATTCATTAGAGAATTGAGCTCACAGAGCAAAATGATGCTCCCTAAATTGAAGAAACAGGCAAATACAGAGAACCACGGCTTGCTGGGAGCAGAAAAATTCTGTGTACTGCAAAATTATTCTCCAAAAGTACAGAAGAAACAAAGACTTTTTCAGGCAAACATAAATTGAGAGAATTTGTCCCCAGTAGGCTTGCGTTGCATGAAATGTTAAAAGAAATTCTTCAGAGAGAAGTTGAAAAATAGTATGTCAGAAATTTCTATCTACAGAAAGAAATAAAACATTAGAAAAGGAATAAGTACAGGTAAAATTTTAAGGGTTTTGTTTTTTATTCTTAGTTGTTCTAATAAATAACTATTCTCATAGCAATAGCACCAGTGTATTGGGTGACTGGCTTATGGGTAGGTAGTATAATGTTTGAAGGCATGGGAGGATGAAATTGGGACTACTCTGTTACAAGGTACACACCACGTGTGAAGAAGTACAGTCTTATTTGAAAGTGGACTTAGATTACTGCAAATTCAAGAGTAATCATTAAGAAAGAGGGTGGGAAAGAATATAATTAACATGTTAAGAGAGGAGACAGACTAAAATCGTATAAAATGCTCAGTTAACACTGACAAGGCAGAAGTGAGAGAAAAAATAAAAATAAACAAAAATCGCAACAAATAGAAAGTAATAACAAGTATGATAAATACTAGTCCAATTATATTAATCATGATTTTAAATGTCAAAAATATGGATATACAAACCAGAAGACAAAAAATAATAGAATGAAAAAAAAACAAGAGTAAATTATATGTTGTCTGTTACATACCCATTTTGAATATAAACACAGATAGATTAAAAGTTAAGGGATGGAGAAAGATATACCATGCTATCATCAGGGATAAACAAGGATATTATATAGTGTTAAAGGGTAAATTCTCTAAGAAGATTTAGTAATTTTTAATGTGTATGTGTCTCACAACAATGCATCAAAATACATAGGGCAAAATTTGGTACAACTGGTCTTGCGCGGTGGCTCATGCCTGTAATCCCAGCACTTTGGGAGGCCGAGGAGGGTGGATCACGAGGTCAAGAGATCGAGAACATCCTGGTCAACATGGTGAAACCCCGTCTCTACTAAAAATACAAAAAATTAGATGGGCATGGTGGCGTGTGCCTGTAATCCCAGCTACTCAGGAGGCTGAGACAGGAGAATTGCCTGAACCCAGGAGGCGGAGGTTGCGGTTAGCCGAGATCGCGCCATTGCACTCCAGCCTGGATAACAAGAGCAAAACTCCGTCTCAAAAAAAAAAAAAAAAATTGGTAGAACTGCAAGGAGGAATAGATTAGTCCACCATTACAGTTGAAGACTCCAACATTCCTCTATCAGAATAGGACAGATCCAGCAGGCAGAAAATCAGTAAAAACATCATTTAACTGAACAATACCATCAATTAACTGGATCTCATCAACTTTACAGACTACATACAGATGCTTCTTGACTTACTATGAAGGTACATCCTGATAAACCCGTGGTAAGTTAAAAATATGCAAAGTTGAAAATGCATTTACTATACCTAACTTACCAAATATGATAACTTAGCTTAATTAAAATGTGCTCAGAAAACTTACTTTATCCTACAGTTGAGCAAAACTGTCTAATCAAGCCTATTTAATAAAGTATTGAATATCTCATGTAATTTAATGAATAGTATACTGAATGTGAGAAATAGAATGACTGTATGCTACTGGAAATAATTTTTCTACTGAATGCATTTTGCTTTTACAGCATCTAAAAGTAGAAAAATTGAAAGTTGAACCATCATAAGTCAGGGACCATCCATATTTCATCTAATAAAAGCAGAATACACATTTTTTCTCAAGCTCATATGAAATACCTACCAAGCTAGATTCCATTTTGGGCCATGAAACACATAGAACAAATTTTTAAAAATAAAATTCATAAAAAGTGTGCACTTGGACCATAATGAAATTAACTGGAAATCAGTAACAGAAAGATAGCTGGAAAACCATCAAATATTTGGAGATTAAGCAACAAACTTGCAAATAGCACATGAGTCAAAAGAGAAATCTCAAGAGAAATTATAAATATTTTGAATTAAATAAAAATACAGATAGAACTTATCAAAATTTGGGGGATGCATCAAAAGGAATGCTTAGAGAGAAATTTAGTGCATTGAATGCATATATTAGAATAGAAGTAGAATCTGAAATCAACAATTTAAGTTTCTACCTTAGGAAAATAGAATGAGAAGAGCAATCTAAACTTAAAGTGATTGAAAGAAAATAAATAATAAAGATTAGAACTTCAATGAAATTTAAAACAGGAAAACAGTAAGGTAATTAACAAAACAAATAGTAGATCCTTTGAAGAGATCAATAAAATTGATAAACTTCTAGCCATGTTCACCAAGAAACGAAGTGAGGGACACACATTTGTAGGGTGAGAAATGAAAGCGGGGAAATGACTACTAATCCCAAGGATATAAAAATGGTGATAAAGGAATATTACGAACAGCTCTATGCCTACAAATTTGACAGCTTAGATAAAATGCACTTCTTTAAAAAATGCAAAAGATGAGGTGAGAAAATGGCTTGAGTATTAAAATGCAGAAAAATCAACATTCTAAAAATGATCAGGTGCAAATTCTGTCATGATATAATTCAAAAAGCACATAACTAACTAAACAATTAATTATCATATACAGTAAGAATGAGATTATTACAAGAGGGAAATGATGACCTCATTAAGAGTAAGTAGCATTGGAACAGTGCTAGTTATTTTTTTCAATACTATATGTAACATAACTACATGAGGGGAAAAAAGTGAGAATGTTTTGGCCTGTATGTCTTAATTTTTTTTTGAGATGGAGTCTTCCTCTGTTGCCTCAGCTAGAGTGCAATGGGGTGATCTCCGCTCACCTTTAACCTCCACCTCCTGGGTTCAAGTGATTCTCCTGCCTCAGCCTGGGATGACGGGTGCTTGCCACCACACCTGGCTAATTTTGTATTTTTAGTAGGGAAAGGGTTTCATCATGTTGGCCATGATGGTCTCGATCTCTTGACCTCGCGATCAACCTGCCTTAGCCTCCCAAAGTGCTGGGATTATAGGTGTGAGCCACTGCACCTGGCCATGTCTTTATATATATATATATATATATATATATATATATATATTTTTTTTTTTTTTTTTTTTTTTTTTGAGATGGGGTTTTGCTCTTGTTACCCAGGCTGGAGTGCAATGGCGCGATCTCAGCTCAGCACAACCTCCACCTCCTGGGTTCAAGCAATTCTCCTGCCTCAGCCTCCCGAGTAGATGGGACTACAGGTGCATGCCACCATGCCCAGCTAATTTTTAGTAGAGACGGGGTTTCACTACGTTGAACTGGATGGTCTTGATCTCTTGACCTCGTGATTCACCCGCCTCGGCCTCCCAAAGTGCTGGGATTATAGGCGTGAGCCACCACTCCTGGCCTAATATTTTAAGTGACAAAATGTCTTAGGAAATATTGGAAGTCAATATAATGAAATGTATTCTTTTTAATAGTATTTGTGGGAAATGTCCTAACAATGTGATTAATAGCTTAATCTCAACCCAGAGGGAGGCTTCATGAGACAACTTCTATGTTTCCTCTCTCTTATTCAATATTCTTATCAAAAAATAAAATCAAAACCTTAAAGGAATACATGTAGAGCTAAATATTTAAAAAATAAATTGAGAGATTTTGAAATGACTGTATCAGGATTACACTTAACAGAAACAAATATAAAGTCCCTGTGTTGGGGCTTCCGAGACTACCTCCAGCTTCAGTGGTATCCTAGGAGGACGCAGAGGCCTCTGCATGTAGTCATACTCATGGCTATAATTTATTACAGCAAAAGGGTACGAAGTAATATCAGCAAAGAGAAAAGAAACATAGGGCAAAATCTGGAGGAAACTAGGCACACACTTCCAGGAGTATTATCCCAGAGGAGTCACGCAAGATGTGCTTAATTCCTTGAGCCCTAAGATATGACAACACGTGTTCAACGTCTACTGGGGAAGCTCATGAGAGACTCAGTGCCTGGGCTTTGCTTGTGGGCTTGTCATATAGGCACCCCTCTGTCTAACACATACCGAAATTCCGCACACCAGGAAGGAAAGCACATATTCAACATTAACCATACTGTTTGAACAAACAGTTTAAGCACATTGAGCCATTCTAATAAGGGAATAATGGAAGTTCTCCTGAAATCCAAGACTCCAGGTGCATGTCAAGGGCCAGCCTTGCAAACAAGCCTTTCTAAGGAGCACAGTCTCAGGCTCAGGCCTGCTCTGTTAACCCTTTTCTGCACAGCCTATATTATGGTGAGCACCACCTTCATTGCACAAGCAAAGGGTATGGATGAAATAATTGGCAGCGCTTCACAGGAAACAGATGGATGGTCTCCATGGACATCGACCATGGAGCTGGGAGTGTGATAGAAAGAACTCAGTTTTGCAGTCATAGATATTTGAGCTCAAATATCAATTTGACCACTGACTTAATTTGACTTTCTGAGTTACTTAAACTGAGTTTCAGCTTTCTCGTCTGTGAAATGGGATAGCAATAATAATAATGATGATAGCAAATAACAATAATAAATATTGAGAGTTATTGTGGGGATTATAGATACATTTTATAAAGAATCTGGCCATCAATAAATGGTAGCTACTAGTGTTTTAAGCTTAATATTAACCAAAATTGTAGTGTGACTTGTAAAAACAACCCTCCTTTTGGGGTTACTATGGGAGTGAGAAGTGGATTGTAACCAGTATATTAAAACTATTTCCAACATATAAGCCATGAAATAATTTAATGTTATAATAAACACAGGGAAGAAGCTGTGGTGGCAGGTGAAGTGCAAAAGACCACTGGAGTCCATTGAGGTGAAAAGAATATACTCGGTGGGGATGGAGATTGTATCAGAAATCTTCAGAAGGTAGAAGGTGAAATATAAGTCATGCCGAAATTGGACTCAAATGCTTGGTTACCCTTTTGGGAAGATGAGGTTATAATTTTATTTTATAAGGTTCTGATGGGCTGAGTTAGGACAATTCCTTAGAAATTACAGGAAAACTCAGATTGGTTGAGATAAGGAATATTTTTCTGACAAGCACCTCTGTTTAATATTGGAATAGAAGAAACTGGAGGTGCTGAGGTCTCCATTCTGGAATGTGTTCAAAGGGAAACTAGATAAAACATCTGGTAAGAACATCGTAAAAGAGTTGCCTGTATGAAGGGAAATGCGGTTGCTCTTCTTGAGGAATCTTTTTTTTTAGGTATGTTGTAGAGAAAATCAGCAATTAATTTGTTCCTGCTCAGCATCCCTTTCTACATTTTTCATCAATAGCATCCCGGTTTCCCAGCCCTCATGTCCAGCCTATGAAGTTTAGTGTCATGACCCTGCCCCTACATGTGTGAGCCATGTGACTCAGACCTGGCTACCCAGAACACTGCCTCCCCTTGCTACAGGACTGGCCCAGGGGTGGACACATGGATCAAGATAGGCCAATGAGAACCCTACCTAGGGCTTAGGCTGGAGCCACTGGGAAGGGGATGCTACTAACTCACTGGGATTGCTAAGAAGGTGGCCTACAAGTTCATCCTTCTGGACCCAATTTGCCACCTGAGGGGAAAGCCTACTGTAAATTCAGTCAGCACAGAGGAAACAAAAGCTAGAGGCAAAAACAGGAAATGAGAGAGACAGCCATGATAACATCTTTTGAGGCCCTGTATCCATCCATTTCTCCCAGTTTTATGAGCCAATAAAACCCCATTTCTTACATAAAGTGATTTGAATCAGGTTTTGTTAGATGCAACCAAATGACCCTTAGCAATACGTTTTTCTCTTAATTGTCAAATACAGCTATTTTAAGAAATGAAGTATATGTGCAAATCTCTTGTCTCTCTAAAGAGTACAGATGCCACTTATAAATATAACAGGGCTAACTAAAGTTGGCACTCAAAGAGATAAACCAGAAAGTCCTGCACGTTTCCTTAAGATGGATTGAAGATTTACCCAGAAGTCTTCCAAGAGCCGATTGAAATATGTAAAGAGCATTTGTTACAAGATCAGCAAAAGAGGATCAGTTCATGAATACAAACAGTGCTTGGGGATGGTATTTGTTCCAGGGCACTAATGCCAGAGAGAAGCTTCTCCTTGGGTCCTGGTGAGGTGACCACCTCCTTGCCAACCTCCTACAGCAAGAATAATGGACAAATGCTGCCAGTTGCCCTCTACAGCCTACCTCCACATAAACTACAGGAGCCACAGAAAAGTAAGAGAAATCAAAGCCCATCTATACAACATCAGAGCAACTCTGTATATTTCAATGTCTAATCAGAATGGTAAAAACTCTCATAATATGACATCAGTAAAGGAAGAGTTGACCAGATTTAGAAAAATGACTGTGTCCTTCGTCCTCACGCAGCATTTGCTGAGTGGCAAGGCCTGTGTATCTGGATGCACAGGCAGAACTCTTCTCCAGTCTCAGGTGAGGGACAAGCTCTGCTCAGTGTGCTGGATACTTCAGCACAGGGCTGCATCCCAGAGGGAAAGCCTGCATTTTTCCCACTTGCTAGAAATGCAGTCTTCCCCTTCTAGCCAAAATAATCTTGAAAATGAACAGAGCTGGAGGTCTTATACTTAAAAACTTACCACAAAGCTACAGTAATCAAAGTGGTGTGGCACATCAAACTGATGTAGACCAATGGACTAGAATAGAAAGCCCAGAAATAAACCCTCACCTATATGGTTAAATAATTTTTGAAAAAGAAGCCAAGATTATTCAATGAAAGAAAGGACAGTTTTCCAAACAAATGATGTTTATTGGAAAAATGCATATTCATATGCAGAAGAATGACGTTGAACTCTTACCTCCTGCCATATAAAAGAATTACCTCAAAAGGGATTGAAGGCCTAAGCATAATGCTAAAACTACAAAACTCTTAGAAGAAATAGCAAATGCATCATATGTTGGATTTGGCAATAATTTCTTGGGTATGACACCAAAAACACAGGCAAATAGTTAGCAAAAATAGATAAATTGGACTAAATCAAAATTAAAAACTTCTGTTCATCAAAGGACACAATCAACAGAGTAAAAAACTAACTTATGGAATGAAAGAAAATGTTGTATATCATACACCTAATAAGAAGTTAATATGCAGGACATATAAAGAATTCCTACAGCTCAATGACAAAGAAGCCAACCAACCTGATTAAGAAATAGTCAAAGAACTTGCATACACGTTATTCAAAGAAGAAACAAAATGGCCAACAAGCCTATGAAAAGATGTTCAACATCAGTGATCATTAGGAAAATGCAAAACAAAACCACAATGAGATTTTCACCTCACACCCTGGCTACTACAAAACAACAAATACAGAATATAAGAAGTGTTGGTGAGGACACAGAGAAATTGGAAGCTTTGTACACTCTCAGCTGGAATGGAAATAGGTGCAGCTGCTAGGAAACAGTCAGGTGGTTAGCCAAAAAATTAAAAACAGAAGTACCATAGGATCTGGCAATACTACTTCTGAATATACAGCCAAAAGATTTCAACACAGGATCTTAAAGAGACATTTGTACACTTATGTCCATAAAGCATTATCCACAGTGGCAAAAGTGTGGAAGCAATCGTCAGATGAGTAGAAAAACAAAATGTGGCATATACACAGAATGGAATATGATTTATTCTTAAAAAGGAAGAGAATTCTGACACTATGAATACACACTTTGATGTGGATGAAACTTTTTGACATCACGCTAAGTTAAATAAGACAATTGCAAAAAGACAAATGCTGTATGAGTCCACTTATAATAAGGTACCTAGAATGGTCAAGTTCATAAAAAGTGGAATGGTGGTTGCCAGGTGCTGGGTAGAGGGTAAGTGGGGAGTTCTTTAATGGATAAAGGGCTTTAGTTTCACAAGATGAAAAGAATTTGGAGATGGGTGGCACAACCATGTGATTATACTTAGCACTAAGCGCTGTACACTTAAAAATGATTAAGATGATAAATGTTATGTTATGAGCATTTTACCACAATTTTTAAAACATGTATAGTCTGCTCTCCAAGCCATGCTTTTGTGGAGACCATCCAGAGGGTCTCCTTTGTCTAATTTGCACAATGGAATCATGTGAGCCAACAGAGGCCCAAGAAACACGTCTCACCATAGCATTTGGGGCACATTTTGAGAAACAGTTTAAGGCGATAATACAGAAAAACCTGGAGCAAAATTGATGTGTGTCCCAAAGGAGAGTAGATCGAAATGTTTAAAAACACAAATGGTGGGTTGGCCTGTCTTGAAGAAAATCATAATGCCTGAAAAGACTTGTTCCTGAAAAAAAGACCATCCAGTCCTTACGCAGCAGTGGAACAAAGAATCACATTTGAGCAGGATTAAGAAAACAGCTCAGATATGCTTGAAATACAAGAGAAATAGGGGCTGCAGCTTCAGAGTTCTGAACCATGAAGTGTGGCTGCAGTGATGTTGGAAACATTCTGAGTAAGTATTTACAGTCACTCCCCATGACCATAAAACCTTCCAATAACTCATCCAGAAAACGATTAATTTTAAGCAATGCCATTTCCTAATGAAACTTCCAAGATACATTAGTTACAAAAATATACATTCTGGTAACTAAGTGAATTGACCTGCAGAGCACAAGTGTTAGATCTAAGTCAATTAAATGTTGGCAGGTTAACATTTTGGAGTTTAGAAAAGTCGATCTTCACTCATTTTTTGGAGTTGAAATTGGATACAAGGTCAACTGATCTTTTGGGCTCACTTCAAATTTATGACTATTAATAAGAAAACAGTTCCAATTTATCTAAAAGGAGCTTAGGTAAAACGTAAGGTGAAGGCAGTATGTATAGGACACATTCCTCCTTCATCACTATCTAAAATTATTATTTCTATAGAACACATGTGTTCAGTGACACTAGAGGGAGTGTTATGTACAGGCAGCACTGATTAGAGAATTGCGATTAAACATCTCAAAGGAAAGACATTATTGAGGGTGCTGATTCTCTTTATTTTCCATATATTTAAAACAATTCCAAACAAATGTGTCAGTTGACTACTTTTTTATAACCTAATTAAAAAAAAAATGTTACCAGCTACGAAATTGTTACATAAAAGTAATGAGGAAGAACTGTATTATTAGATGTAGAATATGTTGTATAGCTCAGAAATAGACACATGTGTATTAACAGGATTTATTATTCAGGAGTTGATTATTCAGAAGCCATAACTGACTGGATAACCATTTGGATAAAAAAAAAATGAATGCGGACTCCCATCTCATGCCATATTTAATTTGAAGTTAATTAAAATTCTAAATACAAAGCCTGAAAATATTAGGTGCTAAAACAACATAAATGAATCTTTATCTAATTATGAGGAAGTGGCATTTCTAAACATGGCCTCAGAAGCAGAACCCTCGAAGAGAGGATTTTGAAAGCTTTTCACAATAAAATACACAGATTAGTATGCATTCTTCTCAGATACCCCAGGAATAGTCATAAAACAGACTGACTAGGACACAAAGGACATCTCCATAAATCCCAAGGCAGAGAACTTTGATCCATATCCTTTGACTGCAACACAATTATATGTTTTTCGAAAAGTATTTAAAAAAATCTACTCCCACCTCTCATTCTCTTCCAAAGCAAACAAAAAACCCTACATATAAATTTAAAATGAAAACAACTTTATATCACATTCATTGTTTAAATCAAAAGTAAAAACTGAAATTGAAGGTCAACAATTATAGCACTAAACAGCTAAACCTGAGGGCTGAAGCCGGAGCATCTGGGGGTATATTTTACAACTTTCAAAGTTTTTAGTCACACGTGATGAAAACTGAGAGCCAGAATACATTGCTTTTGTTTTTACCCTCCATTTCATCAATGAAATCCCAAAGAGAAGAGATCTGCCAGTGAAGAGGATGGAATGAACTAGGGTAGGGCAGGCCACAAGCTGATAGGGTTTCAGCAAATTTCCCAGTGATGGATGCAAGGAGCATCTAAGCATATGAGAAAGAGCAGAGCCACAAACTGGAATCTGAACACAGAGCAGCTGCAGCAGAGGAGGGCACCCCTCGTCCTGACGTCTCCCTGGAAGCCCCAGGATCTCAGCACCCTGATTTTCTTCAAAGACCACATCAGTAACCTGCCCCCTAACCCACCCAGCAAACACAATTTTAATTTCTCCTCTACCTCCAATCACAGAGTGAACAGCTCTCTAGCATTTTTCCACTAGTTGACAAAACCAAAAGCCAAATCATGAGGATTTTTTTTTTTGAAGAAAATGAAAACAAGAAGCCTGACCCATAAGCATATGGGTGTTGGGATCTCAAATCAAAGCCATCTTCACTTAGGGACCTCTCTGCACACACCTCACCTCCTATCCTCAGGCGTCATCTCAGGGAATGAAGAATGGGGAAGCTATCTAAAAGGTTTGTCCCCCACTTCCCCCCATAAGAACTGTTGAAATGAAAAGATTAGAATAAACTTTGGATTAGTTTGAATGCTTGAAAACATTATCGTTTTCCCCACTCGTCAGCAGTTGGGAGTCACGAGTCCAGTTCAGCTAACAACAAAATCAAGGCCTTACAGCATGGGTTTGAATGTGGGAGTCTGCTATGTCTCAATCCATGCAATGTCTTCCTTTCCCTCCATTGCACACAGGGTCCTGAGCAACCATCTACCCAGACTGGTGCCCCTACTAATTTAAATCTCTAGAAAAGACTCAAAATCTGTCTGGCCTGTCTTCTTTTTCTTCTCTCCAGCTGTATTAGAAGGTGTCCCTCTTCTTCCAGTGAACCCATGATCACTGCTCTTGAACCCATGGTCACCAGCCTTGAACCCAGGGTTACCATCCCTGAACCTGTAGTCACTGTCCTTGAATCCATGCTCACCACTCTTGAACCTGTGGTCACTATCCTTGAGCCCATGGTCATTGCCATGAAGCTATGGTCACTGTCTTTGAACTCATGATCACTGCACTTGAATCCATGGTCACTGCCTTTGAAGCCATGATCGCCATACTTGAACTCATGGTTACGACCCCTGAACCCATAATGACTACCCTTGAGCCTGTGGTCATCAGTCTAGAACCACGGTCACTGCCGTTGACCTCATGGTCTCTGCCCTTTAACTCATGATCATCACCCTTCCTGTCCTACAATAGCATCCCCTTTAGAATTCTCATTCTTCAAAATCATGACTTACATGGGGATAACTGTTTGTGCCCAGTCTCCTTTCAAACAGTCTTTCCCCACAGCCAGAACTATGCATTTTTACAGGGGTCAGGAGCTGCTCTGAGACTCTGTGCTCCCCATATGTCTAAGCACTAGACTAGGAAAGACAGGTAGGGACAGCAAGTAGGGAAGGGCCAACAGCCAGCTATGCAAGTGGAGCTATGAGACTGTCCCCAAGCCTGCTTCCTTTTAAACATATCACTTTTGAATAACATTTGGGAATAGGAAAAGTTGAGGATATATTTCCTGTTTGGCCTGTGTAGACCCAAGTATAGACCAGAGCCCCAGAAGTCTGTCACAGAGATGCATGCAAGCTGCAACCTGAGTGCCACCTCTGCCCTCTTGTATTTCCTTCATAGGTCAGAAGATTGGCCTGGATGCTGCTCGATTCTTTCTCTGGTATAGTATATGATCAAGGCATGTGAGCAGCCCAGTGTGGTCACCCTGGATACGAGCACAGACTGACTACTGATGAAATACCTGCCAGGGAATGGAATCTGGAGACTCATTCATTTTATTTGTTCCTTCATCAATTTCTTTTTTCTAGAGCAGTTGTCTGTTAATAAGCACATAGAATAAATAGCTTTTAATTTTCTTTGTTAGAAAGACAGAAGTTGATTTAAGGTAAGAGAGCATGATTGACAGCAGAAGAGTGGAGGGTAAGTCTTTTGGGGAGGCACTTTCCAGGAGGAAAGCCCTGTCTGCTGTGCCAGGTGAGGGGCGTCAAGCAGAGGCAGCATAGGAGGCCATAGCAGGAACAGCTCCAGGAGACTCTGCATTAGCATCACCACACATCTGGTAAGAAGAAGGAATCTCTGTCCTCAGCTTCCAGCTCCTTCTTTTTTCAGAATAAGGTGATTGTTCTGGGATAAGCAAACTTTGACTGCAGGAAATTGTTAAAGAGCCACCCTTGCATGGATCTGTTTCTTTTATACTTTGAATTTGAAAGAGTAAGTCCATTAGAAGCAAGAGTTTGGGCCACCTGATGGAAATTATCCCTGAGAGGACTGAACAGATCACCAAAACCAGCACTCGGGGCTATCTGCTGGGCAATGAATGAATGCATCAGACCCACACCAGTGTGAAAGGATTTATTGAGCCTGGGAAATTTGGATTTTTAATTTAATTTTATTTAAATTACTTTGCATTTAAGTTCAGATGGCTGCAGGTAGCTCATAGCCACTAAATTGACCAGGGCAGATCCAACGGACTTCATGAATATTAAAATGATTTGAAGCTTATTATAATAGATGAGAGGAAATTTTTAAAGTGTTTATCTGTTGATATAGAACTCTATAATCTCATTCATAGACAAAAAGCAAAACAAAATTAAAAGTACAACAAACAAATCAGACTGACTGACAAGTCAAGTGCTATCAGTGTTATCTCATTACCACTGGAAGCTGCTTGACCCCAGGGTCACAGCTCCAGCTGAAGTTCTAAAATGCTGCAGGAGAGCCAAAAGCAGGGAGTGTGCCCATGGGTGTGGAAGAGAGAGGGCAGAGTACAAATATCAGGAGAACATTTCAGGGGACAAAAGAAACTTGGTGGCCCTCACAAAAAAGAACAGTCTGGGATTTTGACGAGAGGTGTGCTCCATTTTCTTCATACCCAATGTCCTTTACTAATCGTTAAGGAGGTTGGAAAGCAGGGACACAGCAAAACTAGGGAGTGACAAGGCTCTGAATATTGAATGTCAGCTGGGAAATGGGCAGCTCCAGGCTATTCTCCAATGCAATAGGACAAAGACAAGAAATGAGGTCACTGGTGCCCGGGGCCGTTGACACGGGAGACTCAGGACTGTGATGGAAAGGCAGGGGAAGAGGCGGGGGGGCCTTTGGAGTGGCCTGCCTGCAACACCAGAGGCTTCCATTTGTTTCTTTCCATTGATGCTTAGTGAGCCCATTGGCCTTTATATAGCTGTTGGTGCTAGGGATGCAGCACCAACAAAAGACACCTGATATCCGCCCTCAAGGAACTAAAAGTCCACCAGGAAAGCCAGGAGGTAAATACACTATCATGTAAGAGTTAATTAAGCATACTCTCAGAGGCTATGAAAGCATATGGTTGGCAAAGCTGACCCAATCACGATGGGCAGAGCCCAGTGCAGGCCACCCATAAGAAAGTGGTACAGCTAATACCCAAAATGTCAGTAGGTGTTCCCCGAAGAAAGGAGAAGAGCAGACTCGGAAGGGAAATCCTGTATAGGAAGCCTTGGAGATCTGAGAGATCTGTGTGGAGAGAGGCAGGGGATGGCACAGAACCTGCAGGCAGAGGGGTCACACAGAGCTGGAGCAGGGAGCGCTGGGTGGAGCCACTGCGTTGCAGCACCCCACTTCTTCAGCTACCACTTCACAAAAAGGGGACAATGGAGAGGTCAGCCAGGATTTGGGCAAAGCACGTTGCAGGACAGCGTTGGTGTCCGTCTGTCCTGGCCAACTTTGTTTGACACCAAAAGCAAACTAATGCAACAGAGCCTACTTTATCTGGAGTCTTGCAGAAGAGCCCTTTTTATCTGGGGGTCCTATGGAAAAGCCCACTTTATCTGGGGTCCTTTGGCAGAGTCTACTTTATCTGGAGTACTATGGGTTGCCCACTCCGTGGCTTCCACCCAATGGCAGCGGGGTTCTTTAAGGCCACATGATTAACAAAGGAATGTGAGTTTGGGGCAAAGACTTTGTTACAAGTAATACATATAGACCCTGGTCTCCCCATTCATAATGCCTCCAACTGAACAGGGAAGCAGTCGACTCTTGCCATTACCCGAGGTGGGGAAGCCAAGGACATTTCTCTTAGCGTTACCAAAAGCTCTGACTTTCTGCACATCCAACTTAGTTCTTCATGGCTGAGGCACCATACTGGAGTCTTCCATATTCTGGGCTCCACATCCACTCTGAGATTTTGTGAATAAATCAGAAACAGAATCTGCTAGGATCTGCAGAGCTGGTGGGGAGAAAGAGCCTCATATGCATCTTAGTCTGGGTTAAGCCTGGGTTTGTTGCTGGGTACTCAGTTCAATTTGTATTTCAGATAAACAAGAAACCATGTTGTAGCTTAAGTCTGTTCTGGGATATGGAAATATTGTCCTAGACAGTTATATTAGTAAAATAATTTGTTGTTTTCATGAAATGCAAATTTAACTGGACATTTTAATTTTATCTGTCAACTCTGTGTGTGGCTGACATTTTATTGCAGTGCATGTGGGTGGAAATGGCTTCTGGGAAAGATTTGGAAAAGAAACTGGTACAGCTGAGGGTAATCCCTGCAGGAAGACCATGGGGTTCTATAGTTCTGTGGCTCTGAAATAAAGTTCCAAAAAATGGCAGCTTCGTGGGTGCACTGGATAGGGGGCCAGCCAGCCTAACTGTGAACCTTAGTTCTGTCACTGTGTGATCTTGTGCAAGTACTTTGATTTCTCTGAGACTTAGTCTTCTCCATTCCAATGAGACCTAGTAATACCGGTTTATGAGAGTTTAAATAAAGATTAAAGGTAACTTATGCAAAGGATATGGAACCTTGTAAATATATAAATTGAAAAAATACAATAAGACTGGTCAGAATTCTCCTGGGTGAAAAGGTAAACATGACTGAAGAGAGTAGGTTTATGAGGAAACTAAAGGCCAGGTGAAGTCAGCCGTGCAGCCGTGGGGAGAGCTGCAGAGGGCACTCTAGGTGCTGCCTGATCTACCCCAGTGGACCTGGAAGTTGCCTCTAGCCTGTTGCTGTGGATTTTCACCGTCAGGCTGACCTGTGTCTCTTAGGACGTTGTATGATTTAACCTTGAACGACACAGGTTTGAACTGTGCAGATCCACTTATATAAGGATTTTTTTTTCAAAAATATATTGGAAAACTTTTGGAGAATTACAACCATTTAAAAATATGCAGATGAATTGAATAGCTTAAAATATTGAAGAAGACAAGAAAAGTGTAGGTATGTCATGAATGCACAAAATATATGTAGATACTAGTCAATTTTATCACTTACTACCATCAAATATACAAATCTTATAAAAAGTTAAAATTTGTCATTCATGCACACAGATGCTTACAGATTATACATCGTGCCATTCTCAGTCCAGAGAAATGTAAACGAATGTAAAGATGCAGTACTAAGTCATAACTGCATAAAACCAAGAGTAGCACACACGGTACTACTGTAATAACTTCATAGCCATCTTCTGTTGCTATTGCAGTGAGTTCAAGGGTTGCCAGTATCTGCTTAAAATGCCCTGTGACACTAATCATCTTAGCATGGGCAGAGCATCTCTCCAGTAAACTGCATATTGCAGAAAAAAGTAATTTCTAGATTTTCTCATGTATTTTTCATTGCGTTTAGTGCAATATTGGGAACCAATAACACCATGGTACCTATGCAAAGTGCCACTAGTGATGCTGGAAGTGCTCCCACGCAGCAAAGTCATGACAGTACAAGAAAAAGATGAATTGCTTTATATACACCATAGACCGAGGTCTGAAGCTTCATCGCTCGTCGTTTCAGACAGATCGTCTTGTAAACAGATGATGTAAACTTATGATATTGATAAATACAGTACAGTACCATAAATATATTTTTTCTCCTCATGACTTTCTTAATAAACTTTTCTCTAGCTTTTTTGTTGACGAATACAGCCTATAGTATGTATAAAATATGTGTTAATTGACTACATGATCAACAAGGTTTCAAGTCAACAGCAGGTTTTTAGTAGTTAAGTTTTGGAGGAGTCAAGAATTAGACATGGATTTTCAACTGCATGGTGGGGTGGTGCCCCTCAGTTCCATGTTGTTCTAGGTTCAAATGTAAATACTTCTTGACTAAAATAAAGAAATCTCAGTTAGATGTCCTAAACGGAATTGAACTGGCATGGATTTAAAAGAGTTTTAAAGAGTTAAAGCCACCAACCTATTATTTGTTTTGGTTTAACATACAACTGGAACCAAAAGAGTTACTACATGCATCTGCTGATGATGCACACAGAATATCTGGATTGGTAGAACTAGCATGAGGTTCACCAAAGATATTGCAGTAAGTGACTCTCTGCAGTGCCTTCTTGACATGCACCATTGTGTTGGGAGGGACACAAAGGAGTAGAGAGAGGAAACACGTTCTCACCGCCAGGCACTGTGAGGGGTCCTTCTGCATCTGTGGGTGTTTTACAAACACAAATGTCCACAAACTCTTCAACAGTCTTCAAAAAGGAGACCCTAATTATCTTCTTGTTAAGTGAAGCAGGACTCAGTGGCTGATTTTTAACAAATAAATGTGGGGCAGAGGTGATGGTGTGTGACTTTTAAAACTAGGTCATAAAAGCTATCGCATCTTTTTTTCTCTCTCTTACTCTCTCATCACTGATCCAGGGGGAGCTGGAAGCCATGTTGTGAGGACACAAGCACTCAAGCAGCCCTACGGAGAAGCTCTCTGGATGAGAAACCGAGGCCTCCTGCCAACAGCCATGGAGTGCACCATCCAGTCCCAGTCAAGCCTTCAGATGACTGCAGCCCAGGCCAACATCTTGACTACAGCTTCATAAGAGACCCTGATAGTGACATCACCCAGTTAAGCTGTTTCTGGATTCCTTACTCTCAGATCTATGGAAGATAGCAAATGCTTGCTGTTTTAAACCATTACAGTTTGCGATAATTTATTGTGAGGCAACAAAAAATTAATACAAACAAAAATAGCTAACATGTATTGAGTGTGAATATGTGCAGAGAACTCTTCTAAGCATTTTATACATATTAACTATTGTTATTGTTATTTACAGATGAGGAGACTAAAGTACAGGAGAAGTTACATAACTTATTTGAGGTAAGTACATACTAAGTGGTCCGTACACAGCTGGACTCTCCTATCTGCACTCTCTCTGATGTGTATGCCTTTTACTGCAGTACTGTTTTCCTAACTAGATTAGAAGTTCCATAATGCAGGGGAAGATATTCCGCCCATATCATTGGAACCTAGCTGAGTGCGTCAAACACAGTACGCCTAAAATAAATGTTTAGATAAATGGAGTAGATGGATGATAAAGAAGTAAATTAACATTGCCTATGAGGTTTGAGCTTTTGGGTCAAACACAGACCCATATATGGGAACCTCACGACTGGATGATAATAGTGTCCTTTCTTTCAGAATCTGAAAAATTCGACTTTATATTGCTGCCAATTTTAGATGCTCAAATCTAGCCCAGAAAGCCAATGTTTTACAAATTTGTATTTAAATCCAAGGAAAATTGGAAATAACCTAAATATCCAACAGTGAAATTTAATGAATTATGATACATCAGTGCAATATAATTATATTCAACTACTAAATTATAAAACTATGTTGAATCAAGCAAATGTTTCAAATAATATTTTACTGAAAGTAGCAGAAGCAAAGTAAATTTTAGGCAAATTAATATTATATGTATTATTTAGTTACTAAATCTAATAAAGTACGTTATTTGTACTTCATGGAGCAATCCCAAGGAGATATGTATAAATTCTAATGTTAGTAACATAAGGATAATTTTGTGCAAAATAACTTTTTTATGAGACCTAGTTTCTCTCTTATTGCCCAGGCCAGAGTGCAATGGCACAATCTCTTCTCATTGCAACCTCTGCCTCCCAGGTTCAGGTGATTCTCCTGCCTCAGCCTCCCAAGTAGCTAAGACTACAGGTGCCTGCCACCATGCCCAGTTAATTTTGTGCTTTTAATAGAGACAAGATTGTTGGCCAGGCTGGTCTCAAACTCCTGACCTCAGGTGATCTGCCCACCTCAGCATCCCAGAGTGCTGGGATTACAGGCATGAGCCAATGCTTCCGGCCCAAAATAACTTTTTAAATTAAAAAACAGAAAAATTTATTTCCAAGAATACTCCTACCTTAAATGATAATAAACACTGAAGACCCATTTTATGAGAAGGTTTGGTCTCCTGCGTAAAGCTTGAAGCAAGCCTGACACGTCAGTGAATATTGTACATTATACAAATAGCATGACACGTCAGTGAGCATATGACCCAGTACAAGGCAAACAACTGAATATTAGCAGGTCCCAACCAGACCACCCAGCATGAAGATGCCTGGGACACAGCAGAGAGGAACTTTAAATATAGTCTGGTCAAACTCATCAGTTTATGAATGTGGAAACCGACGCACAGAGGCAAAGAGTTGTACTTCAGACCAAACTGCTGTGAGGTGCAAGAGCTGAGACAGATACTCAGGTGTCCAGAGTCTTAATTGAATGACAGAGAATGCAGCACATTCTGTTTCATGTATGTTGTATCCCATGATGATCACATACTATTATACTTGTTTTCCAGAGGGTGAAGTTGAGGTCGAGAGTGACTTAGTGTGCTGGTTGAGTGTGGGATCTCATGTGTGACTGCCTAGGCTCAAACCTTGCTCATACATTTAACAAGTGTGTGACATGGCAAAGTTGCTCAGTCTAAGACTTAGAGTCATCTATAAAGTGGGGACAAAAGTAGCCCTAACTTATAGAATCTGTTTTGAGGATCAAATGAGATAGCTTGCCTAGAGCTCCTGGCAGAGTACATGCAACCTGACAGTAATTTAGTCAATGTTAACTGTTATTTATTGTTTATGTATCAATCACAGAGACTCACAGTTTGGGATTCCAAACTGATTCTACAAGTTCAATTCTTCTGGAAATAACTCAGCTGTCATCTAGTGCTAACACTGCTATAAATAAGAGGTGTGACCTTGAGCGGTTTGTTTCCTTTCTCTGAGAGTCTCCCTCACCTTTGGGATGGAATGTGGCTTCTTGGGGCTGGGCTTGATACTCTCTGAGATTGCTTCTAGTGCTAGGATGCTATTCATTCATTTGTTCCTACATTCACCTGTGCAATCCTTCCTGAGTGCCACCATGTAATATCAGTGGCCTCTGGAACATATGGGCGCAGAGATGATCCTGCCCCAAAGGCAGCTTAGACAAGATGTGTGCACAATACAATACACACTCAGGTAGAAATTGAAACATGGTATCAGAGGAGAGAGGGAGATGCAGATCTTTGGGGCTTCAGAAGGGAGTCATCTACTTTGAGTGTGTGCAGTTAGGGGAGATTAAGTGGAAAAGGGAGCTTTCATTGAAGAGTCAGTGGATGTAGTCATGTGGAATTTCAGAAAGAAGAATGTGTGCATTCAAAGGAATGGAAACAGCTCCATGGGCCTTGCAGCAGAGGAGCCAGGGGTTCAGTTGAGCAGGAGGAACACTGGAGAACAAGCTCAAAGAGGGAGGAAGGCCGACACCTTGAGGTCTTCAAATACAGGGAGGTAGATTGACGTGAACTAGCACAGAGAAGGGATTGGCAGTCTGGAGCAGGGAGGTCTGGGCAGGGGTAGATCTGTGAGAACAAGGATGAAAAGGAGAAGGAAAGAAGGAGCCAGGAAGATTCTGCCCTTCTAACTGTGGGACCTGGGGACTGGGGAGGTGGCTAACATTGTTTCACAGCCCCAAGGAGGGGCAGGCTGGAGAGCAGAAACTGCTGGAGCCCTGTTGGAAAACTGCTAAGTGTGGGTGTGCAGGGGACATCAGACCAGGCAATGACCAGGAGGGAAACAGACCCCAGGAGCTGAATCTCTGAAGGGAGGCCAGGGCTAATTGCATATCTGCTCAGTAATTTCTCCCTCAAAGTTTAGATTTTAAATGAGCACAAGTTTAGATTTATGAAAATATTGTGAAGATGGTACCGAGAGTTCCTATATACTTCTCACCCAGTTTTTCTTATTATTAACATCTTATATTAATGTGACATTTGCACAATTAATAAATTGTGAAATTGATTCATGATTGTAAACAAAAGTCCATGCTTTGTTCATATTTCCTTTTTTTAATCTAATGACCTTTATGTGTTCAGGATCCCATCGCGGGTGAACACTGTGTTACATTTAGTCACAGGATCTCCTCAAGCTCTCCTTGACTGTGACGGTTTCTCGGACTTTCCTTGTTTTTGATGGTCTTGACAATGTTGAAGAGGTACATTGTAGTCTGGTCCTCTGTGCGGGTCTCTCTGAAGTTTCTCCTGTGATTAAACTGATGGGGGATTGGCTTTGGAGAGGAACCCATCAGTGATAAGAACTATTTTCATGACACTGCATCAGGGAGCCATGCTATCAACACGACTTGTCACTGTTGATGTTGACCTTTAGCACCTGGCTGAGGTGAAGCTTGGCAGGTTTCTGTGACATAAGGTTATGCCTTTTTCTCTTTTGTACTGTAGTTTTTTTGGTAGAAAGTCACTGCCACACTTCCACACTACCACAGCCCACACTTAAGGAGTGGGAGTTATGCTCTACTTCCTTGAGAGCTGTCTATATAAATTATTTGAAATTCTTTTGTACAGTAGATTTGTTTTTTTCCTCATTTATTTACTTATTCAGTCATTTATTTATATCAATGTGCACTCAGGCATAATTGGTGTGTACTTTGGGTTGTGATCTAATGTGACTCTATTTCATTGCTCCAGCTGTGGTCATGCAGAGCTCCTTTTTTGGCTCCTGTGCCCTTTGCTGCACTCTTTTGCTGTAGTTTTGTTTGAGCACCTTCTTACTTTCTGGCACTACAAGATGCTCTAGGCTCCTCTTGGGTAATTGCTCTTCTATCTTAGAGTCAACTATTTTCCTAAGAAGTTGTGACTCATTTTACCGAAGAATGGTTTTAGAAACCAAGATGTGGGTATGAGTTGTGCTCGTTGAAGCTGAGATGTCTTTGTTTCTAGTGCTCTTAACTGACAGGGCAAGGAAATATACATATGTGCATAATAACATGTTTATATACACATAGATATTTATAAATATTTTCATGTCTTGTTTTTGAGACAGGGTCTCATTCTGTTACTCAGGCTGAAGTTCAGTGGTGTGATCGTAGCTCACTGCTACCTCCACCTCCTCGGATCAAGCAGTCCTCCCACCTCAGCTTCCTGAGTAGCTGAGACTACACCAAGCTTGGCTAATTTTTTATTTTTAGTAGAGACAAGGTTGCAATATGTTGTCCAGGTTGGCCTTGAACTTCTAGCCTCAGGCAATCCCTCTGCCTCAGCCTCCCAAAGTGCTGGGATTATAGGTATGAGCCACCATGCTTGACCTCAGATATCTGTATTTTTGTATCTGTATCTTTATTAAATTAAACATTAATTCATACTGATTTTTCCAACTATAATCTATTACCATGCATGGGTCATTTGCACTCTTCCTTTGCTTCTCTGTAAGGTCCACTCCAACAGTGAGAGGCACAGCTCCTCTCATCTGTATCCAGCAACATTATTCTTCAAAATTAAGGAGAAATAAAAACTTTCTCAAACAAAAAGAAAAGCAACTCATTACTGGCAAATCTGTCTTCCATGGAATGATAAAACAAGTGCCTCAGGCAGAAGGAAAATTATATTGGTGAGAAACTCAAATCTATATAAAGAAGGGAAGAGAGTTAGAGACAAATAAATGAAAGTAAAAGAAAATCTATTTTTTTAATTTTTAATTGGCCTAAAAGATATCTGTTTAAAGTGAAAAGAGTAACAATTATTGGATGACTGTGGCATACAACCAGTGAAATAAATGAATGACAGTGGTCATCTCACGTCAAGGCCAGGATCTTCTTGACTGTGCCTGGAACACCCTTGTTCTCACAGAGAGCTGCCTGCACTGTCACCCTCACAGCCTCTGATATGCTCTGAGAGAACAGGAGCTCTTTCTGGTATGCACACTTTTTTTCTGGCACTATTTGCTGAATTTATGTCAGAAATGAGCCCTGGTACACTCCACTGACTGCCATTGAGTGACTTGGGGTACAGCCCTCCAAGCTTTTAGGTATGGCAGTTGCTGAAGGCATGTACATTCCCCGTTTAACTCAGTTAAAGAGGTGGGGATGACTGGCTCCAAGGATGTTCTCCTGGAGGAGATGGGGAAGAAGGGCCTGGCCTGCCACCCCACACCATCTACCAGCACAATGCATTCTTAGCAGGTGGAAGAGGGACCACAGGAAACTCCAAGGATCTATGAGGGATAACAATGCTTACCACAAATTCCACATTCATTATGGGTTTTGCCATCTGGGGCTGTTACCTCTTACACAACGCTGCAGGCCAGAGTGAAATGTCCCTGGAACCTAAAAACACATGTCTCTTCTGAGACTCAGAAGAAATAAATGGAAGAAATGTTTTCTCTTTTTTAGCAATTGTTACAAGAATTCTTTACTCAGAAGGGACTTGGATTTTCTTGGGAAATGGCTTAGTAAGCCTATTGAGGGGACAGAAATGAGCTTCCAGGACCTGGGTTTTGGGCCTGTGCCTAGTTTTCATGAGGAAGAGAAAAGCTTCTCTGCCTAGCAAATGGGAGGGAGGAATGTGATGTTCTTGCAGAGACAAGTCCAGGAGGGAAGTGGAGAGAGCAAAAAGAATCAAACCCCATGGGAGGACATGATTAAGAAGGCTCTGGAGTGAGAGCAAATGATAAAAGGCCAAAGAGCAATGTCTGATTTTTCTTTTTTATCATGATGGAGCTGGATGATGTAACACTTCTCTGCCATTGCCTTGACAAAATTTTTCCTGCTTTTGGGCATGTGGATTGGGGCTGGGGAACTATGAAGCCAAGAGGGAACTGCAGACAGCAGGCTATGCCTGTGTAGTTGAAGAGATGAGCTCTCTGCAGAAGTCACTAGGAAGAGCAAGTTGGTTTTTCTTTTGTTCCTCACTCAAGGCAGGATGAGTGAAGCCTAGAAGTCCCCTAAGTCTTGACTGAACGTGAAAAGGAGCTGTGACAATCACCAATGTATCCGAGTTAATGAAAGCGTGAAAACCTCATGGTACCAGCATGCCTCTGTGTTTAGAAGAGCTGGCTAAATTTTCTCTGACTTCAAGAAAAAGCACAATTGACTAATTTGACCATTCTGGAAGTCTTTATTCATGGTCCTGTAAATAGAATAGACTCACCCAGAAAAGGCCTTGGAGAGGAGAGAGCCAGAGAAAGCCAAGATTTCAGAATGAATGGTTCCCTTCGAAGAGCTTTCTATGGCAAATGTAGGTTAAATATTTTTGCTCACCTTTCCTTTAGAGCCGTGATTTTTGAAGTGTGGGCTTTTAACAGCAGCAGCACAGCACCACCTGGAACCAGCTGGCAATGCAAATTATTCCAGATCCACTGAATCATAAAGTCTGGGATCCTTCATAGAACAAGGACTTCCAGTGCAAGCTGAAGTTTGAGAACAATTGCTCTAAAGTAGTAGATCTTAAATTGAATTCAGGGGTTTGTGAAACCAGGGAAAAATGTACCATTATTTTAACCAACATTTAACTGAAAGTTAGCATTTCCTTCTGTCGTGAACATACTGAGAAAAGCACAGTCGGATTGACAGCACTGGGGTTTTTTCATCAACAGAAACCATTTTATAGTAGCTTTATTTAGATGTACTTTGCATATCATATAATTCATCCATTAAAAATGTAGAATTCAATAGTTTTTAATACAATTACAAAATTACACAGTCAGCACCTGTAATGGTTAATTTTGTGTCAACTCAACTAGGCTAAGGAATGCCCAGATAGCTGGTAAAAGCATTATTTCTGGGGGTGTGTGTGGGTGTTTCCAGAAGAAATTAGCCTTTGAATTGGTGGACAAAGTGAAGAAGACTCATTGTCACCATCATGGGCAGTCATCATTTGGATCTGTTGGGTCTCAAATAGAACACAAAAGTAGGGAAAGAGAAAGGTCATATTTTCTTTGTCAGCTGAGACAGCCGTCTTCTCCTGCCCTCAGATAATCTAAGCTCTGGTTCTGGGGTCTTCAGACTCCTGGACTTACAACAATGGTCTTCCATCCCCCTGCTCCCCACCCTGTTTCTCAGGCCTTCACACTAGTATGGAATTAAACACCAGCTTTTTTGAGTCTCCAGCTTGCACTGCAGATTCTGGAACTTCTCAGCTTCCATAATCTTATGAGCCAATTCCCATAATAAATATCTCTATCTGTCTCTCTTTAAATATATGTATAAATATTTATTATATTCATATATATGGGAAAAAACATATACTATTATTTTTACTAACATTTAACTGAAAGTTGGCTTTTTCTTCTGTTGTGAATGTAGCTCAGAAAGCACAATAGAATTGACAACACTGGGGCATCAGTCAACAAATCAATCATCAATGCACCAATAAATCACCAATTGTCTATCAATCATCTATCTATCTGTCATCTATCTATCAATGAATAATATCTCTCTCTCTCTCTCTCTCTCTCTCTCTCTCTCTCTCTCTCTCTCTCTCTCTCTCTCTCTCTCTCTCTCTCTCCGCCTACTGATTTTGTTTCTCTGGAGAATGCTAATACAGGACCACAATCAAACTTGAACATTGTCTTCACAAAAGTAAATTTTATGTCTATTGCCATGCTCCATCATCTCCCTCCCCTACTTTAAGCAGTCACTTATCTACTTTCCATCTCTTTAGATTTGAGGATTCTGAACATGTCATATAAATAAATAGAATCATATAATACATGTAACTGACTATTCCACTTAGCATGTTTTAAAGTTCATCCATGTTGTTGCATACATCAGTATGTCATTCTTTTTGTCAAATAATATTTTACTGTATAGATATCTAACATTTTATGTATACATACATCAATTGATAGACATTTAAGTTGTTTTTACTTTTTGGCCATTATTAATAATATTGTCATTTTAAAAGTTTGTATAATACAAGCTTTTGTGTAAACACATGATTTTATTTCCCTTGATTAGATCCCTAGCAGTGAAATTGCTGGGTCCTCTGGTAACTCTAACCATTTGAGGAGCTGCCAGACTGTTTTGAAAAGTGACTGCACTGTATTACGTTTCCACCAGCAATGTACAAAAGCTCAAAATTCTCCACATCTTCATCAAAACATGGTTTTCTGACTTTCTAAAATTACAACCATACTTATATGTGTAGTAGTATCTCTCTAGTTTTGATTTGCGTTTCCCTGATCACTAATGATGTTGAGCATCCTGCCATAAGCTTATTGGCTATTTGTAGATCTTCTTTGAGGAAATTTATATTAAGATTCTTTGCCCGTGTTTAATTGTGTTGTCTTTTTGTTTCCAAATTGTAAGTGTTCTTTGTTTATTCCAGATGCAAGTAACCTATTATATACATAATTTGCAAATAGTTTCTCTCATTCTGTGGGTTTCATTTTTACTTTTTAATGTTAACCTTTGAGGCACAAAAGTTTCTAAGTTTGTTAGAGTTCAATTTACTTATTTTTCTTTTGTTGCTCATGTTTTAATATCTTACATAAGAAATCATTTCCTAATGCAAGGTCATAAAGAGTTATGTGTATGTTTTCTTCTAACATTTATAGAATTAAGTCTTACATTTTGGTCTTTCATCCATTTTGAGTTAACTTTTTAATATGGTGTGAAATAGGGATTCAACTTTATTCTTTTGAGGTGGGTATCTAGTTGTCCCAGCACCATTTGTTGAAGAGACTGTTCTTTTCCCAATAAATTGTCTTAGCATGCTTACTGAAAATCAGTTGAACATAAAGGTGAGAGTACTTCTGGTCTCTCAGTTCTGTTCTAGTGATCTTTATGTCTATCTATATGTTAGTACCACACTGTCTTTATTATTATAGCTTTGTAATAAGTTTTGAGTTGGAAAGCATTAGTCCTCCCACTTTTTTCTCCTTTGTAAAAACTGTTTTGCTATCCTGCATTCCATGCATTTTGATATGCATTTTATTAGAAACTTGTCAAGTTCTACAAAATTGCCAGCTGGAATTTTAATAGGGATTGCATTGAATCTGTAGATTATTTTTGGTCATACAGTTATCTCAACAATAGTAATCTTGCAATCCATAAACGTAGGATGCCTTCTCATTTATTTAGAACTTTCAAAATGTCTTTCAATAATGCTTGTTGTTTTCAGAGTGTGAGTTTGTATTTCTTTTGTTTATTTGATTTCTATATATTCCAGTATGGTCTGTACATCCCACTTGAAGTTATAAAACATTGACTGTAAATAGATTTTAAACATTAAATATGTTTACTGTAATCCTTAGAGCAACCACTAAAAGAAACAAAGTGAAAAACAAACAAAAAAAAAGCAAAGAGATACAGGAAAATACAACTGATAAATACAAATAGAATATTTTTAAAATGTTCAAATATTTCAAAAGAAATCTGGAAAGAGGAAAAAAAGAAATGGAAAGCAGAGATAAAACACAGAAATCAAATATAAAATAGTAAACCTAAATCCAAACATATAAATAAGTACATTACATGTAAACTATCTAAGCACCCATTTAAGACACAGAGATTGTCAGAATGAATAAACAAACATATTGTCTATAATGCTAATGATGCAGGTGGATAAAAAGTAAAAGAATGGAAAAATATACATCATGCAAGCTTTAATCTAATGCTGGAATGACCATATTAATATGAAAATAGACTTCAGAGCAAAAAAATTACCAGGGACAAAGAGGGATATTCCATAATCAGAAGAGTCAATTTACCAAGAAAACATAACCTTCAAAGTTCATAAAAACTAAAATAGAGTTTTAAAAACATAAAGCAAAAACTGTCAGAAATAAAGTATTAATAAACAAACTCACAAGCTAGTTTGAGACTTCAACTCTCGCAGTAATGGATAGAACTAATGAAAATGGGATCAGCAAGGACAGAGAAGATCTGAACTGTATCTTTAACCAAATGAATTTAATGGACATGTATAAAATTTGCCACCCAACCAAGCAGGGTATACATGTCAGGGGAAGGTAGGAAATATTTTGAACTGAGCAAAAATGAAAATACAACATATTATATCTATAGAATGTGGCTAGAGTGCTGAGAAGAAAACTTATAGAATTAAAAGATTTTAACATATAAATGTTGGAAAAGAAGAAACATTTCAAATAAATAATCTAAGATTCTGTCTTCAGATTCTAGGAAAAGAAGTAAGAAAATAATAAAGATAAGATCAGAAATAAATAAAATTTAAAATAGAAAACTAATAGAGAAAAATTAATAAAACCAAAAGCTAATTCTTTAAAAAGATAAACTTCTAGAAAAATTGATGAAGATGAAAGAAGAAAAGACACGACTTATTACCATAAGAAGGAAAGAAGGCATATTGCTACAAACGCTGCAGAGATTCAAAGAATAATGAACATTATCAACAACTTTATGTTCATAAATTTGACAGCTTAAAAGAAATGGACCAATTCCAGCTGGGCATGGTGGCTCATGCCTGTAATTTCAGTGCTTTGGGAGGCCAAGGCTGAGGTGGGCTTAGGAGTTTGAGACCAGTCTGGACAACATGGTAAAACCTCATTTCTATAAAAACAAAACAAAACAAAACAAAAACTATCTGGGGGGGTGGTGGTGTATACCTGTAGCCCCAGCTATTCGGAAGGCTGAAGTGGGAGGATCATTTGAGCCTGGGAGGTAAAGGTTTCAGTGAGCCAAGAGCATACCATTACACTCCAGCCTGGATGACAGAACAGAACCCAGTCTTAAAAAATAAATAAATAAAAAGAAATGGACCAATTATTTGAACACCAAAAATTATCAAAACTCACTAATAATTAAATGGACAATCTCTATAAAACCAGTTGACTTTGTAGTTAAAACTCTTCTGAAAGAGAATTGTCCAGGCCCAGATAATTTTCACTGGAAAATTTGAATAAATATTTTAAAAAGAAATAAATAGGACCAATTCTACTCTATATCTTCCAGAAAATAGAAGAGGGGAGAACACTTCCAAATTCATTTTATGAAAGGTGGCAACTATCTACAAAATGACCCGAAGGTTGGTTATTTCCTGGAAAATGAGACAAGGACAAGAAATAATGTCTCTCTCTCTCTCTCTCTCTCTCTCTCTCTCTCTCTCTCTCTCTCTCTCTCTCTCTCTCTCTCATCTTAAGACTTTTTGGGGCAGAGTAATTTGATTTTTAATTATGTACATGCATTACTTTAATTATAATATTATTAATATACGTACCATGGTTTCAGGCTGAAGAAATATCCAGCATACATGTCAGTTGTCTAGCTCCATGGACTCTGCCCTTGGAAGCCTGGTAACCTGGCTGGCATTTTCTCCCCTTAAAATCTTGTTATTTCCCAACAGCTGCAGAGCTGTCTCAGAGTACTTTCCATTGTAGGTCATTTGACTTGTCTCCTCTCCCTCTTTTTTTTTTCAAATATCCTCTAAAGGAGATCCTTGGTCCACCAAATTAGTGTGAGTTCAGAGTTTTTTTCCATTATCAGCCTCAGGAGAACAATCAATGAGGTTCTTAGAAAGGAATGCACACCGAGGAAAACCCCTTTGAGCTGACCACATGAACTCCACTTCTGTTTGTGGTTTCATGCTTGCCAAGCACCCAGAGTGTATCAGGGAACTCATAGAGAGGGCAGTTGAGACAGCCATGGGAGGTCATGACACCATGAATTGGGAAGCTGTACTGGCTGGCAGTGCAGCGGCTCAACTTACCACCAATGAGTGGCAGAGCTGGGATTCAAAATTGACCTTGGGAAAATGTCCATTTCAGGTAGGTGAGAGGGACTGGGCCACACTATGCAACCCACTTGGGAGGATTATGAAAGTTTGGGGGCAGCATGAAGTTAAAGGTTCATGGACATGAGATAATCCCGTGGCCATTGCTCAACTTGGATGGAGCCCAGGATAAAGGAATCAGAACCACATAGAATGGACCTAGGGACCATTCTCATCTCAAGAAGGTGATCTGGTTGGCAGAAGCCTGGTCTCTGTCAAGAACAAGTTGTTTTTGAAAACACTTTGAGCCACTTGTTCATGCCAGATGTCACTGCATGGAACTCAGCCTTATTCCTAGCCCAATGCAGAGACTTATCAGCCCTTTCAGAATTCTTGTCTGTTTTCTAACACACTGAAATGTGTAGTGACAGTAGCAAAGGTGGGGGTTATTGGGCTTATTTCACATCTGGGGCCTGACTTCTTCCACATTTGGTCAGTGGCTGGGCATGGTCCGAGGCACCTCAAGCATTGCTCTGTGGGAACAGAACATCTGCTACTCACCACAGGCAGCCCAGTGGAGAAGCTGTGAGGTTAGTGGGTAGAACCCCTCTTGAGGCATCTTCTGTGAGCCCCTGAGCACCCAGAAGGCGCAGCACAGACAGTAGCAAAGGAAGGACAAAGCTTGTCTCCAAAGGGCCCTGCCCAGGCTCTGCAGTGCATACAAGTGCAATCACATTTGAGAAGACAGTAGACAAGCTCTGGTAGAGCAGCAAAGACCTGCAGAACCAACCACTCTCTTTCTCCTGAAGCACAGACATTGGAATAGTCTCTACTCCAAAGGCCCTCGCTTAGGGAAAGCTAGGAATAAAAGAGCTGAGATGAGACATGTCAGATGACCTGAAATTGAAAGGACTCTGAGACAGCTCCGCAAACAATTATAACAACAATGTGTATGCATCACTCACTTTGAGCAAGGCACTTTTCTGAGGGCTGTATGCATCCTGACCTATGACTTTGGTCACTCTCACAGCAATCCTGGATTGTTAGTGTCACCATCTGCTAGATAAGGAGACAGAGGCGTGCAGGGGCTCAACTTACCACCAATAAATGGCAGAGCCAGGATTGGACAGGCTGGTCCCAGAAACCCTGCACACAACCCTGGTCTAAACTTCCTCTTTCCTTCCATGAAGCAGTGCTCATCCAGATGTGCTAAGGCCCCTCGCAGCCAATACCTTGGTTTCCTTGTGTGGAATTATCACATGTCTCAATTCAAGCAATGTTGTGGTCTTTGAAGCACAGTTAAAAAATTATGTGTTTCTGATAATGCCCAGGCATAGATATATATATATGTAAAACTTAATATCAAATGTCATTTAACACCTTTAAAAAATTTATTTATTATACTTTAAGTTCTTGGGTACATGTGCAGATCGTGCAGGTTTGTTACATAGGTACACATATGCCATGATGGTGGTTTGCTGCATCCATCGCCCCCTTATCTACATTGGGTATTTCTCCTAATGCCATCCCTCTCCAATCCTCCAACCCACTGCTATTCCTCCCTCAGCTCTCCACCCGCTAGGTCCCGGTGTATGATGTTCTCATTGTTCAATACCCACTTGAGTGAGAACAGGGCAGTGTTTGGTTTTCTGTTCTTGTGTCAGTTTGCTGAGAATGGTGGATTTCATTCTCATCCATTTCTCTGCAAAGGACATAAACTCGTTCTTTTTTATGGCTGCATAGTATTCCATGGTGTATATGTGCCACAGTTTATTTATCCAGGCTATCACTGATGGGCATTTGGGTTGGTTCCAAGTCTTTGCTATTGTGAACAGTGCTTTAATAAACATACATGTGCATATGTCTTTATAATGGAATGATTTATAATCCTTTGGGTATATACCCAGCAATGAGATTGCTTGGTCAAATGGTATTTCTACTTCTAGATCCTTAAGGAATCACTACATTGTCTTCCACAATGGTTGAATTAATTTACACTCCCAGCAACAGTGTAGTGTTCCTATTTATCCACATCCTCTCCAGCATCTGTTGTCTACTGATTTTTTAATGATGGCCATTCTAACTGGCGTGAGATGGTATCTCAATGTGGTTTTGATTTGCATTTCTCTAATAACCAGTGATGATAAGCTTTTTTCATATGTTTGCTTGCTGCATACACGTCTTCTTTTGAAAGTGTCTGTTCATATTTTTATCTTATCCTCGAAACTTAGACTGACATATATTTTTAAGTCTTGCTTATTGGTGTCCCTCTATCAGAGAACTGGATTGGGAGTAGGGTCACAAAGCAGAATCCTGAAACCTGTGTGTTCTGAAGAAAAGCTCCAATCCTGTGTGAGGTGTAAGTTCCAAAAGATAAGAACTCCTGAGCTGAAATACAGGGCAAAGCTGTGATCAGGAGAGTGTCAAATGCCATGACAACAGAAACACACATACGCAGTGCTGAAGTAACCGGGAGGAAGAACAGACTGATGACAGATGAGTAAACTCAGAAATCAAGATAAGGGTATGGAGGGAGCCTGGATGAGATGTGTGGTTTCTAATGTTCAGTTGGCTCCAGGTTGAGTTCAGAGTGGGCTGCCCTCTGGGACAGTCTTCCTAACATATTATGGTGGGTTGCACTTGACCACAGCAAACAGGAACAAAATTAAAACAATGTATTCTTCTCTTCCATAATGATCTGTGGCTTTTTCCCATGCTCAGTTGATGCTTCTTGGGGTATGAGCCTTTCTTTCTCTCTTCTCCTCACTCCTTCACTGCCAGTGCACAACACAATTTTTGGCTCACTTCACTATCATCTTTGGTCAACCCACAACCCTCTTTTATTCATGTGTTTATGTATGTAATTAGCGATATAGTTTTGATAATGTAATACCTATGAGATACTGTCCAGCACAAAAACTGGGATCTTATGAATAGCCCACAACTGTAACCCACCCCATCCTTTCACTCTTCTTGTTCTGACTTTGTTGGGCTCTAAGCACTTCGTCTTTGTGAGTCCCTCCCTTTATTAAAAATCATATATATGTGCTCTTTTAAAAATCTCGGTGGGAGGTGAGAGAAGATAGGAATGACTCAGGATTGCAGCTCTCAGTGAAGACATGGAGGGTAAGAGGCCGCATTTCCAGATGGATCTTTGTTGCCCACAGAATGGGGAAATTCTCAGGTGTATAAGAGACACGAGATACCAGCACAGCTGTTTTGGCTAGCGTGGCTGTTTCGGCTGTTGCCACAGCACAGCGGCACTCTGCACAAAGCACAAAATGCACTGGTCTGCGTGTCCTGTTAAACAAACAATCTGAGATTTGGGAGGGCAGATTAGCATATCCATCTGATTAAATGGACTTGGACAGTGAGCCAGACCAGGAGATTCCTGGGAAGCGACCTTTGAGCTGGCACAGTGGGTCACTGCATGGAAAATCACACAGATCCCGGTGCCTTATCAGCAGGTGACTGAAACACCTGGGAGAGTCAAACATTCAATTTGAAAAGGGAAAAAAAGGGCTCTGAGGCAGGGAGCCTGGTGATCAGGCTCGGTGGGTCCTACTCCCACAGGGACAAACAAAACAGTGATTTGAAATGCTCGGAGTTGAGAGTTTCACTGCAGGCACAGCTGAACCCAGGATGGTGCAGCTCAGTGGGGGAGGGGCATCCATCATTATGAAGGCATTCCTGCCCCTACTGAGGTACACTCCCATTGCTGACACAGCCTGCTGTTGCTGAGGCAACCCGCGATAACAGAGAGACTCCACCAACAGGGTGGAGCCCACAGCAACAGGGTGGAGCCCACAGCAGCAGAGCGGAGCCTCGGCAGACAAATATTGACTAGACTGCCCCTAGCTGGGCAGGACAGTGCAATGGATACTCATAAAGAAAGCCCTAACTCCCCGAGACAGAGCATCTAAGGAAAAAAAGCAGTTTTATGAGTTCTGCAGCAGCAGACTTAAATGCACCTGCCTAAGAACCCTGAATAATCAACGAAGCTCACAGCTCAGCACTTGAGCTCCTATAAAGTACAGACTGTCTCATCAAGCAGCTCCCTGACCCCTGTATATCCAAAGAGTAACCTCAAAAAGGACTGATCAGACTGACATTTGGTGGGCATCATTCTGGGACAAAGATAGCAGAAGAAGAAACTGGTAGCATCCCTCACTGTTCCATAGCTGGTACAGGTGTACCCCAGACAAGCAGGGCCTGGAGTGGACCTCAGCAGTCATACAGCAGAGGGGCTAGACTGTTAGAAGGAAAACTAAGAAACAGAATTACTTCATCATCAACAATCTGGGTGTCCACTCAGAGACCCAATCAAAAAGTCAGCAACTACTCAGATGACAGGTGGATAAAGCCATAAAGATGAGAAAAAACCAGTGCAAAAAGTAGGAAAACAACTGAAACCAAAGCACCTCGCCTCCTACAAAGGAACAAAACACCTCACCAGCAAGGGAACAAAGCTGGATAGAGAATGAGTGTGATGAAATGATGGAATTAGACTTCAGAAGGTGGGTAATGAGAAACTTCTGTGAGCTAAAAGAACATGTTCTAAATCAATGCAAAGAAACTAAGAACATTGAAAAAAGATTCGAGAAAATGATAACAAGAATAGACAACTTAGAGAGGAATATGAATGAAGTAAAGGAGCCTAAAAACACAACACGAGAACTTCGTGAAGCATGCACAAGTTTCAGCAGCGGAATTGACCAAGCAGAAGAAAGAATATCAGAAGTTGAAGATCAACTCAATGAAATAAAACGAAAAACCAAGATTAGAGAAAAAAGAGCAAAAAGCAATGAACAAAGTCTACAAGAAATGTGGGAATATGTGAAGAGACCTAACCTACATTTCATAGGTGTACCAGAATGTGATGAAGAGAATGAATCCAAGCTGGAAAATACTCTTCAGGTTTTTATCCAGGAAACTTTCCCCAACCTAGCAAGGCAGGCCAATATTCAAATCCAGGAAATACAGAGAACACCACAAAGATATTCTGCAAGAAGAGCAACCCCAAGGCACATAATCGTCAGATTCAACAGGCTTGAAATGAAGGAGAAAATACTAAGGGCAGCCAGAGAGAAAGGTCGGGTCACCCACAAAGGGAAGCCCATCAGACTCACAGCAGATCTCTCGGCAGAAACTCTACAAGCCAGAAGAGAGTGGGGGACAATATTCAACATCCTTAAAAAAAAGAACTTTCAGCCCAGAATTTCATATATAGCCAAACTGAGCATCATAACTGAAGGAAAAATAAAATCCTTTGTGAGCAAGCAAGCACTCAGAGATTTTGTCACCACCAGGCCTGCTGTACAAGAGCTCCTAAAAGAGGCACTACACATAGAAAGGAACAACCAGTACCAGACATTCCAAAAACATACCAAATGCTAAAGAGCATCAACAAAATGAAGAATCTCCATCCACTAACAGGCAAAACAGCCAGCTAGCATCAAAATGGCAGTATCAAATTCACACATAACAATATTAACCCTAAATGTAAATGGGCTAAATGCACCAATCAAAAGACACAGACTGGAAAATTGGATAAAAAACCAAAACCCATTGGTGTGCTGTATCCAGGAAACCCATCTCACATGCAAGGATACACAAAGGCTCAAAATAAAGGGATGGAGGAAGACTTACCAAGCCAATGGAGAGCAAAAAAAAAAAAAAAAAAAAAAAAAAAAGCAGGAGTTGCAATTCTCACCTCTGATAAAATAGACTTTAAAGCAACAAAGATCAAAAAAGATAAAGAAGGACATTACATAATAGTCAAAGGAACGATACAACAAGAAGAGCTAATAATCCTAAATATATATGGGCCCAATACAGGAGTACCCAGATATATAAGGCAAGTTCTTAATGACTTACAAAGAGACTTAGTCTCCCACACAATAATAGTGGGAGACTTTAACACTCCACTATCAATATTAGACAGATCAACCAGACAGAAAATTAACAAGGATATCCAGGGCTGAACTCAGATCTGGAACAAGCAAACCTAATAGACATTTACA
This sequence comes from Callithrix jacchus, assembly GCF_049354715.1. Lineage (NCBI taxonomy): Eukaryota > Metazoa > Chordata > Mammalia > Primates > Cebidae > Callithrix > Callithrix jacchus. The sequence goes on from NC_133513.1 coordinate 36,955,214, forward strand.
AAACTCTCCACCCCAAATCCACAGAATATACATTCTTCTCAGCACCACATCACACCTACTCTAAAATTGACCACATAATTGGTAGTAAAGCACTCCTCAGCAAATGCAAAGCAACTGACATAATAACAAACAGTCTCTCAGACCATAGTGCAATCAAGTTAGAACTCAGAATTCAGAAACTGACTCAGAACCACACAGCTTCATGGAAACTGAACAACTGGCTCTTGAATTTTGACTGGATTAAACAATGAAATGAAGGCAGAAATAAAGAAGTTCTTTGAAACCAACGAGAATGAAGACACAACATACCAGAATCTCTGGGACACATTTAAAGCAGTCTCCAGAGGAAAATATATAGCAATAAGTGCCCACATGAGAAGAGTGGAGAGATCCAAAACTGATACCCTATCATCATAATTGAAAGAGCTAAAGGAGCAAGATCAAAAAAACTCAAAACCTAGCAGAAGACAAGAAATAACTAAGATCAGAGCAGAACTGAAGGAGATTGAGACACGAAAAACCCTTCCAAAAATCAATAAATCCAAGAGCCAGTTTTTTTAAAAGATCAACAAAATAGACAGACCACTAGCCAGACTGATAAAAAAGAAAAGAGAGAGTAACCAAATAGATGCAATAAAGAACAATAAAGGGAAAATCACCACAGATTCCACAGATATTCAAATCATCATCAGAGAATATTACAAACAACTATATGCATGTAAACTAGTAAACCTGGAAGAAATGGATAAATTCCTGGACACTTGTGTCCCCCAAGTTTAAACCAGGAGGAAGCCGAAACTGTGAATAGACCAATAACAAGGTCTGAAGTTGAGGCAGCAATTAAGAGCCTACCACACACAACAAAAGCTCAGGTCCAGATGGGTTCACAGCCAAATTCTACCAGACACACAAAGAGGAGCTGGTACCATTCCTTCTGAAACTATTCCAAATAATCCAAAAAGAGGGAATCCTTCCCAAATCATTTTATGAGACCAACATCATCCTGATACCAAAACCTGGCAGAGACTCAACAAGAAAAGAAAACTTCAGGCCAATATCCATGATGAACATAGATGCAAAAATCTTCAATAAAATACTGGCAAGCCGATTGCAACAGCACATCAAAAAGCTTATCCACCATGATCAAGTCGGATTCATCCCGGGGATGCAAGGCTCGTTCAACATACGCAAATCTATAAACGTAAAACCACATAAACAGAACCACAAACAAAAAACACATGATTATCTCAATTGACACAGAGAAGGCATTCGACAAAATTCAACAGCCCTTTATGCTAAAAACCCTCAATAAACTCGGTATTGATGGAACGTATCTCAAAGTAATAAAAGCTATTTCCAACAAACCAACAGCCAGTATCATACTAAATGGGCAAAAACTGGAAGCATTCCCTCTGAAATCTGGCACTAGACAAGGATGCCCTCTCTCACCACTCCTATTCAATATAGTACTGGAAGTTTTAGCCAGAGCAATCAGGCAAGAAAAAGAAATAAAGAGTATTGAAATAGAAAAGGAGGAAGCAAAATTGTCTCTATATGCAGATGACATGATAGTATACCTAGAAGACCCCATTGCCTCAGCCCAAAAACTCCTGAAAGTGATAAGCAACTTCAGCAAAGTCTCAGGATATAAAATCAATGTGCAAAAATCACAAGCATTCCTATACACCAATAACAGACTTAAAGAGAGGCAAATCAAGAATGAACTGCCATTCACAATTGCTACAAAGAGAATAAAATACCTAGCAATACAACTTACAAGAAACATAAGGGACCTCTTCAAGGAGAACTACAAAGCACTGCTCAACAAAATAAGAGAGGACCCAAACAGATGGAGAAACATTCCATGTTCGTGGTTAGGAAGAATCAACATCGTGAAAATGGCTATACTGCCCAAAGTAATTTACAGAATCAATGCTATCCCCATCAAGCTACCATTGACTTTCTTCACAGAACTGAAAAAAACCACCTTGAACTTCATATAGAGCCAAAATAGAGCCCATATAGCCAAGTCAATTCTAAGTGAAAAGAACACAGCGGAGGCATCACACTACCAGACTTCAAACTATATTACAAGGCTACAGTTATTGAAACAGCATGGTACTTGTACCAAAACAGAGATATAGACCAATGAAACATAACAGAGGCATCAGAGGCAACACAACATAGCTACAACCATACAATCTTTGATAAACCTGACAAAAACAAGCCATGGGAAAAAGATTCCCTGTTTAATAAATGGTGTTGGGAAAACTGGCTAGCCATGTGCAGAAAGCAGAAACTGGACCCCTTCCTGACACCTTACACTAAAATTAACTCCAGATGGATTAAAGACTTAAACATAAGACCTGGCACCATAAAAACCCTAGAAGAAAAATGAGAACACATGGACACAGAAAGGGGAGTACTAAACACTGGGGTCTATTGGGGGGAAAAGGGGAGGGCCAGTGGGAGGGGGAGGTGGGGAGGAATAGCCTGGGGAGAAATGCCAAATGTGGGTGAAGGGGAGAAGGAAAGAAAAGCACACTGCCATGTGTGTTCCTACGCAACTGTCTTGCATGCTCTGCTCATGTACCCCAAAACCTAAAATCCAATAAAAAATTAAAAAAAAAAAAAAAAAGAAAATCTAAGCAAAACCATTCAGGACATAGGAGTAGGCAAGGACTTTATGACCAAAACACCAAAAGCATTGGCAAAAGAAGCCAAAATAGACAAATGGGACCTAATGAAACTCCACAGCTTCTGCACAGCAAAAGAAACAGCCACTAGAGTGAATTGGCAACCAACAGAATGGGAAAAAATTTTTGCAGTTTACCCATCCGACAAAGGGCTGATATCCAGAATTTACAAAGAACTCAAACAGATCTACAGAAAAAAAACAAACAAGCCCATTCAAAAGTGGGCAAAGGATATGAACAGACACTTTACAAAAGAAGACATACATGAGGCCAACAAACATATGAAAAAATGCTCAGCATCACTGGTGATTAAAGAGATGCAAATCAAAACCACATTGAGATACCATCTCACGCCAGTTAGAATGGCTATCATTAAAAAATCTGGAGACAACAGATGCTGGAGAGGATGTGGAGAAATAGGAACACTTCTACACTGCTGGTGGGAGTGTAAATTAGTTCAACCATTGTGGAAGACAGTGTGGCGATTCCTCAAGGCCTTAGAAATAGAAATTCCATTTGACCCAGCAATCCCATTACTAGGTATATATGCAAATGACTATAAATCATTCTACTATAAGGACACATGCACACGAATGTTCATTGCAGCACTGTTTACAATAGCAAAGACCTGGAACCAATTCAAATGCCCATCGATGATAGACTGGACTGGGAAAATGTGGCACATATACCCCATGGAATATTATGTAGCAATCAAAAATGATGAGTTCATGTCCTTTGTAGGGACATGGATGAATCTGGAGAACATCATTCTCAGCAAACTGACACAAGAACAGAACATGAAATACAGCATACTCTCACTCATAGGCAGGTGATGAAAAATGAGGACACATGGACACAGAGAAGGGAGTACTACACACTGGGGTCTATTGGGGGGAATAGGTGAGGGAGAGTGGGGGGTGGGGAGCAGGGGAGGGATAGCCTGGGGAGAAATGCCAAATGTGGGTGAAGGGGAGGAAGGCAGCAAAACACACATGTGTGTACCGATGCAACTATCTTGTATGTTCTGCACATGTACCCCAAAACCTAAAATGCAATTAAAAAAAATTATATATATGTGTATAATTGTCATTATATTAATTTTTTTCTTTATGATTCTCAATGTAACCAAAATTAAAACTTTTTTTGTGGGACCTTAACATTATCGTGGAACCTATGTGCTGTTCTGTTATTGTGTTAAATAAATAAGTTGGACCCTGAACCCACCTAGTTTAACCATCTTCCTGTACCTGGTGTTTATCAACACCCTGATTTTTTTTTAATAAGACTTTACTTACCTATATTAATATAGATGTGTGTGTTCATGTGTGTGTAAATAATGTACAAAGCGAATGTGGGACATCCAACAAGTGAAAAGTTTGAAAATCGTCCCCTCTATTCTGATTTGAAAATCGTACAAATTGAAAAATCAACAGCTTTTCTTATACCAGTCAGGGAATGGAGGCCACAGGGCAAACTGCCATCCTGAAATGTGCTGGAGGGAGCAGTAAATCCAGAGGGCCATAGCCAAGGTCTGCTCACCCAGAGCTGAGGCTACTGGGGCCATACACTGGCGGGAATACTGCAGTGGTAATTTTGATGGATTGCTGGAAACAATGTGGACTAATATGAATGGGAAATTCTTGGGGACACAGTGTTGGCAGAGGAATAGTCTTCACACTTTTACTGGCTTTATCTTCCATAGTCCATCTTGATTCTCATGGGAAAGGGCCAAGAAAGATCCCCTCCTGTCTCTGGTAGAGGTAAGAAAAGAGTACTTGTTTAGAAGTATGTCCAGAGAGTACTCTAAAATAAAACCTTCTCCAGGGTAAAAGACTTACCAGGGCCTTCTCCCGTTGGAGGAAAGGACAGTTCTCTAACTCCACTGTCCCTCCCAGCTGTCCTGTTTCACTTAAGAGTAGGGAGGAAGCTACTGTAGCCTTGTAGTATAGTTTGAAGTCAGGTAGCATGATGCCTCCAACTTCAATCTTGTTGCTTAGGATTGTCTTGGCTATGAGGGTTCTTCTTTGGTTCCATATGAAATTTAAAGTAGTTTTTTCCCAATTCTGTGAAGAAGTTCAATGGTAACTTGATGGTGATAGCATTGAATCTATAAATTAATTTGGGCAGTATGGCCATTTTCATGACATTGGTTCTTCCTATCCATGAGCATGGAATATTTTTCCATTTGTTTGTGTCCTCTCTTATTTCCTTGAACAATGGTTTGTAGTTCTCCTTGAAGATGTCCTTCACATTCCTTCTAAGTGTATTTCTAGGTGTTTTATTCTTTTTTGTAGCAATTGTTAATGGGAGTTCACTTATGATTTGGATCTCTATTTGTCTATTATTGGTGTATAGGAATGCTTGTGATTTTTGCACATTGATTTGTATTCTGACACTTTGCTGAAGTTGCTTATTAGCTTATTGAGATTTTGGGCTGAGACAATGGGGTTTTCTAAATATATAGTCATGTCATCTGCAAGCAGACAATTTGACTCCCTCTTTTCCTGATTGAATGTGGTTTTTTTCTTTCTTTTGTCTGATTGCCCTGGCCAGAACTTCCAATACAATGTTGAATAGGAGTGGTAAGAGAGTCCATCCTTGTTTTGTGCCTGTTTTCAAAGGGAATGCTTCCAGTCTTCACCCATTCAGTATGATATTGGCTGTGGGTTTATCATAAATAGCTTTTATTATTTTGAGATACGTTCCATGAATACCTAGTTTACTGAGAGTTTTTAGCACGAAGGGCTGTTGAATTTTGTAGAAAACCTTTTTTGCATCTATCGAGATAATTGTGGTTTTCGTCATTGGTTCTGTTTATGTGATGGATTACGTTTATTGATTTGCATATGTTGAACCGGGCTTGCATCCCAGGGATGAAGCCAACTTGATTGTGGTGGGTAAGCTTTTTGATGAGATGCTGGATTCTGTTTGCCAGCATTTGATTGAGGATTTTTACATCAATATTCATCAGGGATATTGGCCTGAAATTTTCTTTTTGTGTGTGTGTCTCTGCCAGCTTTTGGTATCAGGATGATGCTGACCTCATAAAATAAGTTAGGGAGGAATCCCTCTATTTCTATTGTTTGGAATAGTCTCAGAAGGAATGGTACCAGCTCCTCTTTGTACCTCTGGTAGAATTTGGCTGTGAATCCATCTGATCCTGGACTGTTTTTGGTTGATGGGCTATTAGTTACTACCTCAGTTTCAGAACTGATCTGTTCAGGGATTCAACTTCTTCCTGCTTTATTCTTGGGAGGGTGTATGTATCCAGGAATTTATCCATTTCTTCTAGATTTTTCTAGTTTAGTTGCATAGAGGTGTTTATAGTGTTTTCTGATAGTAGTTTGTATTTCTGTGGGATCAGTGGTGATGGCCCTTTATCATTTTTTATTGTATCTATATGATTCTTCATAAATGGTGTTGGGAAAACTGGCTAGCCATATGCAGAAAGCTAAAACTGAATTCCTTCCTTACACCTTATACAAAAGTTAACTCAAAATGGATTAAAGACTTAAACATAAGACCTAAACGCATAAAAACCCTAGAAGAAAACCTAGACAATACCATTCAGGACATAGGCATGGGCAAATTATTCATGACTGAAACACCAAAAGCAATGGCAACAAAAGCTAAAATAGACAAATGGGATCTAATTAAACTTAAGAGCTTCTGCACAGCAAAAGAAACTATCATCAGAGTGAATGGGCAACCTACAGAATGGGAGAAAATTTTTGCAATCTATACATCTGACAAAGGTCTAATATCCAGAATCTACAAAGAACTTAAACAAATTTCCAAAGTAAACAAACAACCCCATCAAAAAGTGGGTGAGGCCAGGTGTGGTGGCTCAAAGCCTGTAATCTCAGCACTTTAGGAGGCTGAGGCAGGCGGATCACAAGGTCAAGAGATCGAGACCATCAAGGTCAATAGATCAAGACCATCCTGGCCAACATAGTGAAATTCCATCTCTACTAAAATATGAAAATTAGCTGGGCATGGTGGTGTACACCTCTAGTCCCAGCCACTCGGGAGGCTGAGGCAGGAGAATTGCTTGAACCTGGGAGGCAGAAGTTGCAGTGAGCAAGATTGCACTATTGTACTCTAGCCTGGTGCCTGGCAACAGAACAAGACTCTGTCAAAAAAAAAAAAAAACTGGGAGAAAGATATGAACAGACACTTCTCAAAAGAAGACATTTATGCAGCCAACAAACATGAAAAGAAGCTATCATCACTGGCCATTAAAGAAATGCAAATCAAAACCACAGTGAGATACCATCTCATGCCAGTTAGAATAATGATCATTGAAAAGTCAGGAGACAACAGATGCTGGAGAGGATGTGGAGAAATAGAAATGCTTTTATACTGTTTGTGGGAGTGTAAATTAGTTCAACCATTGTGGAAAACAGTGTGGCAATTCCTCGAGGATCTAGAAATAGAAATACCATTTGACCAAGCAATCCCATTACTGGATATATACCCAAAGAATTATAAATCATTCTGTTATAAAGACACATGCACACATATGTTTATTGCAGCACTGTTCACGATAGCAAAGACTTGGAACCAACCCAAATGCCCATCAATGGTAGACTGGGTAAAGAAAATGTGGCAAATACACACCAGGGAATACCATGCGGCCATAAAAAAGGGTGAGTTCATGTCCTTTGCAGGGACATGGATGAAACTGGAAACCTTCATTCATTCAGCAAACTAACACAAGAACAGAAAACCAACCATTGCCTGTTCTCACTTATAAGTGGGAGTTGAACAATGAGAACACATGGACACAAGGAAGGGAACATCACACACTGGAGCTTGTTATGAGGTGGTCAGGGTAGGGGAGAGATAGCATTAGGAGCAATACCTAATGTAGATAACTGGTTGACAGGTGCAGTAAACCACCATAGCATGTGTATACCTATGTAACAAACCTGCACGCTCTGCACATGTACCCCAGAACTTAAAGTACAATAATAATAATAAAACAGAGAGTAGGAAGGAAGCTAAAAAACACTTGTAAAGGCCACAGGCCAGGGACACAGACACACAACAGACTGAGATTTAATCATGCAATTACAAAAAGTACCACCTCCCCAACACACACACCTTACAACCACACCAACAAGGCTCTAGTGTAATGACAACTGAAGGAACTGCAAAGTTCACAGTCTATTGAAGATGTGCTTTGGGAAGCCCAATTCAACTGAAAGGATAAAACTAAGGAAGGACACTAGAGGAATGAGAAATGTCTGGAACAGGAAGCTACCGCAAACATTAAGGGAATAAAAATACCTTTACTTGGTTCTTCTTTCTTGGACCTTCTCTTTTAAAAAGTGAATTGTCCATTTTAAAAAAGGATGATGTCTCATCCTACCTCGTCCGTGTAAATAAAGCACAGAAACTCAGTGGGCTAAAACCAAACACCACTGGTATTTTCTCAACTTGGAAAAGAAACAAAGCTCTGGTAATGAGTAGAATTTTCTTAATTTGACATAGCTAGCTTATGAATTTTTCCAAAAGCTTTGTTAGCTGATGGTGCTTGCTTTCCTGCACTCTCCTGTAACTTAGTATGTGATTTTAGCCAGGTAAGCATATCAGGAGTGGTCGTGTTAGCCAAAATGCACTTCTTAGTATTTATTCAGTCATCTAAACTAGTTTAAAAACAACTTTTGGTGGATGGGCATGAGCGAATAAGAATATTTATTTTGTTAGGTTCTTAACTATCTTTTCCCTTGTGGTCTTTGGGCAAATTAGCACAACAATGGAATTTGGATGAACTGACACTACTTCCTCATGAGCTCTCCCTTCATTAGAAGGCACTTTGGAAATCACTTGAAAAAGTTTTTTTACTCAGGATTGTGAGGGCAAGGCTGCTTGAAGCATGATTTCCAGTGTCCAGGGCATGCCCAAGCGAATTCCTTCCCAGCCTGTTGTTGAAGACAAGTGAGATCTTCCTGAGAGAACAGCCTGCTTCACTCATTGTCTCCTGCATCATTTTATTCTGAATGTCTCCAGCTATTTCAACTATCTCAGGAAGGTGTCTGGGAAAATGTAAGCTGTGTGTGTCACTTATGAGTTTTTTACAAGAACCGTGTTCTACCCTGCATTGATGGTTAATTGATTGAAAATGATGCAAATGCCACTGGTAAATCCAAATACTGGCCTTGGTAAATCCTTCTCAGTAGAACTTGTCTTTTGATTTTCACCAATATGTGAATATCATGTCATTGAGACAGTTAGTGTATTTGATTACCAAGGATTGTGAATAAAATATTCTTTTAAGACGCCCATTCTCTTATAGCATTTCCATCCCAAACCCCTAGTTCTCAGGTTAAGAAACACATACTTTTTTCTAAAGACATTCAAGGTGCCAGTGCAGAGCTCCATTAACTAGCTGGGTGAATAGCAAACATTCAGCATCCACTGTGTGTGAATGAGGTCTAGAAAGGTTCTCATCCCTACCCTCATGAAGATCATAATCTGGTGGAAAAGCTGAGGCATGTTCAAGGAAAAAATGCAGGGATGGATGAAACTGATATGCAAACAAGCAGTTCATGATAGAGAAACCAACCAGGCAGGATTAATTCAGGACAGGCCATGTGATATAGGAGGAGAGGTGTGAAGGAGAAATGTAGTGATTCTCTAAGAGAGAAAGGACTGTAGTTTGTTTGGATGTAAAATGAAGTAACTGCAAGGTTCAGTTGCAATTACAAGTGGAAATTTTGGTTGTGTATAGGAGAGAGAGCCCTTGATACTTTGTTCAATAAGTTACTTGATAGTTTCATTAATTCAGTTAATCATTTTGGAGCACATAGAGCTATGTACTCTGTATATGCTCATTTGCTATCTGTCATAGCAACTAGGTATGTGTCTTCTCAGCCCTTTGTTAGACTGCAAGCAGCTGGAAGTCAGGGCTTGGATCCTGGTCAAAATGTGGACCTGAAGGGAGTCTTCTGATGAGTGGAGAGCCATTGTTCTTAAATTGACCTGCAACGAGGCACCCACAATCTCGAGAATCACCATTTTGAATTCTAATTCTGAGTAGGGTGGCTAATGAATCTTTTTGGTTTGCTGACGGAATTGATTCACAAACATGAAGTAATTGCAACTCTGTATATTTAGAAAAACATTCTTTTGTTTTTTTGGCCACTGAATACTTAGTAGTAAGCATGAAATAAAAACTGCAGCCTGAGTAAATGGATCATTCCAGTGGTTTGCACACGTTTTTAGTAGTGATTAATTTTTTTTAAATAAAGTTTTAGGGGAAATCCCATTATAATCATAAGAGGTAATATATTTTGCACACTGTTGTCAGGGGTACAGTAATAACTCTTTTCATTTACAAACTGATTTAATCTTTATAGCAATTCAATGCAATAGAATACTGTTGTCATTTGCAACTGAGAGTCGAGGAAACTGAAGCAAAGAGAAGTGATCTGGCTTGCTCTTAGACACACAGAGCCAGCCTGTAATGAGCCATGATGCTAACATATGCAGTCTGGCTGGGAGCCTGTGGATAAGGTCCCAAGGCTATCTGTGGAGAATTACCTCTTGCCTAGAGAGGACAGTCTCTTTGTTATATTCAGGTAAATTGCAAGAGGCCAACCTACATCATATGCATTATGGCGGGGCAATTGCTTTACCAAAAATTTACTAATTTAAATGTTAATGTCTTCCAAAAACACTCTCCAAGTTGACACACAGAATTAACCATCACACCAGGTCATGGTAATAAAGGGATCCTAGAGATGGTTCAAATGCTGTTTGGTAAAAAGCATTTTATGGTATGCAGCAATCCAGAAGCACCTCCCTGGGACACAATTTGACAACCATGGGCTGGTCCACAAAGCAGATATTATTGCTTCTTTCCTTACTCCCACTCCCACTAGTCTGCCTCTCTACTCTGAATGCCTTGTTTTCTTCTAAAATACATGCCTTTCTGTGCTAGACTGATGATGCCACTTAGATCCATGGTCTCCAAACTTTCGAATTCCTCATCAACAACAATTAAAAGGTTTGAAATGTGCTCTCCTAATATTTGGAAATTTATAAATTAGATCCCAAAACAAAACATCATAAGGCATACATAAAATTAAAAAACCAGGAACAAGACAATCTTCCTAAATGTCACATTTTGATGGCGTTATCTGAAGGCCATTACACACTTGGCTAGAGGGTTATTGCTAGATAATTTTAATGGTATTTTAAATCCACCTCTTGATGATCTTAAATGACTTTTTGGCTAACTTTACGTCAGCTATGATTATATCTTTATAGTCTTGCTTCCTAAGATAGCTGATAATAAGCTCTTCTGAGGAATATAAGAAATGTCAGCTCTGATGAGAACTTTAGCAAAGTCTCAGGATACAAATTCAATGTGCAAAAATATCAAGCATTTCCATATACCAACAATAGACAAGCAGAGAGCCAAATTATGAATGAACTTTCATTCACAATTGCTACAAAGAGAATGAAATATCTGGGAATACAGCTAACAAGAAATTTGAAGAACCTCTTCAAGGAGAGCTACAAACCACTGCTCTAGGAAATAAGAGAAGACACAAACTAATGAAAAAACATTCCATCCCCATGAATATAAAGATTCAATATCATAAAAATGGCCATACTGCCCAAAGTAATTTACAGACTCAATGCTATTCCCATCGAACTACTGTTGAAATTCTTCACAGAATCAGAAAAAACTGCTTTAAATTTCACAGGGAGCCACAAAAGAGCATACATGTATTGTGTTTTTAGTAGGAATGGGAGTTATAAAAGGTTCTGAATAACGTGCTACCACAGGAAGAAAAAGGTGCTGGTCAGCCCTGGAGACAGACAGACACACACACACACACACACACCCCACACACACAGTCTAGAATCACAACCGGTAGTGTTCAGCCAAATTCTTAGTAGTATGAGGAGGGCTTTGAACCCATCCATACTCCAAAGGAAGTGACACATTTCATTAATTCACACGTCCATTCTTTCTCCTTCTTCCCCACCCACCCATATCACCAAGATAATCCTAAGCAAAAGAGCAAAGCTGGAGACATCATGCTGCATGTCTTCAAACTACACTAGAAGGCTACAGTAACCAAAATAACAATGGTAGTGATACCAAAACAGATGTATAGACAAATGGAACAAAACAGAGGCCTCAGAAATAACACCCACATCTACAACCATCTGATCTTTGCCAAACCTGACCAAAACAAGAAATAGGGAAAGGATCTCCTATTCAGTAAATGGTGCTGGGAAAACTGGCTAGCCATATGCAGAAAACTGAAACTGGACCCCTTCCTTACGCCTTATACAAAAATTAATTCAAGATGAATTAAAGACTTAAATGTAAAACCCAAAATGATAAAAAACCCTAGAAGAAAACCCAGGCAATACTGTTCAGGACATAGGCATGGGCAAAGACTTCACAACAAAAACATCAACAGCAATGGCAATAAAAGCCAAAATTGACAAATGGGAACTAACTAAACTGAAGAGCTTCTGCAGAGCAAAAGAAACTATCATCAGAGTGAACAGGCAACTGGCAGAATGGGAAAAAATTTTCATGATTTACCCAACTGACAAAGGTCTAATACCCAGAATCTACAAGGAACTTAAGTAAATTTACTAGAAAACAACCACATTAAAAAGTGGGCAAAGGGTATGAACGGACACTTGTCAAAAGAAGACATTTATGCAGCCAACAAACATATGTAAAGAGCTCATCATCACTGAACATTAGAGAAATGCAAATCAAAACCACAATGAGATACCATCTCATACCAGTTAGAATGGTGATTATTAAAGTCAAAGAATAATAGATGTTGGTTAGGCTGTAGAGAAATGGGGACACTTACATGGTTGGTGAGAATGAAAATTAGTTTGGTCATTGTGGAAGACAGTGCAGTGATTCCTCAAGAATCAAGAACTAGAAATAACATTTGACCCAGCAATCCCATTACTGGGTTTGTACCCAAAGGATTATAAATCATTCTACTATAAAGACCTATGTACACATATGTTTGTTGCAGCATTGTTTACAATAGCAAAGACATGGAACTAACCTCAATGCCCATCAATGATAGACTGGACAAAGAAAATGAGGTACCAATATACCATGGAATATTATGCAGCCATAAAAAAATGAGGTCATGTCCTTTGCAGAGACATGGATGAAACTGGAAGCCATCATCCTCAGCAAACTAACACAAAAACAGAAAACCAAACACTTCATGTTCTCACTCAAGGTGGGGTTGAACAGTAAGGACACACAAGGGGAACAACACACATCAGGGTTAGTCTGCGGTGGTGGGGTGGAAAGGAGGGAGATAATTAGAACAAATAGTTAATGCACATGAGGCTTAAAACCTAGATGACAGGTTGATAGGTGCAGCAAACCACCATGACACATGTATACCTATGTAACAAACCTACACTTTCCACACTTGTATCCCAGAACTTAAAGTTAAAACAAAAAAGAAATGCATGAGGTAAAACACAGAGAACTACAGTGGAAATCATTATGGTGGACATAGTTATCAGCATATTTTTCTAAGTGAATTTGTGCCATAGTAATAGATGTGTTTAATTGATGCACTGAATAACAAGACCTAATAGAGGGTCTAATAAGTTTTGTAATTTTCAAGTAGTAATAAGCATAAACATTATTCTGAGATATGTATAGCAAGGTAATGTGAGTTCAATGACTTATCAATACTTCTCATTGGTGACAATGTCAAAAAAAAATAAGAAATGTCAGCTCTGACATTTTCTTGTTGTTTGCTTGGTATCTCCAATGCACAGGGTTTTTCTCCTTGTAACCATTAGTTCATTAAAAACCAGATAATTTAATTTGTAATTCCACTTGCCAGGAAGTATTGTGAAAGACTAAAATAGGCAAGGAAAGAATACTGAGTGTGTTGCCTAGTGCAACATTTTATTACCATTGTACTATTTTACAACTCTGTGAGTCATAAAAAGTTCATAAGGATGAAAGATTTGCATTCCATAGAAATGCAAATAATTATGTCCAGTAAAATGTAATTGATTATTGCCCTGTAGACAAGGGCTGCATCTAATTGTTCATTCGTTTCATCAATGTTTATATGTGTGTGTTTTCTGAATTCTTCTTTGAATTAGTTCTATCATCTCACTTATGGTTCTCATTAAATTATGAGTTAAATAAAACTTTTGACGTGGCTGTTTTTTATTTGTATAAAAGTAATGAGTTTATTCTTTAGAAAACACACTAAAACACTCTGAACCAAGTGCGCACAAGGTCAATGCAAGACAATTGCTGGGAGCATGTGAGCTGATGAAAGCACTGTGGTTGTGCTCTCTGCAGTGTGGAGCTCCTCCCAGTCTTTCCCCAGCAGGCCCTGTACATGGCACACATGGCACGTGACACATGTCCATCACAATGTGGGTGGGCCTCATTTGATCAGCTAAAGACCTAAATAGAGAAAAAGACTGGCTTTTCCAAGCAAGAAGGGATTCAATAGCTGACGGCTTAACAGGCCAAGAGACAGGATGCCATGTCAACTTACTAAACATTAGTGAACTTTTCTTTCATTCTTTAAAAAGAAGAAAGGTGAATTTTATTTCCCTTAATGGAGCATCTCGTGTCCTCTCCCTTGGAGATGACTTCACTAGAACAGGGATCCAAGGAACCTTTTACATTGGGTTTTCTCTAAAAATCTGCAGGGTAAATATTTTTAGAGGACCCATCAACAGCCAGCCCTAGAACTGTTCTTGATTTCAAGATCACATGGCCTATAGGTCAAGGTACTGATGAAGGTTTGAGAGACGTAAGTCAGTCAGGAAGAATTTACCATGAGAGTTTGGATAATTAGAGTTCCACTGTTACCAGAGGTCATGGGGAAAGGTCTATAAAGCCTTCAAGCTTGGATTGCAATGATTTTATGTTGTGGCTTGACATTCATGCCATAATTTATAAACATTCACACAAGATACTTATGTGACAGTTATGACTAGTAATAACATAAAAAGTAGCCTAATGCATTTCTATATTTAGAATATCAAAACCCTGCATACTTCTCTATGTCTAACCCCCCCACACACAAATAATAGAGTATCTTTAAAAAGTGAAGAAACCCCAGCGAATCTTTCAACGGATCAAAAAAAGCCAGAGGAGAGTCAAGAGGCATGGAGGAGATGGGCATTGGTGGTAGAAAAAACAATAATGAAACCATCAGGAAAATTCAAATTAGAAAGGAAAATTCACTCTTAAAGGTAACAGGGCAGAGTTTTGGTCTTTGAAAGACGATGAAGAGTTTTTTTCTTTAGGTTCCTTCTTGCTAAACACAACTTTAAACCCTGAAGACAAGCTGATGAGGACTCTAAAAGATAATGCCTAGAAGGCCCTCAGCTGGTGTGGGCCCAGGCCTGGGTGCAGCACTGTACAGGGTGCCCCACAGCCCTTGTCCAGCACCACAGGCCACCCAGAAGCAGTGTTCTCAGCCCCACAGAGGGATCTTTCCCTGAACCAATAGAAGTCTCTCTAGAACAGTGGTCCCCAGCTGCCTTTGTACCAGGGACAAGTTTCATGGAAGACAATTTTTCCATGGGCAGAGAGGGTGGGGAATGGTTTGGGGATGAAACTGTTTGACTACAGATCATCAGGCATTAGATTCTCCTCCTGCTGTGCAGCCTGGTTCCTAACAGGCCATGGACCAGTATTGGTCCATAGCTTGGAGGCTGCAGACTCCTGCTCTAGTGGACAGCTGAATCTGAGCCCACCCTTTGAGTATCCCAAGTGTAGGTGCCAGTCCTGTGAGCAAAGATAGCTTCAGAATTTCCTAATCCTACCCATTCAAGTCTCCTTAGTTGATTCGCTGTCTGCTGTGCCTTTTCTGAATTTCTGATCTGCATCTCCTGGAAACACTAAAAATGCTATATATTTTATGCCACTAAGCTGGGGTAAGTTTTTTATGCAGTAACAAATAACCAAAATCCTTCCCAGTGCTATGAGGCAGGTACTATTATTGTCCCTAACTTATGCATAAATCAAGGCTTTTAATGGTTGATAAAAATAATAATGACCAAAAATACTTTTGAGCCCTTCTATGTGTCAAGGACTTGATGTAGATGATCTCATTTAAGGAACATGAAGCTCTTTAAATTAAGCAATTTTTTTTACATTTTAAATTTGTATGGGTACATAGTAGGTCCATATATTTATGGGGCACAGGAGAGGTGGTCACTCTCCTCCTGTTGTTTGGCCTTGGAATTGGGGACACCTGCTCTAGCAATATCAGGCAAATATGGTGCTGCCTATGAGGAAGATTGACCTGTATCTCTCCATAAATCAGCACCCAAAAGAGGCCCTCTCCATTCCTGTCAGGCCCGAGTTTCCCTTCACCAGAGACCCTGAGGTTGCTGGAGGGCAAAGCTGGTGAGTGAATACTGGCTACCCCAGGCAGCTTGCTCAGCAAGACCCTTTATCCCTGTGGGAGGAGACCCCTTCTCCACTCAGAGACAGTGACTTGATAGATTGCACTGGAGAAAGGCACTGAGGCACAGCAGATATCTGGTTCAGAAAACCTTCTTATTCTGATAACCTGAGAGTCTCAACCTCCTGCACCCAGAGACAGCAAGGGGCCCCAGCACAGTAAGCAACCTGGACCAGGAAGCCCCTCTGTTCTGCAGGCCAGAGACTATCTTCCCCCTGCCAGAAATAGCTGTGGGGACAACGATTCTACCACACTTATGCCTGCCAAGAGATGCCAGGGGCTGGCCTGGAGAAACCCCTCCCACCTTCTGAGGCAGCATCCATGGGGACCAGCAAGACCCAGGGGGCTCCAGATAACCAAGCTGACCGAAACAGCACTCATAGGCTCTGAAAACTAAACTTTGACTGGAAGTGCAGCTCATGAAAATAGGCTAGAACCTAGGTGATAACCTAAACAAGGCGGCTGCCTGTTAAAAAAAATTTTAATAGGATGCAGAGTCTCCTGAAATAATAGATAAAATTCCAGAATACAATAAAAATGTCACCCATAATGCCAAGAGCCAAGAAAACTACAACTTGAAGGAGAAAAGATGACTGATACCAAGATGAGCCAGATACTGGAATTCTCTGACAAAAATTTTAAAGCAGTGAACATAAGAATGCTTTAATAGGGGAGGACTCAAGATGGCGCTGTGAGAACAACCCAGAATTGGAGCTCTCGTTGAATCCGCAAACAGGTGAGTCGGAGCTGCATTTCCAGACTGATCTTTGTTGCCCACAGAACGGGGAAACTCCCAAGTATAAAAAAGACACGGGACGCCAGGAAGTAGGTTTTCCTGGCGAAGCTGGCAGCCGGGGCTGCGGCAGCCGGCCCTACCCAGCAATCCCCACAGGGCGCGCTTGTCTGGGTGCCCTGTTGAACCAGCAACCTGAGACTTGAGAGGGCTGGACTTGAGACTGAACGAGACTTGGACAGTAGGCCAGCCCAGGGGATTGCAGGGACAGATCGTTTGGGATACCCAGTGGGAAAAACAAAACCGCGATTTCAAACTATCCCAAGCAGACGGTCCGAGGGGCGTCCACCACTACCGAGGCAACCCACCCCAACTGAGATACACGCTCACTGCTGACGCAGCCAGCTGTTGCCGAGGCAACCCGTCCCTACTGAGATACACGCCCACTGCTGACGCAGCCTGCCGTTGCCGAGGCAACACGCTACAACGAAGAGACTCTGCCGCAGGGCATGGTGGAGACCACAGCAGAGCCTGCAGGAACAGGGCGAATCACACAACAGCAGGGCGGAGCCTCAGCAGCCAAACAGTGGCTAGTCTGCCTTCTAGCTGGGCAGGACACCTCAACGAACATGGAAAAATAAAGCCCGAACCCCCCAACACAGAGCATTTGAGGAAAAAAGGGTTTTTTTTTGATGAGCTCTGTTGCAGCAGAATCAAACATAGCAGCCTAACAGCCCTGAATGAACAACAGAGCACACAGCTCAGCAATTGAGCTCCAAAAAAGTACAGACTGTCTCCTCAAGCAGCTCCCTGACCCCTCTATATCCAAAAGACTGACATTTGGCAGGCATCATCCTGGGACAAAGATAGCAGAAAAAGAAACGGGTAGCATCCCTCACTGTGCCACAGCTGCTAGAGGTGCACCCCAGACAAGCAGGGCCTGGAGTGGTCCTCAGCAGTCATACAGCAAAGGGGCTAGGCTGGTAGAAGGAAAACCAAGTAACAGAAATACTTCATCATCAACAATCTGGGTGTCCACTCAGAGACCCAATCGAAAAGTCAGCAACTACACAGACGACAAGCGGATAAACCCACAAAGATGGGAAGAAACCAGCGAAAAAAGGAGGAAAACACCCGAAACCAGAATACCTCGCCTCCTAGAAAGGACCAAAACTCCTCACCAGCAAGGGAGCAAAGCTGGACGGAGAATGACTGTGACGAAATGACGAAATTAGACTTCAGAAGGTGGATAATGAGAAACTTTATTATGTATTAAATCAATGCAAAGAAACTAAGGAACTTAAAAAAAGATATGAGGAAATGATAACAAGAATGGATAACTTAGAGAGGAATATGAATGAATTAAAGGAGCTGAAAAACACAATATGAGAACTTCGCGAAGCACGCACAAGTTTCAATAGCCGAATTGACCAAGCAGAAGAAAGAATATCTGAAGTCAAAGACCAACTCAGTGAAATTAAATGAGAAACCAAGATTAGAGACAAAAGCACAAAAAGGAATGAACAAAGTCTCCAAGAAATGTGGGACTATGTGAAAAGACCTAACCTACGTTTGATAGGTGTACCAGAAGGGGACGAAGAGAATGAATCCAAGCTGAAAAATACTCTTCAGGACATAATCCAGGAAAACTTCCCCCACCTAGCAAGACAGGCCAACACTCAAATGCAGGAAATACAGAGAACACCACAAAGATATTCTGCAAGAAGAGCAACCCCAAGGCACATAATCGTCAGATTCAACAAGGTTGAAATAAAGGAGAAAATACTAAGAGCAGCCAGAGAGAAAGGTCGAGTTACCCACAAAGAGAAGCCCATCAGACTCACAGCAGATCTCTCGGCAGAAACACTACAAGCCAGAAGAGAGTGGGAGCCAATATTCAACATTCTTAAAAAAAAGAACTGTCAACCCAGAATTTCATATCCAGCCAAACTGAGCTTCAGAAGTGAAGGAAAAGTAAAATCCTTTGCGAACAAGCAAGTACTCAGAGATTTTGTCACCACCAGGCCTGCTTTACAAGAGCTCCTAAAAGAGGCACTACACATAGAAAGGAACAACCAGTACCAGCCATTCCAAAATCACACTAAAAGTTAAAGAGCTTCAACATAATGAAGAATCTACAACAACTAACAGGCAAAACAGCCACTTAGCATCAAAATGGCAGTATCAAATTCACACATAACAATATTAACCCTAAATGTAAATGGACTAAATGCACCAATCAAAAGACACAGACTAGCAAATTGGATAAAATCCAAAACCCGTCAGTGTGCTGTATCCAGGAAACCCATCTCACATGCAAGGATACACAAAGGCTCAAAATAAAGGAATGGAGGAAGATTTACCAAGCAAATGGAGAGCAAAAAAAAAGCAGGAGTTGCAATTATCATCTCTGATAAAATAGACTTTAAAGCAACAAAGATCAAAAGAGACAAAGAAGGCCATTACATAATGGTAAAAGGATAGATAAAACAAGAAGAGCTAATGATCCTAAACATATATGGACCCAATGCAGGAGCACCCAGATACATAAGGCAAGTTCTTAATGACTTACAAAGAGACTTAGACTCCCACACAATAATAGTGGGAGACTTTAACACTACACTGTCAATATTAGACAGATCAACCAGACAGAAAATCAACAAGGATATCCAGGGCTTGAACTCAGACCTGGAGCAAACAAACCTGACAGACATTTACAGAACTCTCCACTCCAAATCCACAGAATATACATTTTTCTCAGCACCACATCACACCTACTCCAAAACTGACCACATAATTGGAAGTAAAGCACTGCTCAACAAATGCAAAACAACTGAAATCATAACAAACAGCCTCTCAGACCATAGTGCAATCAAGTTAGAACTCAGAATACAGAAACCAACCCAGAACCGCACAGCTTCATGGAAACTGAACAACTGGCTTTTGAATGTTGACTGGGTAAACAATGAAATGAAGTCAGAAATAAAGAAGTTCTTCGAAACCAATGAGAACGAAGACACAACATGCCAGAACCTCTGGGACACATTTAAAGCAGTCTCTAGAGGAAAGTATATAGCAATAAGTGCCCATATGAGGAGAATGGAGAGATCCCAAATTGACACCCTATCGTCAAAATTGAAAGAGCTAGAGGAGCAAGATCAAAAAAACTCAAAACCCAGCAGAAGACAAGAAATAACTAAGATCAGAGCTGAACTGAAGGAGATTGAGACACGAAAAACCCTTCAAAAAAATCAATAAATCCAAGAGCTGGTTTTTTGAAAAGATCAACAAAATAGACAGACCACTAGCCAGATTGATTAAAAATAAAAGAGAGAACAACCAAATAGATGCAATAAAAAATGATAAAGGGGAAATCACCACAGATTCCACAGAAATTCAAACCATCATCAGAGAATTTTACAAACAACTCTATGCACATAAACTAGTAAACCTGGAAGAAATGGATAAATTCCTGGACTCCTGTGTTCTCCCAAGCCTAAACCAGAAGGAAGCTGAAACTATGAATAGACCAATAACAAGGGCAGAAGTTGAGGCAGCAATTAAGAGCCTACCACACAAAAAAAGCCCAGGTCCAGACGGGTTCACAGCCGAATTCTACCAGACACACAAAGAGGAGCTGGTACCATTCCTTCTAAAACTATTTCAAACAATCCAAAAAGAGGGAATACTTCCCAAATCATTTTACGAGACCAACATCATTCTGATACCAAAACCCGGCAGAGACCCAACAAGAAAAGAAAACGTCAGGCCAATATCCATGATGAACATAGATGCAAAAATCTTCAATAAAATATTGGCAAGCTGAATGCAACAGCAAATCAAAAAACTTATTCACCATGATCAAGTAGAATTCATCCTGGGGATGCAAGGCTGGTTCAACATACGCAAGTCTATAAACGTAATTCACCACATAAACAGAACCAAAGACAAAAACCACATGATTATCTCAATTGATGCAGAGAAGGCATCTGACAAAATTCAACAGCCCTTTATGCTAAAAACCCTCAATAAACTCGGTATTGATGGAACGTATCTCAAAGTAATAAAAGCTATTTATGACAAACCAACAGCCAATATCCTACTGAATTGGCAAAAACTGGAAGCATTCCCTTTGAAATCTGGCACTAGACAAGGATGCCCTCTTTCACCACTCCTATTCAATATAGTACTGGAAGTTCTAGCCAGAGCAATCAGGCAAGAAAAAGAAATAAACGGTATTCAAATAGAAAAGGTGGAAGCCAAAGTGTCTCTATTTGCAGACGACATGATAGTATACCTAGAAGACCCCATTGCCTCAGCCCAAAAACTCCTGAAACTGATAAGCAACTTCAGCAAAGTCTCAGGATATAAAATCAATGTGCAAAAATCACAAGCATTTGTCTACACCAATAACAGACTTAAAGAAATCCAAATCAAGAACGAACTGCTATTCACAATTGCTACAAAAAGAATAAAATACCTTGGAATACAACTCACAAGGAACGTAAGGGAGAACTACAAACCACTGCTCAATGAAATCAGAGAGGACACAAACAGATGGAGAAACATTCCATGTTCATGGTTAGGAAGAATTAATATCGTGAAAATGGCTATACTGCCCAAAGTAATTTACAGAATCAACACTATCCCCATCAAGCTACCATTGACTTTCTTCACAGAACTGGAAAAAAATCACCATGAGCTTCATATGGAACCAAAAGAGAGCCCACATAGCCAAGTCAATTCTAAGCAAAAAGAACACAGCGGGGGGCATCACACTACCGGATTTCAAACTATACTACAAGGCTACAGTAATCAAAACAGCATGGTACTGGTACCAAAACAGAGATATAGACCAATGGAACAAAACAGAGGCACCGGAGGCAACACAACATATCTACAACTATACAATCTTTGATAAACCTGACAAAAACAAGCAAGGGGGAAAGGATTCCCTGTTTAACAAATGGTGTTGGGAAAACTGGCTAGCCATGTGCAGAAAGCAGAAACTGGACCCCTTCCTGACACCTTACACTAAAATTAACTCCAGATGGATTAAAGACTTAAACATAAGACCTGGCATGATAAAACCCCTAGAAGGAAATCCAGGCAAAACTATCCAGGACATAGGAGTAGGCAAGGACTTCATGAACAAAACACCAAAAGCATTGGCAACAAAAGTCAAAATAGACAAATGGGACCTAATGAAACTCCACAGCTTCTGCACGGCAAAAGAAACAGTCACTAGAGTGGATTGGCAACCAACAGAATGGGAAAAAATTTTTGCAGTTTACCCATCTGACAAAGGGCTGATATCCAGAATTTACAAAGAACTCAAACAGATTTACAGGAAAAAAACAAACAAGCCCATTCAAAAGTGGGCAAAGGATATGAACAGACACTTTACGAAAGAAGACATATATGAGGCCAACAATCATATGAAAAAATGCTCATCGTCACTGGTCATCAGAGAGATGCAAATCAAAACCACATTGAGATACCATCTCATGCCAGTTAGAATGGCGATCATTAAAAAATCTGGAGACAACAGATGCTGGAGAGGATGTGGAGAAAAAGGAACACTTTTACACTGTTGGTGGGAGTGTAAATTAGTTCAACCATTGTGGAAGACAGTGTGGCGATTCCTCAAGGCCTTAGAAATAGAAATTCCATTTGACCCAGCAATCCCATTACTGGGTATATATCCAAAAGACTATAAATCATTCTACTATAAGGACACATGTACACGAATGTTCATTGCAGCACTGTTTACAATAGCAAAGACCTGGAATCAACCCAAATGCCCATTGATAATAGACTGGATTGGAAAAATGTGGCACATATACACCATGGAATATTATGCAGCAATCAGAAATGATGAGTTTGTGTCGTTTGTAGGGACATGGATGAATCTGGAGAACATCATCCTCAGCAAACTGACACAAGAACAGAAAATGAAACACTGCATATTCTCAATCATAGGCGGGTGATGAAAAATGAGAACACATGGACACAGAAAGGGGAGTACTAAACACTGGGGTCTATTGGGGGGAAAAGGGGAGGGCCATTGGGAGGGGGAAGTGGGGAGGGATAGCCTGGGGAGAAATGCCAAATGTGGGTGAAGGGGAGAAGGAAAGAAAAGCACACTGCAACGTGTGTTCCTACGCTACTGTCTTGCATGCTCTGCTCATGTACCCCAAAACCTAAAATCCAATAAAAAATTAAAAAAAATGAATGCTTTAATAATCAGTGGGAAATTCTCTTGAAACAAATGAGATTGTGAAATCTCAACAAAAATATATGTTATTAAGAACCAAATGGTTTCCAGATTCATCCATGTCCCTACAAAGGACATGAACTCATCATTTTTTGGCTGCATAGTATTCTGTGGTGTATATGTACCACATTTTCCCTGTCTAGTCTATCATCAATGGGCATTTGGGTTGTTTCTAAGTCTTTGCTATTGTAAACTGTGCTGCAATGAACATTAGTGTGCATGTGTCCTTATAATAGAAAGATTTATAATCCTTTAGATATATACCCAGTAATGGGATTGCTGGGTCAAATAGAATTTCTATTTCTAGGTCCTTGAGGAACCACCACAGTGTCATTCTCAGCAAACTGACACAAGAACAGAAAATCAAACACTGCATATTCTCACTCATAGGTGGATGTCAAATAATGAGAACACATGGACATAGGAAGGGGAGCATCACACACTGAGGTCTGTTGGGGGGAACTGGGGGAGGGACAGTGTGGAGTGGGGAGTTGGGGAGGAATAACATGGGGAGAAATGCCAGATATAGGTGATGGGGAGGAAGGGAGCAAACCACATTGCCATGTATGCACCTATGCAACAATCCTGCATGTTCTTCACATGTACCCCAAAACCTAAATCTCAGTAAAATATATTTAAAAAAGAAAAGAACCAAATGGAAATTATAGAATTAAAAAGTATAATAAAAAATGTAGAAATTTATGCTGAATGGGCTCCATAGTAGAGGGGAGATGAGTTTGTACAGAATCAATGAATTTGAGAACAGGACAACAGACTCTACCCAATCTGAATAAGAGAGAAAAACTAGCTTACAGACAATGAACAGAGCCTCAGAGACCTGTGGAAAAATAATAAAAGATCCAGCATTTGTGTAATTAAAGTGCAAGAAGGAAAGAGAATGAGCCTGAAAGGCTAATTGGAGAAATAATGGCTGAAAACTTGCCAACTTTGGTGAAAGATATAATGTTACAGATTGAAGAAGCTGTGCAAACCTGAAACAGGGTAAGCATCATAATGAAACTTTTGAAAACTAAACATAAAGAAAAATCTCTTGAAAGTAGCCAGGGAAAAGCAACACATTATATATAGGGAAACAAAAATTCAAATGACAGAATTCAGAAGAAAGCGGTCAATATTTTTAAAAGTTCTTAAAGAAAAGAAATGTTAGAGGATCCAAGATGGCCAAATGGGAATAGCTCCAGAGTGCAGTTCCCAGCAAGGGCAATGCAGAGGGTCAGAACACCTGGGAAAAGAGGTGGTTATGAGTTCTGCTGCAGCAGACTAAAAGGTACCTGCTCAGTACCTGAACAATGGAGCACCTATAAGGGACAGACTGTCTCCTCAAGCAGCTCCCCAACCCTGTATAACCAAAGAGATATCTCATAAAGGAGAGCTCAGGCTGACATCTGGAAGGTACCCTTCTGGGACGAAGATAACAGAAGAAACTGGCAGCCACCCTTACTGTTCTGCAGCCCCTGCATTGATCCCCAGGCAAGCAGGGTCTGGAGTGGACCTCCAGGAGTTCTACAGCAGAGGGGCCTGACTGTTAGAGTGAAAACCAAGAAACAGAAAGAAGTACCTTCAACATTGACAAAAATGACGTCCACACAGAGACCCCATCTGAAAGTCACCAACTACAAAGACCACAGGTAGATAAAGCCTCTAAGATAGGAAGAAAACAGCACAAAAAAGATGAAAACACCAAAAAAACAATGCCTCTCCTCCTCTGAGGGATCACAACTTCTCACCAGCTGGGGATCAAAGATGGATGGAGAATGAATCTGATGAACTGACAGAAACAGACTTCAGAAGGTGGGTAATAACAAACTTCACAGAGCTAAAAGAACATGTGCTAACCCAATGCAAAGAAACTAAGAACCTTGAAAAAATTAGATGAGATGCTAATTAGAATAAACATCTTAGAGAAGAATATAAACGACTTGATGGAGCTGAGAAACACAACACGAGAACTTCATGAAGCATATACAAGTTTCAATAGCCGAATTGACCAAGCCTAAGAAAGGATATCAGAGATTGAAGATCAACTCGATGAAATAAAAGAAGAATGGAAGATTAGAAAAAAGAGTGAAAAGAAATGAACAAAGCCTCCAAGAAAAATGGGATTATGTGAAAAGACCTAATCTACGTTTGTTAGGTGTACCTGAATGTGATGGAGAGAATGCATCCAAGCTGGAAAACACTCTTCAGGACATTACCGAGGAGAACTTCCCCAACCTAGAAACTCAGGCCACCAATCAAGTCCAGGAAATACAGAGAACACCACAAAGATACTCCTCAAGAAGAGCAACCCCAAGGCACATAATCATCAAAATCACCAGCTTTGAACTGAAGGAATAAATGCTAAGGGCAGCCAGAGAGAAAGATCAGGTTACCCACAAAGGGAAGCCCATCAGACTCACAGTGGATCTCTCGGCAGAAACCCTACAAGCCAGAAGAGAGTGGGGGCCAATATTCAACATCCTTAAAGAAAAGAACTTTCAACCCAGAATTTCATGTTTAGACAAACTAAGCTTCATAAGTGAAGGAAAAATAAAATCCTTTATGGACAAACAATTACTGAGAGGTATCATCACCACCAGGCCTACCTTACAAGAGCTCCTGAAAGAAGCACTAAACACAGAAAGAAATAACCAGTACCAGCCACTCCAAAAATGTACCAAATGGTAAAAAGCATTGTCACAATGAAGAAACTGCATCAACTAACAACGAAACATCCAGCTAGCATCAAAATGGCAGGATCAAAATCACACATAACAATATTAACCTTAAAGGTAAATGGGCTAAATGCCCCAATCAAAAGACACAGATTGGCAAATGGGATAAAAAATCAACAGCCATTGGTGTGCTGTATTCAGGAAACCCATCTCACATGCAAGGACACATAGGCTAAAAATAAAGGGATGGAGGAAGACTTACCAAGCAAATGGAAAGCTAAAGAAAGCAGGAGTTGTAATCCTAGTCTCTAAAAAAAATGGACTTTAAGCCAAGAAAGATCAAAAGAGACAAAGAAGGGCATTACATAATGGTAAAAGGATCAATGCAACAAGAAGAGCTAACAATTCCAAATATATACACACCCAATACAGGAGCACCCAGGTATATAAAGCAAGTTCTTAATGACCTACAAAGAGACTTAGACTCCCACACAATAATAGTGGGAGACGTTAACACTCCACTGTCAATATTAGACAGATCAACAAGACAGAAAATTAACAAAGATATCCAGGACTTGAACTCAGATCTGGATGAAGCAGACCTAAAAGACATCTACAGAAATTTCCACCCCAAATCCACACAATATACATTCTTCTCAGCACCACATCACACCTACTCTAAAATTGACCACATAATTGGAAGTAAATCACTCCTCAGCAAATGCAAAAGAATGGAAATCATAACAGTCTCTCAGACCACAGGGCAATCAAATTAGAACTCAGAATTAAGAAATTAACTCAGAACTGCACAATTTCATGGAAACTGAACAACCTGCTCCTGAATGTCAACTGGATAAACAATGCAATGAAGGCAGAAATAAAGATGTTCTTTAAAATCAATGAGAACGAAGACACAATGTATCAGAATCTCCAGGACACATTTAAAGCAGTGTCTAGAGGAAAATTTATAGCAATAAAAGCCCACCAGAGAAGCAAGGAAAGATTTAAAATCGACACCCTATCATCAAAATTGAAAGAGCTAGAGAAGAAAGATAAAAAAAAAAAAAAAAAAAAAAAAAAAAAAACCGAAAACTCAAAAGCTAGCAGAAGACAAGAAACAACTAAGATCAGAGCAGAACTGAAGGAGATAAAAAAAACCCTTCCAAGAATCAATAAATCCAGGAGCTGGTTTTCTGAAAAGATCAACAAAATAGACAGGTAGCTAGCCAGATTAATAAAAAAAGAAAAGGGAGAAGAATCAAATAGATGCAATAAAAAATGATAAAGGGGATATCACCACTGATTCCACAGAAATGCAAACTACAATCAGAGATTACTACAAACAGCTCTATGCATGTATACCAGTAAACCTGGAAGAAATGGACAAATTCATAGACACTTGCAACCTCTCAAGCCTAAACCAGGAAGAAGCTGAAACGTTGAACAGACCAATAGCAAGGGCTGAAGTTGAGGCAGCAATTAATAGTCTGCCAACCAATAAAAGCTTAGGTCCAGATGGGTTCACAGCTGAATTCTAACAGATATACAAAGAGGAGCTGGTAACATTCCTTCTGAAACTATTCCAAACAATCCAAAGAGAGGGAATCGTTCCCAAATCATTTTATGAGACCAACATCATCCTATATCCAAAACCTGACAGAGACTAAACAATAAAAGAAAACGGCAGGCCAATATCCATGATGAACACAGATGCAAAAATCTTTATAAAAATACTGGCAAACCAATTGCAAAAGCACATTGAAAAGCTTATCCATCACAATCAAGTAGGCTTCATCCTGGCGATCCAAGGCTGGTTCAACATATGCAAGTCTATAAATGTAATCCACCACATAAACAGAACCAAAGACGAAAACCACATGATTATCTCAATAGATGCAGAAAAAGCTTTTAAAAAAAAATCAACATCCCTTTATGCTCAAAACTCTCAATAAACCTGGTATCAAAGGAACATATCACAAAATAATAAAAGCTATTTATGACAAACCTACAGCCAATATCATACTGAACGAGCAAAAACTGGAAGCATTCCCTTTGAAATCCAGCACTAGACAAGGATGCCTTCTCTCCCCACTCCTATTCAATATAGTATTGGAAGTTCTAGCCAGAGCAATTAGGGAAGAAAAAAACAAATAAACGGTATTTAATTAGGAAAGGAAGAAGTCAAAATATCTCTATTTGGAGATGACATGATTGTATATTTAGAAGATCCTATCATCCCAGCCCAAAATCTCTTTAAACTGATAAGCAACTTCAGAAAAGTCTCAGGACACAAAATCAATGTGCAGAAATCACAAGAATTTCTATTCACCAATAACACACTAACAGAGAGAAAAATCATGAGTGAACTCCCATTCACAATTGCTACAAAGAAAATAAAATACCTAGGAATACAACAAAGGACGTAAAGGATTTCTTCAAGGAGAACAAACCACTGCTCAAGAAATAAGAGAGGACACAGATGAAGAAACATTCCATGCTCATGGTTAGGAAGAATCAATATCATGAAAATGGTTATACTGCCCAAAGTAATTTATAGATTCAATGCTATCCTCATCAAGCTACCGATGACCTTCTTCACAGAACTGGAAAAAACCACCTCAGACTTCACATGGAACCAAAAGCGAGCCCACATAGCCAAGACAATCCTAAGTAAGAAGGAAAAAGCCGAAGGCATCACACTACCTGATTTCAAACTATACTACAAGGCTATAGTAATCAAAACAGCATGTTACTGGTACCAAAACAGAGATATAGACCAATGGAACAGAACAGGGGCCTTGGAGGCAATGCCACACATCTACAACCATCTGGTCTTTGACAAACCTGACAAAAACAAGCAATGGGAAAAGGAGTCCCTATTTAATAAATGGTGTTGGGAAAACTGGCTAGCCATGTGCAGAAAGCAGAAACTGGACCCCTTCCTTACACTTACACCAAAATTAGTTCCAGATGGATTAAAGACTTAAACATAAGACTGAACACCATAAAAACCTTAGAAGAAAACCTAGGCAAAACCATTCAGGACATAGGCATAGGCAGGAACTTCATGACTAAAACACCAAAAGCATTGACAACAAAAGCCAAAATAGACAAATGGGATCTAATTAAACTCCAGAGCTTCTGTACAGCCAGAGAAAAAATCATTAGAGTGAATTGGCAACCAACAGAATGGGAAAAAATTTTTCAATCTACCCATCTGAAAAAGGGCTAATATCCAGAATTGACAAAGAACTGAAACAGCTTTGCAAGAAAAAAACAAACAGACCCATCCAAAAGGGGTGAAGGATATGAACAGACACTTTTCAAAAGAAGACATATGTGAGGTCAAGAAACATATTAAAAAATGCCTATCATCACTAATTTTAGAAAAATTCAAGTCAAAACCACATTGAAATGCCACCTCACACCAGTTAGAATGGCGATCCTTAAATCTGGAGACAACAGATGCTGGAGAGGATGTGGAGAAATAAAAACACTTTTACACTGTTGGTGGGAGTGTAAACTAGTTCGTTCATTGTGGAAGACAGTGTGGTGCTTCCTTAAGGACCTAGAAATAGAAATATCATTTGACCCAGCAATCCCATTACTGGGTATATACCCAAAAGATTAAAAATTGTTCTACTACAAAGACACATGCACATGTATGTTCATATTGGTACTGTTTACAATAGAAAAGACCTGGACTCAACCCAAATGCCCATCAATGATTGACTGCAAAAGGAAAATTTGGCACATATACACCATGGAATACTATGCAGGCATCAAAAATGATTAGTTTATTTCCTTTGTAGGGACATAGATAAATCTGAAAACCATCATTCTCAGCAAACTGTCACAGGAACAGAAAATCAAACACCACATGTTCTCACTCACAGGTGGGTGTTGAACAATGAGAACACAGGGACACAGGGAGGGGAGCATCACACGTTGGGGTCAGTTGAGGGGCCCAGGGAGGTACAGTAGGGGGTGGGGAGGTCAGGAAGGGATAACATGGGGGAGAAATGGCAGATGTGGGTGACAGGGAATGGAGGCAGCAAACCACATTGCCATGTGTATACATATGCAACAATCCTGCATGATCTGCACATGTACCCCAGAACCTAAAGTACAATAAAAATATTAATAATAATAAAAAATGAAAAAAGAAATGTAAATCATAAATTTTATCCTAGCAAAACCATCTTTCAGGAATAAAGAGAAAATAAAAGAATGCTTAGATAAAGAAAAACTAAAAGAAACTCATTAGCAGATCTATCTATGAAGACTAGCTAAAAGTAACTCAAACAGAAAGAAATGGATACAACAAGGAATATTGGAGCCTCAGGAAGTAAAAAAATGTCAGAAAGGTCAGAAATGTGCATACGTACAATAAACTATCTTTTTTATATGAGATTTATAAATTACATTTGATGATTAAGGCAAAAAGTATAAGTCACCATCTGATACTCAAATATGGTGTGAAAATATGGGAACTAAACGGAAGTGAGAATTCCACATGTTATTCAAAGTGGTAAGATGATAATATCAGTGTATATAATAGTTATAAGTCACATGCATGTCTTGTAATTCCCAGAGAAATCACTACAAAAAGTGTAGCAAATATGCACTGGAAATAACGGTAAAAACTCAAGATGGAAGCCTAAAATATGTTCAACTAACCCATAGAAGGCAAGGAAAATAAATATAAAAGGAAATAAATAGAAAACAAAAATAAATTGGCACACTTAAATGTTAAATAATAATATCTTAAATATAAATTGTCTAAATTCACTAATCAAAAGACAGAGTTTGCCTAAGTGGAGCAAAAATGTCATACAATTATTTCTACTTAAATTACTTAAAAGAAACTCACTTAAAATTCCAAGACATGAGTAGGTTGAAAATAACAGGATAAAAATATCCCATGGAAATATTAATTTTTTAAAAAGGAGAAGTAGTTATATTAATATCTGATTTTTTTTGCTGAAAATGGCATGATTTTATTCTTTTTTATTCATTGCATTTTAGGTTTTGGGGTACATGTGCAGAACATGCAAGATAGTTGCATAGGAATACACATGGCAGTGTGTTTTGCTGCCTTCGTCCCCTTCACCCACATTTGACATTTCTCCCAAGGCTATCCCTCCCCAGCTCCCCCCGCCACTGTCCCTCCCCTATTCCCCCCAATAAACCCCAGTGTGTAGTGCTCCCTTCCCTGTGTCCATGTGTTCTCATTGTTCATCACCCGCCTGTGAGTGAGAATATGGGGTATTTCATTTTCTGTTGTTGTGTCAGTTTGCTGCAAATGATGTTCTCCAGATTCATCCATGTCCCTACAAACGACATGAACTCATCATTTTTGATTGCTGCATAATATTACATGGTGTATATGTGCCACATTTTCCCAGTCCAGTCTATCATCGATGGGCATTTGGGTTGATTCCAAATTTTTGCTATTGTAAACAGTGCTGCAATGAACATTCGTGTGCATGTGTCCTTATAGTAGAACAATTTATAGTCCTTTGGATATATACTCAGTAATGGGATTGCTGGGTCAAATGGAATTTCTATTTCTAGGTCCTTGAGAAATCGCCACACTGTCTTCCACAATGGTTGAACTAATTTACACTCCCACCAGCAGTGTAAAAGTGTTCCTATTTCACCACATCCTCTCCAGCATCTGTTGTCTCCAGATTTTTTAATGATAGCCATTCTAACTGGCATGAGATGGTATCTAAATATGGTTTTGATTTGCATCTCTCTAATGACCAGTGATGATGAGCATTTTTTTATATGTTTGTTGGCCTCATGTATGTCTTCTTTTGTAAAGTGTCTGTTCATATCCTTTGCCCATTTTTGAATGGGCTCGTTTGTTTTTTTCCTGTAAATCTGTTTGAGTTCTTTGTAAATTCTGGATATCAACCCTTTGTCAGATGGGTAAACTGCAAAAATTTTTCCCCATTCTGTTGGTTGCTGATTCACTCTAGTGACTGTTTCTTTTGCCGTGCAGAAGCTGTGGAGTTTCATTAGGTCCCATTTGTCTATTTTGGCTTTTGTTGCCAATGCCATTGGTGTTTTGATCATGAAGTCCTTGCCTACTCCTATGTCCTGAATGGTTTTGCCTAGATTTTCTTCTAGGGTTTTTATGGTGTCAGGTCTTATGTTTAAGTCTTTAATTCATCTGGAGTTAATTTTAGTGTAAGGTGTCAGGAAGGGGTCCAGTTTCTGCTTTCTGCACATGGCTAGCCAGTTTTCCCAACACCATTTATTAAACAGGGAATCATTTCCCCATTGCTTGTTTTGGTCAGGTTTATCAAAGATTTTATGGTTGTAGATATGTTGTGTTGCCTCTAATGCCTCTGTTCTGTTCCATTGGTCTATATCTCTGTTTTGGTACCAGTACCATGCTGCTTTGATTACTGTAGCCTTGTAGTATAGTTTGAAGTCCCGTAGTGTGATGCCTCCTGCTGTGTTCTTTTTGCTTAGAATTGACTTGGCTATGCGGGCTCTCTTTTGGTTCCATATGAAGTTCATGGTGGTTTTTTCCAGTTCTGTGAAGAAAGTCAATGGTAGCTTGATGGGGATAGCATTGATTCTGTAAATTACTTTGGGCAGTATGGCCATTTTCATGATATTGATTCTTCCTAACCATGAACATGGAATGTTTTTCCATCTGTGTCCTCTCTTATTTCATTGAGCAGTGGTTTGTAGTTTTCCTTGGAGAGGTCCCTTACGTTTTTGTAAGTTGTATTGCTAGGTATTTTATTCTCTTTGTAGCATTGTGAATGGTAGTTCGTTCTTGATTTGGCTCTCTTTAAGTCTGTTATTGGTGTATAGGAATGCTTGTGATATTTGTACATTGATTTTATATCCTGAGACTTTGCTGAAGTTACTTATCAGTTTCAGGAATTTTTGGGCTGAGATGATGGGGTCTTCTAGATATACTACCATGTCGTCTGCAAATAGAGACAATTTGGCTTCCTCCTTTCCTATTCGAATACCCTTTATTTCTTTTTCTTGCCTGATTGCTCTGGCTAGAACTTCCAGTACTATATTGAATACGAGTGGTGAGAGAGGGCATCCTTGTCTAGTGCCAGATTTCAAGGGGAATGCTTTTAGTTTTTGCCCATTCAGTATGGTACTGGCTGTTGGTTTGCTGTAAATAGTTTTTATTATTTTGAGATACGTTCCATCAATACCGAGTTTATTGAGGGTTTTTAGCATAAAGGGCTGTTGAATTTTGTCAAAGGCCTTCTCTGCGTCAATTGAGATAATCATGTGGTTTTTGTTTTTGGTTCTGTTTATTTGGTGAATTACGTTTATAGACTTGTGTATGTTGAACCAGGCTTGCATCCCCGGGATGAATAATACTTGATCATGATGGATAAGCTTTTTGATGTGCTGTTGCAATCGGCTTGCCAATATTTTATTGAAGATTTTTGCATCTATGTTCATCATGGATATTGGCCTGAAGTTTTCTTTTCTTGTTGGGTCTCTGCTCGGTTTTGGTATCAGGATGATGTTGGTCTCATAAGATGATTTGGGAAGAATTCCCTTTTTTTGGATTATTTGGAATAGTTTCAGAAAGGATGGTGCCAGCTCCTCTCCTCTTTGTGTGTCTGGTAGAATTCGGCTGTGAACCCATCTGGACCTGGGCTTTTTTTTGTGTGGTAGTCTCTTAATTGCTGCCTCGACTTCAGACCTTGTTATTGGTCTATTCATAGTGTCAGCTTCCTCCTAATTTAGGCTTGGGAGGACACAGGAGTCCAGGAATTTATCCATTTCTTCCAGGTTTACTAGTTTATGTGCATAGAGTTGTTTGTAATATTCTCTGATGATGGTTTGAATTTCTGTGGAATCTGTGGTGATTTCCCCTTTATCGTTCTTTATTGCATCTGTTTGGTTGTTCTCTGTTTTCTTTTTTATTAGTCTGGCTAATGGTCTGTCTATTTTGTTGATCTTTACAAAGAACCAGCTCTTGGATTTATTGACTTTTTGAAGGGGTTTTCATGTCTCTATCTCCTTCAGTTCTGCTCTGATCTTAGTTATTTCTTGTCTTCTGCTAGGTTTTGAGTTTTTTTGATCTTGCTCCTTTAGCTCTTTCAATTTTGACAATAGGGTGTCAATTTTGGATCTCTCCACTCTTCTCATGTGGGCACTTATTGCTATATATTTTCCTCTAGAGACTGCTTTAAATGTGTCCCAGAGATTCTTGTATGTTCTGTCTTCATTCTCGTTGGTTTCAAAGAACTTCTTTATTTCTGCCTTCATTTCATTGTTTATCCAATCAACATTCAAGAGCCAGTTGTTCAGTTTCCATGAAGCTGTGCGGTTCTGAGTCAGTTTCTGAATTCTGAGTTCTAACTTGATTGCACTACGGTCTGAGAGACTGTTTGTTATAATTTCAGTTGTTTTGCATTTGCTGAAGAGTGCTTTACTTCCAATTATGTGGTCAATTTTAGAGTAGGTATGATGTGGTGCTGAGAAGAATGTATATTCTGTGGATTTGGGGTGGAGAGTTCTGTAAATGTCTATCAGGTTTGCTTGTTCCAGGTCCGAGTTCAAGCCCTGGATATCCTTGTTAATTTTCTGTCTGAGTGATCTGTCTAATATTGACAGTGGAGTGTTAAAGTCTCCCAATATTATTGTGTGTGTGTCTATGTCTCTTTGTAAGTCATTAAGAACTTGCCTTATATACCTGGGTGCTTTTGTATTGGGTCCATATATATTTAGGATCGTTAGCTCTTCTTGTTGTATTGATCCTTTTACCATTATGTAATGTCCTTCTTTGTCTCTTTTTATCTTTGTTGCTTTAAAGTCTATTTTATCACAGATAATAATGGCAACTCCTGCTTTTTTTTTTTCTTTTGCTCTCCACTTGCTTGGTAAATCTTCCTCCGTCCCTTTATTTTGAGCCTTTGTGTATTCTTGCATTTGAGATGGGTTTCCTGGATACAGCACACTGATGGGTTTTGGCTTTTTATCCAATTTTCCAGTCTGTGTCTTTTGATTGGTGCATTTAGCCCATTTACATTTAGGGTTAATATTGTTATGTGTGAATTTGATGCTGCCATTTTGATGCTAGCTGGCTGTTTTGCCCATTAGTTGATGCAG
Source organism: Callithrix jacchus (assembly GCF_049354715.1). Lineage (NCBI taxonomy): Eukaryota > Metazoa > Chordata > Mammalia > Primates > Cebidae > Callithrix > Callithrix jacchus. The sequence continues at coordinate 36,990,184 of NC_133513.1, forward strand.
AATCTTCATTTTGTTGATGCTCTTTAGCATTTGGAATGTTTTTGGAATGTCTGGTACTGGTTGTTCCTTTCTATGTGTAGTGTCTCTTTCAGGAGCTCTTGTAAAGCAGGTCTGGTGGTGACAAAATCTCTGAGTACTTGCTTGTTCACAAAGGATTTTATTCTTCCTTCACTTATGAAGCTCAGTTTGGCTAAATATGAAATTCTGGGTTGAAAGTTCTTTTCTTTAAGGATGTTGAATATTGGCCCCCACTCTTCTGGCTTGTAGGGTTTCCGTCGAGAGATCTGCTGTGAGTCTGATGGGCTTCCCTTTGTGGGTGACCCACCCTTTCTCTCTGGCTGCCCTTAGCATTTTCTCCTTCATTTCGACCCTGGTTAATCTAACAATTATATTTGGGGTTGCTCTTCTTGTAGAATATCTTTGTGGTGTTTTCTGTATTTCCTGGACTTGAATATTGGCCTGCCTTGCTAGGTTGGGGAAATTTTTCTGGATAATATCCTGAAGAGTATTTTCCAGCTTGGATTCATTCTCTTCATCACATTCTGGTACACCTATCAAACATAGATTAGGTCTCTTCACATAGTACCACATTTCTTGGAGACTTTGTTCATTTTTTTTGCACTTTTTTCTCCAATCTTGGTTTCTCATTTTATTTCGAGGAGTTGATCTTTGACTTCTGATATCCCTTTTTCTGCTTGGTCAATTCGGTTGTCGAAACTTGTGCATGCTTCGTGAAGTTCTCGTGTTGTGTTTTTCAGCTGCTTCAATTCATTCATATTCCTCTCTAAGTTGTCCATTCTTGTTATCATTTCTTCGAATCTTTTTTCAAGGTTCTTAGTTTCTTCGTATTGATTTAGAACATGTTCTTTTAGCTTACAGAAGTTTCTCTTTAGCCACCTTCTGAAGTCTGATTCTGTCATTTCATCACATTCATTCTCCATCCAGCTTTGTTCCCTTGCTGGTGAGGAGTTTTGGTCCTTTGTAGGAGGTGAGGGTGTTCTGGTTTCAAGTGTTTCCTTTTTTTTATGCTGATTTCTTCTCATCTTTGTGGATTTATCCACCTGTCTTCTGAGTGGTTGCTGATTTTTTTATTGGTTCTCTGAGTGGACATCCAGATTGCTGATGTCTGTTTCTTAGTTTTCCTTCTAACAGTCTGACCGCACTGCTGTAGGACTGCTGAGGTCCACTCCAGGCCCTGCTTGCCTGGGGGACCCCTGTAGCAGCTGCGGAACCATGAGGGTTGCTACCAGATTCTTCTTCTGCTATCTTTGTCCCTGAATGATGCCCGCCAAATGTCAGTCTGATCAGTCCTTTGTGAGGTGACTCTTTGGATATATGGGGTCAGGGAGCTGCTTGAGGAGATAGTCTGTACTTTATAGGAGCTCAAGTGCTGAGCTGTGAGCTCCGTTGTTCATTCAGGGCTGCTAGGCGGGTATGCTTAAGTCTGCTGCAGCAGAACTCATAAGGCCCCCATTTTTTTTATTCCTCAGGTTCCCTGTCCCGGGGAGTTAGGGCTTTATTTATGAGTATCTGTTGCACTTTCCTGCCCAGTAAGGAGGCAGTCTAGTCACTGCCTGCCTGTAGTGGCTATGATGAGCCACAGTGGGATCTGCCCTGTTGCCATGGGCTCTGCTCTGTTGCTGTGGGCTCCACCCTGCTGCCATGGGCTTCACCCTGCTGTGTGTGTAATTGCCTGTAGTCCTGTTTATATGGGTGTGGTTAGAACTGCTGTGGCAATGGTGGCCCACCTCTGTAGTGGCGGACTCTCTCTGTTATGGTGGGTTGCCTTTGCAATGGCAGGCTGCAACAGCAATGACAGAGTATCTCCGTAAAGGTCACGTGCCTCTGTAGTGGCAAATGCCCCTCCCCCACCGAGCTGCAATGTCCTGGAATCAGCTGTGCTTGCCATGAAACTGAACCCTAAGCATTTCCAATTGCTGTTTTGTTTGTTTTTGTGGGGGTGAAACCTGCTGAGCCTGATCACCTGGCTCCCTGCCTCAGAGCCCCCATTTTTTTTTTAAGTTAAACAGTTGACTCTTTCCCAGGGTTCCAGTCGCCTGCTGCAAGGGCGCCAGGATCTGTGTGATTTTCCATGCAGTGACCCACTGCGCTGGCTCAAACCACCTTGCTGCCCGGGAATCTTCTGGCCTGGCTTTCTGTGTAAGTCCCATTTAATCAGATGAATGTGCTAATCTGCCTTCTGAAATCTCCAATTGCCTGTTTAACAGGGCAACCAAACCAGTGTATTTTGTACGGAGTGTCACTGTGCTGCGGCCTCAGCCCAAACAGCCGCACCAGCCCAAACAGCTATGCTGGCCCAAACTGCCATGGGCTGGCAGCCCATGGGGCTTTTACACCTGGGAATCTCCTAGTCTGTGGACAATAAAGATCCATATGGAAATGCAGCATCCACTCACCCTCTGCAGATTCACTGGGAGCTTCAATCCTGAGTTCAAAAGATTCTTCTTAGTCCATTAAAGACAGACCAATTTTTCTTGGGAGAGGGGCGAGAGGGGTGGTCAAGCCACCATCACTGTGACAGGCCCCTGCAGTGCCTAATATCTGATATTAATGGCCTGGTGTGGTGGCTCAAGCTTGTAATCCCAGCACTTTGGGAGGCTGAGGTGGGTGGATCTCGAGGTCAAGAGATTGAGACCATCCTGGTCAACGTGGTGAAACCCTGTCTCTACTAAAAATACAAAAAAATTAGCTGGGCATGGTGGTGTGTGCCTGTAATCCCAGCTACTCAGGAGGCTGAGGCAGGAGAATTGCCTGAACTCAGAAGGCGGAGGTTGCAGTGAGCTGAGATTGCACCATTGCACTCCAGCCTGGGTAACAAGAGCGAAACTCCATCTCAAAAAAACAAAAAAAATCTAATATTAACATAATCTCTTATAACCTTCAGAGAAAAAAAATTACTAGAGACATCATACAATGAGAAATAGTTAATCAGGAAGACCTGACAATCCTAAGTATGCATGCTTGAACAATGAAGTCCCAAAATATGTGAAACAAAACTGACAGAGCTTAAAGAGAAAATACACACATTTACAGCTATATAGTCAAGTACTTTAATATCTTCCTCTCAGCGAGACAGAAAATCAGTTAGTGTAGGGAAGAGCTGAACAACTCAATCAACATAACTCAACTGACACACACAGAATACTCCATCCAACAGTAGCAGCATACACAAGTTTTCAGGGTCCTATTAAATAGTCACCAAGGTATACCATATCCTGGTCCACAAAACAAACCTCACCAAATTTAAAAGAAATAAAATCAGAGACTGTGTTGTCTGATGATAATGAAATCAAGCTAGAAATAAATATCAGAAAGACAACAGAAAAATCTCTAAACATAGAAATTAAATAACACATTTCTAAATAATCAGATAGGTGAAAGAAGAAGACTCAAAGAGAATAAAAATACATATAACTGAATAAAAATGAAAACACAGCATAGTAAAATATGTGGGATACAGCCAAACACTGCTGAGAGTGACGTTTATAGCATTAAAATATTCATATTAGAAGTGAAGAAAATCTCATACCTAAGTTTCCATCTCAAAAAAATATAGACCAAAACCAGTCCAAAGCAAGTAAAAAGAAGGAAATAATAAAAATAAAAGCAGAACATAATAAAATTGAAATTTTAAAAACAGAGAACATCAATAAAACAAAAAGGTGTTTTTTCAAAGAAATTAATAAAGTAGATAGACCCCCAGCAGTATTGACACAAATAAAAAGAAAGAAAACACAAATCAGCAATATCAGAAAAAATTTGAGAATATTTCTAAATCCTTTAATTACTGGAAAGACAGGTTAATACTACAAACAATTTTACCCTCAGAAATATGATTACTTTTAAGAAATAAACAAATTCTTCAAAAACCACTAACTACCAAAACATATAAAAAGTTTTTAGGATCCTTTTTAGGATTCTACACTTTGACCAAGTTGGATATACTGAAGAATGTTTAACATTTAAAAATCAACCAGTGTAATTTATCATATCAATAAATTAAAGAAAAGTTATATGATCACATCAAATGTTAGAGATAATAATAGTATGCGCCTCATTAGATAATTTTGAAAGTCAAATAAGATTTTGAATGTGCCTAGCATATAGTGAGGGCTCAATAAATAGATGTTAGGTATTTTTAATTTACCCTTTAGTACAATTCCCATATGGGCCTGATTGTGTTCCCCATTGAGAGGGAGGCTTGAGCAAGAAGATACATCAAAGAGATGTGTTCACGCAGAAATCTCTGAGAGGGAAAAAGTAAAGCTGCCACCAAACTCCCAACTCTCACCAGTGTCTTGGGGCATCCAGAGAGCATCCAGTCCAGTCTGTCCCTCTGGCCCACTGCAGCATATCAGTAAGATTCACAGTGATAGGATCCAGCATGAGAAAAAATGAGAGCTTCACCATGGCAAAGGCAGTTCAATGCAGTTTCAGAAGCAATAAAAACAGTAATCTTGGCAGAGTCATTTAACACCAGCCATCTTCTTAGGAACAAAGTTTGTATTGATAGTTACAAGGAAGGTTTAGGGGCCTTAGAGAAAGACCTCACCATAGAAGACTGCAGCAGTTAAAAAAAAAAAAAAAAAAAAAAAAAAAAAAAAAAAAAAAAAAAAAAACAGTAAAAATACCAAGGACAGTGTTGGCACCCAGGGAATGTGCTAAAGCCACATTTCAGACACCCACAGAGATGTTTAGAAATGGGTTCACGGGGCTGGGGGTGGTGGCTCACCCCTATAATCTCAGCACTTTGGGAGGCCTAGGAGGGCGGATCACCTAAGGTTGGGAGTTCAAGACCAGCCTGACCAATATAAAGAAATCCTATGTTTACTAAAGATACAAAATTAGCTGGGTGTGGTGGTGCATACCTGTAATTCAAGCTACTTGGGAGGCTGAGGCAGGAGAATCGCTTGAATCCAGGAGGTGGAGGTTTCAGTGAGCTAAGATTGTGCTATTGCACTCCAGCCTGGGCAAGAAGAATGAAACTCCATCTCAGAAAACAAAAAGAAGGAAGGAAGGAAAGAAAAAGAAAGAAAAGAAAGAAAGAAAGAAGAAAGAAAGAAAGAAAGAAAGAAAGAAAGAAAGAAAGAAAGAAAGAAGGGAGAAAAAGAAAAAAGGGAGGGACGGAGGGAGGGAAGGAAAAAAGGAAGGAAAGAGAAGAGAAAAAAGGAAGAAAGAAAGAAAGAAAGAAAGAAAGAAAGAAAGAAAGAAAGAAAGAAAGAAAGAAAGAGAAAGGTGGGTTTTTGTAGCTTGAAGATGGAAACCAGAGACAAAGAGAAATGACTTACTTTTATAAATGCAGACATAATTTTAGAACCGGCCGAACTGGCCTGAAGAAGTGCAGGTGACACTTAGTAATGCAGAACTGTAACAAACCAACTGTTTTTCTCTGCTCTCACACCACAACAAGCAACATAGAAGACTTCTGTGGCCAAATGTCAGGGGATTTCTTTCCACAAACAAGCAAGCAATCAGTTCTGCTGTGGATATCCCCAGAAGCTCCTATTCAATTCAATTCTGACACTTGAGATATCTACCAATATCTACCTGGAGAGAGTGCCATATTCCACAGATTGAGGGCTTAGTCCCACAAGACTGCCCTCACTGTAGCTGTCAGTCAGAAGTCTGGGCCTCTGGAAGTTTTGATGGAACCACTTCAAGTTGGATTTCCTACAACTCCCTCTTTAGGCTCAATTAATTTGCTAGACCAGCTCACAAAACACAGTAAAACTCATTTAATAGTTTATTGTAAAAGATATTTTAAATAATTCAATAAGTGGCAGATAAACATACATAGGGCAAGGCTGGGAAGGGTCCTAAGCACAGGAGCGTTCATTTCCCTGAAGCTGTGGTGCACCAGCCTGCTGGCATGTAGATGAAATTCTTATTTACTTTTCTGCAAGCACCACAAGTTCAGCTGTCCAGAAACTCCTCGGACCCCATCCTCTTGGGCCTCTTCTGGAGAATTGATTGGATAGGCATGACTGAGGCATGAACAACCTTGTAGAACTGTGATGAAACAAAAAGTGCATGCTCTGCTACTAATAGACTGGGGGCAGAAACCCAGCAAGGCCCGTCTGCCCAGATTCTCCTTGGCCTTTCTGTGCAGCATTTCTTCTTCTTGGGTACTGGGTAGAATCACTTCTGAAATGGGGGTCTTATGACCCACATCAAACAAAGTAGGTCATAGAATTTCTTTATGATCAGTTCCAAGAAGACAGGTGGGGAAAGATTAGAGTCCTGCTATGGGGAGAAAAGGGAGCAGGTGAAGGAGGACAGGAGAAGGTCAGAGAGAGAAATTCTGTTTTCTGAGGCTGCTTCTGAGGCCTGAAGTGGCCCAACAATATAACAAAAGACTGTCTTTGACCGTTTTCACTCTGAAGCTGTTCCAAAGCTGCTTCAGGAAACAAGGACAGAAGGCTAAATGTTTTAACAAGGGAAAGAGAGATACACTTATTGTTCTAGTTACTTGAGAAAAAACAAGGGTTATGGGAATTATGAGGCAAACATTGTGGAAGAACTGTGGAAAAAAAGAAACAGAAACTGATCTGTTTCTTTTCCACTTTTCTGGTCACCTCTGTTTCTGTGAGCTGCTCTTCTTACAAGCCTTCCTCCTTATCCTTTTTATCCGTATATACTTTCCACCAGGGCAATTGAATCGCCTTCTTCATTTCACTGTGAGACTTTTTGTTGTTATCAAAATCAACTGACTTTTGCATTCTGTAACTGCTGAATTTGTCTATCAATTTTAATAGGTTTTGTGTAGAATTTTTCATATTTTATGTTTACAAAATCATGCCATCTGCAAATGTAGATATTTCACTTTTTCCTTTCCAATCTGGGTGTATTTTATTTCATTTTCTTGCCTAATTGCCATGGCTGGAACCTCCAATACAATGTTATAGAAGTGAGAGAAAATATCTTAGTCCTACCCCTGATCTTAGAGAAAATCATCTAGTCTTTCATCATTAGGTATGATTTTAGCTGTGTGTTTTGCCTACACATCCTTTATCAGAAGGAGGAACTACCCTTCTCTTCCCAATTTGTTGTTTTTGTTATTTTATCATGAACGGGGTTTTAATTTTGTCAAATGCTTTTTCTTTGTCTGTTGACATAATTGTTTTTTTCCCTTTACTCTAGTAATATCATCCATTACATTGACATGTTTACTTCGCATGTTAAACACACCTTGCATTTTATGGATAAGTCCCATTGATTAGAGCATACAATTGTTTCTATATGTTGCTGGATTTGGTTAGTTGGTATTTTGTTAAGGATTGTTGTGCCTATATTCACAGGATATATTGGTCTATAGTTCTCTTTTCTTTTGATGTCTTTGTCTGATTCTGGTATCAAGGTAATATTGGCCTCATAGACTGAGCTGTAAAGCCTATGCTCCTCTTAGATATTTTAGAAGAGTTTATAAAGGGCTCTTACTAGTTCTTTTTTAGGTGTTTGATAAAAACTTCCCAGTAAAGACTTTTCTTTGGGGGAAAATGATTAATTACTAATTCCTTCTCTTTGCATGTTAAAGAGCTATTCAGATACTTTATTTTTTCTTGAATTATTTTCAGTAGTGTTTATCTTGCTAGAATTTATTATTTCATCAAGATTATCTAATTTGATAGCATAGAGCTGTCACAGTTTAATATTTATAACATATATATCTTATTTCTGTAATGCTGACAGTGTTATTCTCACTTTCATTCCTGATAATAGTAATTTACATCTTTTATCTTTTAGATCAATATAAGTGAGGTTTTCTTAATTTCTTTTCAGAGACTCAACTTGATTTCACTGGTTTTTCTCTAACGATTTTGCATTTTCTTATTTATTTTCATTCTGACCTTTATTATTTTCTTTCTTCTGCTTTTTGGGTTTGGTTCATTTTTTCTAGTTTTTAAGGTGGAAGTTCAGATTATTAATTTGAGATTTCTAAGGTCTACTTCAGCTTCATCATATTAGTTTGGTATATTGTGTTTTTATTTTCATTTATCTCAACATATATTCTAATTTTCCCTGATTCCTTCTTTGATCCACTGGTTACTTAGAAAAGTGGCATTTAATTACTACATTATTGTGAATTTGCTAAATTTCCTTCTGTTATTGATTTCTAATTTTATTTCATTCTAATTGTGGAATATACCTTGTATAATGTAATCCTTTAGCAATTACTCAGGCTTTTTATGGCCTAACATATGGACTATCTTGCAGAATGCTCCATGTGCTTTTGAGAAGAATATATATTCTGCTGTTCTTGGGTGGAGTTGTATGTAGATGTCTGTTATACCTAGTTGGTTTACAGTGTCATTGAGGTCTTCTGTTTCTTTGTTGATCTGTTTGTTGTATTCATTATTGAAGGTGGGGTATCACTGTCTGTAACTATTATTGTTGAATTGTCTATTTCTCCCCACGGTCCTTTTAATTGTTGCTTCATGCATTGGGGATTCTAATGTTAGGTGCATATATGTTTATAATTTTTATATCTTTTTAATGAATTGACACTTCGATAATTATAAAATTTCCTTCTTTGTCTTTAGCAACACTTATTATTTGCTTGTTATTTTTCTTATTATTTGCATAGCATTGCATTTCCCATACTTTTTTTTCATCTTTTTTTAAATTTTATTTTAAGTTCTGGGGTACATGTGCAGAACATGCAGGTTTGTTATGTAGGTATACACAGGCCCTATACTTTTGTTTTCAATCTTTGCTTTTGAACCTTAAAGTGTGTCTCTTCTAGATGGCATACAGTTGGTGTGTGTGTGTGTGTGTGTGTGTGTGTGTGTGTGTTTTAAATCTATTTTATCAATCTCTGCTTTTAACTGGAGTGTTCAAACCATTTATGTTTGCATAATTACTGATAACTTAGGATTTTACTACTTGTGTTTTGTGTGTTTTTTGTTTGTTTCTCCATTCCTCTATTATTACCCTCTTTCAGTTAAATAAATATTTCTCTCATATCATTTTAAGTTGCATTTTTAATTATGCTATATTTCATTGAGTTATTTTCTCAGAATAGGTCAGAGCTTTTAATGATTGTCCTGAAGATTAAAATTAATATGCCAAATTATGACAATGCAGTTTGAGTTTGAAAAGATGAAATGATTCTGGAGGTGGACAGTGGTAATAGTTGCACACAATGCAAATATACTTAATGCCACAGAATTTAACTGATTTTAACTAATGTTAAACTATACAGCAACCTTCAAATCAGATTGCGCCTTGTCCCCTTGGGTTTCTTGTTGCCTTTTGCTGTTGTTGATGTTGCTTGCTTGTTGAGTGATTTTTCTATAAAGTATGTATTCCATGTGTGGAGACTAAAATCTCTACTCAGTTTACATATTGATAAACTGAAACTAAATATTGGATGTAGATTTCCTTAAATGCCTTGAATCAATTAAGTCTTCCACCTTTTGCCAAAGCATGTTGAGGCATTCCTTCAAAGTTCCGGCAGTTACTGACTCTCCCTTTGCCTTCATTTCATGATCACACAGCACCACAAGGTCAGCCAGAGGTAAGAACTGAGGTCCCTTTCTGGTCTTTTCAGAGCATGCAGATAACCATGTCCATGTGCATGACCTTCTAGAACTCCAGAAATATGTCAGAGCTCTTCAAAGCTACTTCTGGACATCTCATTTGCCAGATTTTCTTTAATTTTTTAAAAAATGTGCTAACTTATTATTTTAAAAACATATGTTTACCTTATTATTTTTACTTCAGGGCAGCTTGAATGTTAATTGCAATTAATTTATTTTTTTTAGTAGCACCCTGGAGATAGGATTCTACTCACAGGGAAAGCCCTGAGTCAGATAAAATAAAGATAAGATCTGCTATTGGGACTCTCGGGGAGCTGAGAGTGGGGCTTTCAGGGGAGCTCCAAAGCCATTCTGCCCCCTCCACGTCTGCTAAGCTCCTGTTTTTCACACATTGTGACTCCAAGTCTCACGGTTTTTTAAGGTAAACATGGATTTGAACATAGAAGAATGGGAATAGAACAAAAAACACCACAAAGCTGCTCTTTTTCTGAGATTCAGATAATCTTTTCCCTGAGTAAATTCTCCTTGCATAGAGAGATTAGACCTTTAGTTAATTTCCAAATTAGGCCTTTGGTTAATTTCCAAAGTTCTGAAAAAGTTAATTCTGACACAGTTTGTAAAAATTCTAGTTGCTTTTAGGTTGATCATATTTTAGGAGGGTCTTGCACCACCATTCTGGACATACTTTTTATGAGAGATACTAATAAAATTATTACTCCATCAGGAAAATACCACAATCATTAATCTTTATATACTTAATATGAGTTTCAAAAATACATGAAGCAAAACTGATTTAAAAGATTTTTAGACAAATTTACAATCATATTTGAGGTTTTTTAACACAGTGATAAAATCTAAAAGACAGGCCTGGATTTCCAAGATGGCATGGTAGGAACAACTCGGGATTGCAGCTCTCAGTGAAGGTGCAAAGGCTGAGTTCTAGGTGCATTTCCAGACGGATCTTTCTTGCCCACAGAACGTGGAAATTCCCAGGTGTAGGAGAGACACGGGATGCCAGCGCAGCCCTTTTGACTTGTGTGGCCATTTCAGCTGGCGCCACAGCGCAGTGGCATCCAACACAAAGTGCACTGGTCTAGGTGCCCTGTTAAACCAGCAATCTGAGATTTGGGAGAGCAGATTAACATATCCATCTGATTAAATGGGACCTGGACAGTGAGCCAGACCAGGAGATTCCCGGGAAGTGACATTTGAGCCAGTGCCGTGGGTTGCTGCATGGGAAATCACACAGATCCCAGTGCCCTATCAGCAGGTGACTGAAACACCTGTAAGAGAAACAACCGTTCATCTTAAAAAAAAAAAAAAAAAGGAAGAAAAAGGGCTCTGAGGCAGGGATCCAGATGATCAGGCTTGGTGGGTCCCACCCCCACAGGGACAAACAAAATGGTGATTTGAAATGCTCGGGGTTGAGAGTTTCACTGCAGGCTCAGCTGAATCCAGGATGATGCAGCTCGGTGGGGGAGCGGCATCTGCCACTACGAAGGCATACCGCCCCTACTGAGATACACTCTCATTACTGACACAGCCTGCCATTGCCACGACAACCCACCATAACAGAGAGACTCCACCAACAGGGCAGAGCCCACAACAGCAGGGTGGAGCCCACGGCAGCAAGGCAGAGCCCACGGCAGCAGGGTGGACCCGCGGTAGCAGGGCGGAGCCTTGGCAGGCAAATAGTGACTAGACTGCCTCCTAGTTGGTCAGGACAGTACAACGGATACTCATAAAGAAAGCCCTAACTCCCTGAGACAGAGCATATGAGAAAAAAGAAGGGGTTTTATAAGTTCTGCTACAGCAGACCTAAACACACCTGCCTAACAGCCCTGAATGAACAACGGAGCTCACAGCTCAGCACTTGAGCTCCTTTAAAGTACAGTCCGTCTCCTCAAGCAGCTCCCTGACCCCTATATATCCAAAGAGTCACCTCAAAAAGGACTAATCATACTGACATTTGGTGGGCATCATTCTGGGACAAAGATAACAGAAGAAGAAACTGGTAGCATCCCTCACTGTTCCGCAGCTGCTAAGGTGTACCCCAGACAAGCAGAACCTGGAGTGGCCCTCAGCAGTCATAGAGCAGAGAGGCTAGACTGTTAGAAGGAAAACTAAGTAACAGAAATACTTCATCATCAACAATCTGGGCGTCCACTCAGAGACCCAATCGAAAAGTCAGCAACTACTCAGATGACAGGTGAATAAATCGACAAAGATGGGAAGAAACCAGTGCAAAAAGGAGGAAAACACCCAAAATCAAAACACCTCGCCTCCTACAAAGGACCAAAACTACTCACCAGAAAGGGAACAAAGCTGGAAGGAGAATGAGTGTGACGAAGTGACGGAATCAGACTTCAGAAGGTGGATAATGAGAAACTTCCTTGAGCTTAATGAACATGTTCTAAATCAATGCAAAGAAACTAAGAACCTTGAAAAAAGATTTGAAAAAAGAATCAAGGAAATGATAACAAAAATGAATAACTTAGAGAGGAATATGAATGAACTGAAGCAGCTGAAAAACACAACATGAGAGCATGGACAAGTTTCAACAGCCAAATTGACCAAGCAGAAGAAAGGATATCAGAAGTTGAAGATCAACTCCATGAAATAAAATGAGAAACCAAGATTAGAGAAAAAAGAGCAAAAAGGAATAAAGTCTCCAAGAAATGTGGGGTTATGTGAAGAGAACTAATCTACGTTTGATAGGTGTACCAGAATGTGATGAAGAGAATGAATCCAAGCTGGAAAATACTCTTCAGGGTATTATCCAGGAAACTTTCCCCAACCTAGCAAGGCAGGCCAATATTCAAGTCCAGGAAATACAGAGAACACCACAGAGATATTCCACAGAAGAGCAACCCCAAGGCACATAATCGTCAGATTCACCAGGGTTGAAATGAAGGAGAAAATACTAAGAGCAGTCATAGAGAAAGCTCGGGTCACCCAAAGAGGGAAGCCCATCCGACTCACAGCAGATCTCTCAGCAGAAACCCTACAAGCCAGAAGAGAGTGGGGGCCAATATTCAACATCCTTAAAGAAAAGAACTTTCAGCCCAGAATTTCATATTTAGCCAAACTGAGCTTCATAAGTGAAGGAAAAATAAAATCCTTTGAAAACAAGCAAGTACTCAGAGATTTTGTCACCACCAGGCCTCCTGTACAAGAGCTCCTGAAAGAGGCACTAAACATAGAAAGGAACAACCAGTACCAGCCATTCCAAACACATACCAAATGCTAAAGAGCATCAACAAAACAAAGAATCTCCATCAACTAACAGGCAAAACAGCCAGCTAGCATCAAAATGGCAGTATCAAATTCACACATAACAATATCAACCCTAAATGTAAATGGGCTAAATGCACCAATCAAAAGACACAGACTGGCAAATTGGATAAAAAACCAAAACCCATCAGTGTGCTGTATCCAGTAAACCCGTCTCACATCCAAGGATACACAAAGGCTCAAAATAAAGGGATGGAGGAAGATTTACCAAGCAAATGGAGAGCAAAAAAAAAAAAAAAAACAAAACACAGGAGTTGCAATTCTCATTTCTGATAAAATAGACTTTAAAGCAACAAAGATCAAAAGAGACAAAGAAGGTCATTACATAATGGTCAAAGGATCAATACAACAAGAAGAGCTAACTATCCTAAATATATATGGACCCAATACAGGAGCAGCCATATATATAAGGCAAGTTCTTAATGGCTTACAAAAAGACTTAGACTCCCACACAATAATAGTGGAAGATTTTAACACTCCACTATCAATATTAGACAGATCAACCAGACAGAAAATTAACAAGGATATCCAGGGCTTGAACTCAGACCTGGAACAAGCAAACCTTATAGATATTTACAGAACTCTCCAACCCAAATCCACAGAATATACATTCTTCTCAGCACCACATCACACCTACTCGAAAATTGACCACATAATTGGAAGTAAAGCACTCTTCAGCAAATGCAAAACAACGGAAATCATAACAAACAGTCTCTCAGACCATAGTGCAATCAAGTTAGAACTCAGAATTCAGACACTAACTCAGTACCGCACAGCTTCTTGGAAACTGAACAACTGGCTCTTGAATGTTGACTGGATAAACAATGAAATGAAGGCAGAAATAAAGGAGTTCTTCAAAACCAACAAGAACGAAGACACAACATACCAGAATCTCTGGGACACATTTAAAGCAGTCACCAGAGGAAAATATATAGCAAAAAGGGCCCACATGAGAAGAGTGGAGAGATCCAAAATTGACACCCTGTCATCAAAATTGAAAGAGCTAGAGGAGCAAGATCAAAAAAACTCAAAACCTAGCAGAAGACAGGAAATAACTAAGATCAGAGAAGAACTGAAGGAGATAGAGACACGAAAAACCTTTCAAAAAGTCAATAAATCCAAGAGCTGGTTTTTTGAAAAGATCAACAAAATAGACAGACCACTAGCCAGACTGATAAAAAAGAAAAGAGAGAATAACCAAACAGATGCAATAAAGAACGATAAAGGGGAAATCACCACAGATTCAACAGAAATTCAAATCATCATCAGAGAATACTACAAACAACTCTATGCACATAAACTAGTAAATCTGGAAGAAATGGATAAATTCCTGGACTCCTGTGTCCTCCCAAGCCTAAACCAGGAGGAAGCCAAAACTATGAATAGACCAATAACAAGGTCTGAAGTCGAGGCAGCAATTAAGAGCCTACCACACAAAAAAAGCCCAGGTCCAGACGGGTTCACAGCCGAATTCTACCAGACACACAAAGAGGAACTGGTACCATCCCTTCTGAAACTATTCCAAATAATCCAAAAAGAGGGAATCCTTCCCAAATCATTTTATGAGACCAACATCATTCTGATACCAAAACCTGGCAGAGACTCAACAAGAAAAGAAAACTTCAGGCCAATATCCATGATGAACATAGATGCAAAAATCTTCAATAAAGTACTGGCAAACTGATCAAAACAGCACATCAAAAAACTTATCCATCAAGATCAAGTAGGATTTATCCTGGGGATGCAAGGCTGATTCAACATACGCAAGTCTATAAATGTAATTCACCACATAAACAGAACCAAAAACAAAAACCACATGATTATCTCAATGGACACAGATTAGGTATTTGACAAAATTCAACAGCCCTTTATGCTAAAAACCCTCAATAAACTCAGTATTGACAGAACGTATCTCAAAGTAATAAAAGCTATTAATGATAAACCAACAGCCAATATCGTACTGAATGGGCAAAAACTGGAAGCATTCCCTTTGAAATCTGGCACTAGAAGGATGCCCTCTTTCACCACTCCTATTCAATATAGTACTGGAAGTTCTACCAGAGCAATCAGGCAAGAAAAAGAAATAAAGCGTATTCGAATAGGAAAGGAGGAAGCCAAATTGTCTCTATTTGCAGACGACATGATAGTATACCTAGAAGACCCCATTGCCTCAGCCCAAAAACTCCTGAAACTGATAAGCAACTTCAGCAAAGTCTCAGGATATAAAATCAATGTGCAAAAATCACAAGCATTTCTATACACCAATAACAGACTTAAAGAGAGCCAAATCAAGAACAAACTGCCATTCACAATTGCTACAAAAAGAATAAAATACCTAGGAATACAACTTACAAGAAACATAATGGATCTCATCAAGGAAAACTACAAACCACTGCTCAGCGAAATAAGAGAGGACACAAACAGATGGAGAAACATTCCATATTCATGGCTAGGAAGAATCAATGTCGTGAAAATGGCTATACTGCCAAAGGAATTTACAGAATCAATGCTATCCCCATCAAGCAACCATTGATTTTCTTCATAGAACTGGAAAAACTCACCATGAATTTCATATGGAACCAAAAGAGAGCCTGCATAGCCAAGTCAATTCTAAGCAAAAAGAACACAGCAGGAGGCATCACACTACTGGACTTCAAACTATACTACAAGGCTACAGTAATCAAAACAACATGGTACTGGTACCAAAACAGAGATATAGACCAATGGAACAGAACAGATGCATGGGAGGCAACACAACATATCTACAATCATACAATCTTTGATAAACCTGACAAAAACAAGCAATGGGGAAATGATTCCCTGTTTAATAAATGGTGTTGGGAAAACTGGCTAGCCATGTGCAGAAAGCAGAAACTGGACCCCTTCCTGACACCTTACACTAAAATTAACTCCAGATGGATTAAAGACTTAAACATAAGACCTGGCACCATAGAAACCCTAGAAGAAAATTGAGGCAAAGCCATTCAGGACATAGGAGTAGGCAAGGACTTCATGACCAAAACACCAAAAAAATTGGCAACAAAGGCCAAAATAGACAAATGGGACCTAATCAAACTCCACAGCTTCTGCATGGCAAAATAAACTGTCCCTAGAGTGAATCGGCAACCAACAGAATGGGGAAAAATCTTTGCAGTTTATCCATCTGACAAAGGGCTGATATCCAGAATTTACAAAGAACTCAAACAGATTTACAGGAAAAAAACAAAGAAGCCCATTCAAAAGTGGGCAAAGGATATGAACAGACACTTACAAAAGAAGACATACATGAAGCCAACAAACATATGAAAAAATGCTCATTATCACTGGTCATTAGAGAGATGCAAAGCAAAACCCCATTTAGATACCATCTCATGCCAGTTAGAACAGCAATTATTAAAAAATCTGGAGACAACAGATGCTGGAGAGAATGTGGTGAAAGAGGAACATTTTTACACTGCTGGTGGGAGTGTAAATTAGTTCAACCATTGTGGAAGACATTGTGGCGATTCCTCAAGGCCTTAGAAATAGAAATTCCATTTGACCCAGCAATCCCATTACTGGGTATATATCCAAAGACTATAAATCGTTCTAGTATAAGGACACATGCACACGAATGTTCATTGCAGCACTGTTTACAATAGCAAAGACCTGGAACCAACCCAAATGCCCATCGATGATAGACTGGACTGGGTAAATGTGGCACATATACACCATGGAATATTATGCAGCAATCAAAAATGATAAGTTCGTGTCGTTTGTAGGGACATGGATGAATCTGGAGAACATCATTCTCAGCAAACTGACACAAGAATAGAAAATGAAATACCACATATTCTCACTCATAGGCGGGTGATGAACAATGAGAAGACATGGACACAGGGAAGGGTGGACACACACTGGGGTCTATTGGGGGGAATGGGGAGGGACAGTGGGGGGGAGCTGGGGAGGGATTGCCTTGGGAGAAATGCCAAATGTGGGTGAAGGGGAGGAAGGCAGCAAAACACACTGCCATGTGTGTACCTATGCAACTGTCTTGCACGTTGTGTACATGTACCTCAAAACCTAAAATGGAATTTAAAAAAAATCTAAAGGACAAAATATCATTAAGGATATTTTGAACAACTTGAAAACCACAATGAATACACTCGATTTAATGGACTTTCATAGGAGAATACATGAAACAGTTGCACAACACATACTCTGTAAAAGTGCAGATGGAACACACATTAAAAACCATTTGTTAGGCCATTATGGTCAAAAAAATTATAGGAATTGAAATAATAAAATTATGTGACCAAAACAGGATTCAATTCAATTTTTAAAAAGTTTAGAAAATCTTCAAATGCTTGATAAACAACACACTTCTAAATAGCTCTTGAATTAAAAAGGAAATAACAAGGTAAATTAGAAAGTGTTTTAACTTCTACAACAAGGGAAATAAAATGAATCAAGACTTGTGGAATGCAACAAAAGCAGTGTCTATAGAGAAATGTATAGCTTTCAATGAATATTCTAGAAAGAAAGAAATATAAAACTAATGATCTAAACTTCTACTTTAACCAGCTTGAAAACGGAGAAGAGCAAAGTAAAGCCCAAGTGGTAGAAGGAATAAAATAACAAAGAGCAGAAGCCAATGAAACAGAGACTAGGCACACAATAGAGAAACTTAACAAAGCCAAAATTTGCCCTGGCAAAATGAATGAAACTGGTAAATTCCTGGTAAGATTTGAAAACAAAACAAAACGAAACGAAAACACAATTGCCATTATCAGAAATAGTAAAGAGCCTATCAGTCTAAATCTGAAAACATCAAAAAGACAATTAGAAGGCTTAATGAATAGTATTAAACAATTAAATTTGATAACTTGATAAACAAATTCTGTAAAAAAAAAAAAAGTGCCAAAACTGACAAAAGACAAAGTAAGAAATCTGAATACTTACATGTATATTAAAGGAATTGAATTCATCATCAAAAAATTTCCTACAAAGAAATCTCTGAGTCTTCTTCCACTAAGTGAGGACACAGCAAGAACCTGGTAGTCTATGACCCCAAAGAGACACCTCACCAGATCCCAATCAGGCTGGCACCTGATCATGGACGTCCAGCCTGAAGAACTGCAAGAATTGCATTTCAGTTGCTTATAAACTACCCAGTTGATGGCACTTCGTTAAAGGAGCCCAAGTTGACAATGACAGGCATGTGGTTTTCCCCTGTCCCCCAGCTGCAGACCACTCTATGGACATTCTTGTACATGTTTCGTACACATGTGTGTTTCTCTAGAGCAGCTCTCGATTTTTTTCTATTTCAACCCTTAGTAATAAATGCATTTTAATTCACTATCAACCCCACAAAAAGAAATGTCTGAGCCTAGATAGAGTCACTGTTAAGTTCTATCAGATGTTAAAGAAAAAAGTACCAATGTTACACAAACATGAAATCAATGAAGGAACATGCCCCACACTGTTGAGGCCAGTGTAACTCTGAAACCAAACCCAAACAAAGGCATTACAAGAAAAGAAAACTACAATGTTTCTTAAGAGCTCAGACACTGAATTCTTAGAAAAATTGAACAAATGAATCCAACAAGACATAAAAATATAAACATCATAAACAAGTAGGGTTTTTTCCAGGATTGTGTGTTGGTTTAGCATTTTAAAATCATTCAATATAATTTATCACATTAATAGAATAAAAGAAAAACATATAATTATCCTAATAGATGCAGTAAAAGCACTTGCCAAAATTTAACATCTACTTCTGATTTAGAAAATGGACTCTCAGCAAACTGGAAATACAAGGGAATTTCATTAATATGAAAGGGGCTAACATGATAATGGTGAAATATGTCTGTTCTCACTGGCTCTACTCAGCATTGCTCAAAAGGTTCTATCTAGTGTTATGAGGCAATTAAAAAAAAACTTAGCAAAGGCCGGGCGCGGTGGCTCAAGCCTGTAATCCCAGCAATTTGGGAGGCTGAGGTGGGTGGATCACGAGGTCAAGAGATTGAGACCATCCTGGTCAGCATGGTGAAACCCCGTCTCTACTGAAAATGCAAAAAATTAGCTGGGCATGGTGGCGAGTGCCTGTAATCCCAGCTACTCAGGAGGCTGAGGCAGGAGAATTGCCTGATCCCAGGAGGCAGAGGTTGCAGTGAGCCGAGATCGCGCCATTGCACTCCAGTCTGGGTAACAAGAGCGAAACTCCATTTCAAAAAAAAAAAAAACTTAGCAAAATTTTTTGGAAAAGGATGAAAACTTAAACAATGCATTATTATTCATAGTAGCAAGTAAATATATATTGTTTTAAAACTACATAGTCAGGTTCAGCCTTTATGAAGGATAATCTGGAAATATCTATTAAAAATTTACATAGTACATGTTATTTGATTCAGAAATTCCACTTCTAAGATATACTTGGCACATATGTGGAATAATGTATGTACAAAATATCAATGTGATCCCTCTCTCTCTGTCTCTCCCTCTTTCAAATCTAGTATACATTTGGAAACAACCTAAATATTCATCACCATGGGATTGGCTAAAAGATATGAGATATTCTGCAGCTGTATAAAGAATAATAATAGGCACCAATATGTCCTGATATGGACCTATCTGCAAGATATTTTTTAGATAATATTCATCACCACGGGACTGGCTAAAAGATACGAGATATTCTGCAGCTGTATAAAGAATAATAGGCACCAATATGTCCTGATATGGAACTATCTGCAAGATATTTTTTAGAGTTAAAAAAAAAGTTGAAAACAGTGAAAAGATCTGGCTCACTCCTCGTTGAACTGTGCACATCTAGTTCAATTGCACCAAGGATGGTCTAAGGACTGCCTGCATCAGAACCCTCTGGGGTCCTTGTTAGAAACATTTATTCCCTCTTCATCCCCTCATCCCCTATATTGTAATGCATACCAAATATTTGAGAGCTAATAAATGAATGAATGCACATTAGCTATCAATCCCATGTTATTCCTCCTCCCATGTTGATCTGAAATGCCTCATTGTTCACAGACAACCAGGAACTATACTTTCTGTGCTTCATAGCTAATGACAATCACTACTGTGCAAAGGCAGGTGAGCCATTGGCCAAAGGGTGAGCTACAAAGGCCTCTGTCTTATTTCTGGCTCTGACTGTGACCAGGGAATATGTGTCCTCCATGACTTTTCCTTTCTGTGCTTTGATTTGTGCATCTGCTCAACAGGAAAAATGATACTGCAGGAAGAATGTACAGAGCCCAGTGAGAAATGTTCTTAGGATCCTGGGTTCGAAGCAATGGGCTAAGATCTTTCTAAGGTATTCTCATGATTAAAGAAACAAATTGCCAATGGTCACTTTGTAGTACTGATTAATGAACAATTTTAATTTGATTTTGCTTCATTTATTATTGCATGGAGTTTTGTCGTTTTGTTCATTTTATTGTTTTATTCTTTCCCAATGGTTCTGTTTGCATTGAAAACTTACCACATATACATCCAAATTAAACTAAGTTCTGGACATATCACTAGGTACCAATTTTAGGTGAAATGCTATGCTTGGTTCTATGGGGATGCCAAGGTAAATAGGGAAAATAGAGGCTCAGTTTACAAAAACCTTCGAATGTGGGAGAAGGCAATTGCCTAACTAAATGCAGTGTCTGACAGCCGGAAAAGCTGAAAGAGGCACAGACAGCTTCACCTGCTGAAGTGAAGAGAAGGATGCCAGCTCCTCTGAATGCAGAGGGCAGAGGACGTGCAGAGGACGGATGGGAGCTCAGCCTTGTGCTCTGGGGAGACTTGGAAAACCTGAGAATGGTGGAGGCAGCAGCAGCACCGCAGAGGCAGCAGGTCAGGAAGCCATGAAGCATGTGTGGGAGAGAAGCCAGAGTTAAGGTGAAAAAGGAAACGGTTTTAGGAAGAGAGTTCTGTTGACTTATTGAAAAGTGTTTGATTAGGTCTAGAACAAGTGAAGCTAAGGAAAAATACTCTTATACCAAATGCTTCCACTGATAACACGTTTGCTGAATTTTTTCCCACACCACCAGTACCTTTAAGCCCCAAAGGTGAGAAAAGATACATCTCTTGGCTCATTGTTGCATGGTTGGCATTCAATAAGTATGTGGTTTAAAAAAAAAAAAAAGTAGGCCATTAGATAGAAACCAAGGGCCAGAGAGAGAATTGCTGCTTAGGATAAGATGGTGACACTCAGTGAGGCTGCCGACATTGAATTCACCTTCCTGCAACGCTGGACAGAGACAGGATAAGTGGCAGAACCAAGTGTAAAGGGAGAAGTTTGAGCTTTGCTATATGAAATATTTGAATACAGAAGTGCAGAGGAAGGATATATATATATATATATATATGGAGTTTCACTGTTTTCGCCCAGGTTGGAGTGCAATGGCATGATCTCAGCTCACTGCAACCTCCACCTCCTGGGTTCAAGTGATTCTCCTGCCTCAGTCTGCTGAGTAGCTGGGATTACAGGTGCACAGCACCATGCCTGGCTCATTTTTAGTATTTTAGTAGAGTTGGAGTTTCTCCGTGTTGGCCAGGCTGGTCTCGAACTCCTGACCTCACGTGATCCAGCAGCCTCGGCCTCCCAAAGTGTTAGGATTACAGGTGTGAGCCACTGTGCTCAGCTGAAGGGTCTATATTTTAAGGAAAATGTGCTGAGCATCCCAGAGCTTTCTGGACAGTTTCATGATGTTACTTTAGGTGTTTGATGTCCCCAGGCAGAGGCCACAGAAGTGCAGTCCTCTCTTGTTCTCTGTATTCTGATGAAAAATAAGTGAATGATATTATTTTGCCTGATTACAATAACCATGTTAGTGATTTTACTTATCTAGTTCTTTAGAAGTTTTAAAAGTTCTTTTGTAACATTATTTCATTGATTTTCACATCCATTCTTTGTGTGAGGCAGCAAGGGGAAGAGTTGCTTTCATTTGAATTGACAATGAAGAAACTGAGGCCTAGAGGGATTTTATGGCTTTCCTATGATCTGGTTGCCAAATGGAGGAGATGAGATTCACTTTGGGTTTTTACTTACTCAGTAGTTAAAAGTCTAAATATCTTCTACATTGCAGGCACGTGCTGAATGCTGAATAAACCATATGTCCTAATCAGAGGCCCACAGACTCCATTGGGAAGGTTCTAGTACATGCAACAGAGGATAGATCCATTGTGTGGTACTTTCCAGTTATAAAAGCAGAAAAATCCTGAATAAGTGAAACCAAAATAAAGTCTTTTCAGGCATATAACTGAACTTAACAGAAAGAAAAAAAATCCCCATATGCCAGAAATGAAAAGGAAACTTAAAGCTAAGGAAGCTTGTGGTCAGGTGCATTGGCTGGCAGAGGGGCAGAGTCATCTGGACAGACAGGCTCATGGCTCGGGGCTGGGGACCAAATGCCCTTGCTGGGATGGAAGGTGGGGTCAAGGACCTGCAGAAGGTTAGAGGCTGAACTGAGACGTTCTACTCAGAGTTGGAATTCGGAAAGGTCTGTCCTTCCACAAAGGGAAGCTTAGAACAGAAGCAGGGATGAAGCCACTGTCAGCTTGGAGTGTGGCGTGGGTCAGGTATCATGCATGGGTCAGGTACAGAGGCCATAGGGAGCACAAGTGTATATTCCCACATGGTATGGGAATCCCCAGAAATTAGCATGAAATGGGATTTAGGCAGGTGCCCTGCAAAATCAAAGGCTAAGCCACTCTTTGTGAAACTTTCCACAGACCAGGATGCCCAGAGCACCGAGAGATAAATAACTCCCCTGGAACATGAATTTTGAAATAAGAATTACAAACTATACAAGAAAGCTATCAACTGTGAGAAAGACTTAACAGACACGACACACATGAAAATAGCACATAAGAACTCGAGATATTCTATCTATCTGAAAGAGACTAAAAATAAGCATGTTCTAATGCATGAAAGGGAAGAGATAAAAGAAGGACTAGAAATGGAAATGGAATAATAGAGCCTGTGTGGAAAAACAAATCAAGTAAGAGAAAATTAATCAATTTGCATTTTCAGAAAAAAAATCGAATAACTGACATAAAAAAATAATGTACCTACAGATAGGACTTAAGTGAAGACAAATTGATTGCTTGCATGATCAAACTGAAGAAACTGGAGATAGAAAATCCAAACCAAGGCTGGGCGCGGTGGCTCACACCTGTAATCCCAGCACTTTGGGAGGCCGAGGCGGGTGGATCATGAGGTCAAGAGATTGAGGCCATCCTGGTCAACGTGGTGAAACCCCGTCTCTGCTAAAAATACAAAAAATTAGCTGGACATGGTGGTGCGTGCCTGTAATCCCAGCTACTCAGAAGGCTGAGGCAGGAGAATTGCCTGAACCCAGGAGGCGGAGGTTGCGGTGAGCCGAGATCTCGCCATTGCACTCCAGCCTGGGTAATGAGCGAAACTCCGTCTCAAAAAAAAAAAAAAAGAAAATGCAAACCAAAGTTTGAGTAGAGAATAAGAAGCCCCTACCTCACAGGGCAAGGTGTAGTGGCTCATGCCTGTATTCACAGCACTCGGGGAAGCTGAGGTGAGAGGACCGATTGAGCCTAGGAGTTCAAGACCAGCCTGGGTAACATAGTCAGACCCTGTCTCTACAAGAAAATACAAAACTTAGCCTGTGTGATGGTGTATGCCTGTGGTCACAATTACTTGGGAGGCAAAACAAGAAGATCACCTGAGCCTGGGAAGGTTGGGGATAGAGTGAGCTGTGATTACACCACTGCACTGCAGCCTGCAAGAGTGAGACCCTGTCTCAAAAAACAATAATAATAACAAAAGAAGATCTTAATTGGCTAAGAGGAGTCCTGAAAGTAGAAAAGAGAGAGGATGTAGGAGATGCATCTCAAAGTCGTCACACCTGAGAACTTTCCAGACACGATAAATCCTCAGCTGGCATTGCATATCACATCCCAACAAGGATGAAGAAAAATGAATTCAACCTGGAGTCACAGTGAAGCCACCAAGCACTACAAACCAGCAGGCATGTGATAAAGATGAGCCCTTAGAGGATTAATCACTGATGAGGGGTACCAGAGAGGCTCTAAGCACGGAGAGGGCAGCTGCCAGAGGATGTCAGAAGCAGTGAGATGGCCACTCCAGATGCACGATGGTGAGATGGGAAGACAGGTGGACAGGCACTAGAGTGCGATGAGCACTGGCGGCTGAGGAGAATGCCAGGGGCTCAGAGGGAGATAGAGTGTAGGATGGAAGCAGCCATGGTAGGGAGGTGGGACTCGCTCTGGCAGACTGATGTGTGCCCCTTCTGTAGGCTGAGGACAGTCACTAAAGACTAAGCAGGGTGGGGACAGGGTTGGATTTGCATTGTGGAAGACACTCTGGCTATGGTGTGGAGAGTAGGCAAGGAATGAATAAGCAGGGAGTCAGGGCTGGAAGATGGTCAGCACTGACCAGGAAGGAGACGGAGGCTGAGAGCCAGAATTCGGGCAGGGCAAGGAGGAGGGGGTGGCCCTGGGAGGGACTGAAAGACATGGGGGGTGTGGGGCCTGCAGCAGGAGGCTGAGAGACTGAGGTGACCTCCACGGGTCCCCAACACAGGCCATGCAAGCTTTCCGATCTTAACAGACAAGTGGGTTTTACATGTCATTCTCTATTCACTATTCACTGCTTCACTGTCTCTCTTTTAATAGCCAACACCAGACATTGATTCACAGTTATTAACTCACTGTTATGAATAATTTGAAAAGCAATTCAAGTTTAGTTTGAGATCAGTGGTGAAATAGGACATTCTTCGCTAAGTAATGTGACATAACAGGAAGGAGAATGCCTCAGCTATTCATCTGCTGTGTAGGTAGGTCTCTTTAGAAAGGAAGAAAACACTTCTCATAAATGTGGACAGGCAAAGAGCATGTAAGTAGCAGGGATTTGTGGGGACTTTGGGGGAAGGTGATGTTTATAATCACAGTGATTTCTCAGTGTCAGAAATGGATATGGCTGAAACCCTGTAGGCTCCCTCAGAGCCGTAGACAGCCTAGACTGGCCCTGCCTATCCTCCCCAGGCCTCCTGGGTTCATGGGGGACACACAATTTCTTAGTCCAGGAATAAGAGGAGGTAATAGGTGTCTACTGTGGGCAAGGCACAGGGTCAAAGAGTCGGCATTCCCGAATGTCCAGAGTGTGCTGGAGACTCTCCATATGGAAATTCTATTAATAAATGGATCTCAAATCAAGGGTGACTATTATTGCAGCTCTTTTAAAGGCAGGGAAAGGGGCACTTGAGAAGTGTCTTGGTAGAAGCCCCAAGCCGAGAGGTATGTGAAGCCAGGCCTTCGGGGATCCTGCTGCAGCCCCACCCAAGTCCAGTGCTCCTCCACTGGGACCCTCCTGCCAGCCCCTGCTTCTTCATGAGGGGTCCTATGGGGACTTTGGGGCCTTGGGGCAGTGGCCAGGCTGGGCTCCCCCATGCTCTTGCTGTGTGGTCTCTAGAATTCACTTAACCTCCTGCTGCCTTGGCCCCCCATCTGTGAAATGGGGATCAAATTCCAGCACTGCCAGTCTGTCTGCCCAGTGGAGCGGGTGATTAATGAGGCCATGGAGGGGGTGTGTTGTGCTCCCGGGGCAGACTCATTTATCACGGAGCAGAGTCCATGTTTCTTCCTCCTTCCACACCCTGCCAAACATTAACATAAACAAGCAAAGGTAAAATAAGCTAAGGGGAAATTTTCCAGAATTTTATTGCATAACATCTAATAATTACAAACCAACTTAAGCAAAAATTCTTCATTTTTGTGAGTAATTCAGATCACTATCTGAGAGAACTGATTTGGTTTTGGAGCTGGCCTCATTCTCAAGAGTTTAACCAGATTAGCTTTTTATTCCCTAAGTCAAATGGGTTAGGCACACAGTGACATTTCAAATGATCATGGTTTCCCAACACCTTAAGGGTGTTGCAGTTTCGGCCTTTCTCCAGGGAGATTCTGGGGAATAGTTTAAATAATTCCAAACCCGCTTTTGGCTTGTTATTCTCCTAACATTTAGGACTGAATAAAATTTTTGTTTTTCTCTCAAAGCTAAGAGTTAAGGACAGAGTAGGGATAGCCGTCTTTAAAAATATCATCAGCAACTACTTACTCATGAGCCACTGGACTGGACACTCAGTCGCTGTTCTGTGGCGGGTGCAGGGTGCGGTGTCTGCCGGGGGTTCAGGCCTGCAGGGAGATGTGAAATGTTCGCAGCTCATCTTGCCGCACAGTGGACAGAGTCCTGGCGACACTGAGGCCTCCAGGGTCAGCACTTTAAGACAAGCACACATGGTTGGAATTCAGGAGGGACTTATGCTCCGGCATGGTTTCAGTCAGAACATTTCTGCCAGTTTCTGACTCTCTCCTATATGGTGCAGACCCTTTCATTTGTGGGATAGATTCGAGCTGGGTGTGATTTTGTGCTGGGCTGTGTAACAGGGGTGGGCTGTGAACATCAACAGATGTGAGGTTTATTTAAGACTCACATGTGCACAGGTGGGAGACAGCAAGCAGGGGCTGGGCAGGGAGCATGCCTAGCAAAGAAGATCATCCTTCCCTGCTCCAGTGCTGGGCCAGAGGGAAAGCAGATGTTCTCCCAAGAGGCAGTGAAAGTCGGGATTCTTATGTAAAGCTTCTGGATTTTCAAATATTAGCAATTAACTGCAAAACCATGTTTCTTTCAACCCTGGGTGCTGTGTTCCACAAATACAGCTAGTTAGCAACCTCCCGGTAAGCTTTCTTTCTGCTCCCAAACTCTCTGCTTCCATCCCCAGCAGCCAGCCGTCTTGCCCGTGTGTCCTGGGTAGGAATGTACCAAAATGCAACAGCTCACTTGTGGGTCTTATGTGGTGACATAGCTACCTCATTTCTTAAAAAGAGCAGTTCAGTCATTATTTTAGAGCAGGAGTTTACTGTGAACGTATTGCTTTAGGGGCTGAAATCAGAATGTGTACACTACCAGGCACATACATTAGCCAGCCAAGCATTCTCCTTCACAGTGTCTCTTACATCTTCATTGCTCCCTACACAGAAGCCTGGTAAGCATTATTCAAACTCTCAGCCAATTGTCACTAAGACCTTTTACTTTAAAAGAAAAAAATAAGGGGGAGTTGAGAGCCACTTTCAGAAGCTGGTTTCCTATGTATTTCTGTGCTATCTTTTCTTTCTGTAAACAAAGCCCAAAAAGAAGGATGGAAACACTTAGTGTACCCCATCAGCAGGGTCATTAGTCCTGGATTAGATCCACGTCAGTAAGTGACAGTCCTGACCGCTGCGGTGATCCTGGGCTTCTAGTGGCCTTGGCTCTCCACTCCTCTGTGGCTTTGCCAGCTGAAGGGACCAACGTGCCTACGGACATAGGACTCGACTGCCCAGCACCCACTGAAATCGACAGTTATCTTGGAGACTTCTCTTGGTGAAGCAGAGAAGCAAAACATTTAGCAACGTGATCCGGAATAAGTATCTTACTCCCTGTATTGCATATATTTGGGAGCGCTGGCAGGATGGCTGGGGAGGGCACGACTCTCTTTCCCACAGCTCACAAGTTAACATAAACAACAGTTGCATCTGAAGGACTCCCTACACACACATTTCCCAATGGCAGTCTAGTGAGGCACGGGAAAACTGAAGTCATTGGCTATCCCTTGTTTGGGATTGAAAAGCCACCTTGGCCTCGTTGGAAACACAGTGGGTGCAGGTCTGTCGCTTGGCCGCTGATTGTGGTCTGCGTTTGGGGTAAGGAAGCATAGTCTGTAAGATGACAGCAGCCTAGTGTGTGCAGCTCCACTGGGCACAAACATGAACTGAACTCATTCTGTTTTTTATCATTTTTCTTTTTTCAATTTGCGACACTCACTTTGTTGAGTGCAGTGGTGCCGTCATGACTGTCTGCAGCCTCTTCCTCCGGGCTCAAGGGATCATCCCACCTCAGCCTTCCCAGTAGCTGAGACTACAGGCATGCACCACCACACTTGGCTAATGAAAAAGAAATGTTTCTTTTGTAGAGACAGAGTTGCTACGTTACTAACTCCTGATCTCGACCTCCTAGCTTCAAGCCATCCTCCCACCTCTGCCTCCGAAAGTGCTGGGATTATAGGAGTGAGCCACTGTGCCTGGCTGTTTTCTTTTGAGTAACATCATCTTCTGTCTTGAAGAGAAATTATGAGTGTCAAAGAGAGTTCAGAAATATGTCAAAGCCAGGAGAGTTACCTGTGTGGAAGTGAAATACAAGTGCACTCACAGTACAAACCACAAATCTCATGTTTTAGCCTTATTTTGAATTTCTTTGTGATCAGGGGCACTCATTATACCCAACTGCAACTGAATATTGACAAAGACCCCAGGCAGGAGGCACCAAGACTGTTTACCCTGAATACATGATAGGGTTTAAGGAAAGTGAACGGGACTTAACACCAGCGGAAATTGCTCGTGGTCTAACAAGACAGTTTCTCTAAGAAACAGATTTGCTGAAATAGGTCCTGGCTAATTACTTACTCTCTGTGTTGCCTCTTTGGTTTTAGCAGCCATCATGATTTTGTGAAAATCCAATGATACGGATATTGCAAGCAAAGAGCAGCAGATTTAATCACAAACCGGAGTATTAATTATAGGTCCCAGCTTTGCTAAAGGAATAGACCTCCCATGGGGTAAGCTACTCATTTGTATGTTGGCCTTCACTTGGGTGAAAGGAAAAAACTGTGGGTTTCAAGGTCTTTGGAGGATGGGTGCAGTGAGAGAGCATGGAAAGATACGTGCTTATTAGGGTATTCCTAAGCATGCTTTCCATAGCAAATGCCTGGTCTTTGGAAAAATCCCTTCCTCCGGGGATTAGAATATCTTGTGGCTTCAATCTCTCACATTCTACTTGCCTATGCCCTCATTAGGGTCTCACATTTCCCAGTCACCACGCAGCTAACCCAGCACGGATTTAATCAGCAGCAGACATCCATCAGGAGGAAGGAAGGGCCATCCCTGCCCCCTGGCAGCCTCCCATTACTGAAATATTCAGCAAGAAAACAGAGCCAGAATGCAAACAAACAGTGTTGACCATACCCTCGCTCCATTTATAACCTCCTGTGATCTTTGGCTTCTGTTCGGTAATTGCATTTATTTTGACTTCATTAAAAAATGTGAGAGATGGAATTTCATTTGGGTCTGAAGTTCAAAGATTTACAGCCCAGATATACCAGAAATGGTTGTTTTCATGTTCTTATCAGTTTGGGGATAGAAGTCTTGTTCTATTTAGAATGTTTCCCTTGAAGGAGGTAACACATGTCCCTCACATTTTCTCAGCAATTTGCCAACAGTTCAGAACATACTCTCATAATCATTTTTCTCAATAATGTTGTAAGTTAAGTGTGATCATTCTTATTTCATAAATCTTGAGTCCCCTCATTTTCCCAGACCTTGTGAGATTAGAGAGACAATGCTTCACAGGTATCATGGATTGAGATAAGCAGCTTCTTCCATTCACAGAAGTCAGTTCACTCAAAGTGCCCTTTTCCCGTGTCAAGCCCACTGTCCTAAGCCCACAGAGAGGAACGCAAACCTTGAGTCCAAGGCAGTGTTGCTTGTAATGGGCATGTCAGGGAAGAGCCAACATGTTTGCATTATTATTATTATTAATTAAATCACCAACCCCATTTGATTATACTAATTCACAAAGCTACATTGCTAGACATTGTTTGCAAACACCATCATGATCAGAAATCCCATCACCCTGAGTGTTCACCTGTATGCTCTTGAGTCCCTCAACTATGCTGCCTGCGTGCAGGCATTCTAAAAAATTACCATACCATAAAGTCACATGAAATATACACCAAACTTACAAAGAGACATGAAGAAACTAAAGCCTAGAAAGTTTATGTACCCGAATCCTGTTCAGGTTACTATTATAAACATGACAAACAAGGAGGGGAGCCAAGATGATGGGCGAAGAGTCCTCTCTCAGCTTGATGGTCAGGAGACTTGCCTGAGAGCATGTTAGGGAACTGCTGACACAAGACACTAAGATGTCTTCTGGAGACAGGAGCAGGACAAGTGCTGACCACAGTGGATGTGAATTGAAGATGCCGAACCTGGGAAACATGTATCACAAATGGGGACACACACCAGGGAAACACTGTGCCCTGCAAGCTGATGAAGGGCAGCGAGGAAGCAAATAGTATCAGCTTGTGTTTTATGCATCTTCACACCCTCAGCTTCCAAGAGAGGGTCTGGCTCAGAAGGCACTTGACAACAAATGCCAGGAAGTAAAGCTCTGCTGATGTGCGGTAGGGCAACTGCGTGCCAGGACACCTAGGTCAGAGTGCTCCCCCAACAGAAGCAATGCGTTTATTTTTAGGTCCTCCCCTTTATGGTATTCTGACTGATGCATCAGATGATAACTAATCAGCACTGAAACTATTACCATTAGAGTGTACTCTTCCTTAAAATACTTGCCTTTGCTCCTCATTGAGTTAAAAGCAAAGTCCCTAAAAGTCCACCTCAGTGATTCTCTTCTCTTCCACTGTTTTTATAACTTCCAAAAATGGCTCTAAAATTCAACGTGAATGGGATTGTTTCCCATTCCTCTGTTAATTTTCTTCAGATGAGGACAATAAAAAAGTTGTCCTTAATTGTCCAGATCATTCAGGGTATTAACACCAATTTATGGCTTTATACTAATGTGTCCCATATTTTCAGTGACATACTTCTTTGAAATCTAGGATGGTGTGATTCATAAACGATGGCATCAGAGTAATTTGCGGAGCTTGTCCAAGTCTGCATCCCATGGAGCTTCATGAAATTGAACTCATTGAGCCTGCAGCCAGAGAGCAATGGGCCCATCATTTTTTCATCATCCCTGCTGTTGAAGGGCTTCCTAACAACTAGACATGTGCAGGAGCTGGCACGTTAGGGAAACATCAACTCCAGTTATATGAATATACTTGACTAGTATAAAAGAAGAAATAAAGAGAGAAGGCATAAATATGAAAAACTAAGAATGAAAAAGGGTACCTAACCACAGACATAAATTTCAAATTTTACCAGAAAATATGAAGACTATATCCACATTAATTGGTTAAAATTAACTATTTCCTAAAAAAAAAAAATCACTGTGATTAACTAAAGAATCATTAAACCTGAATAAAATAGTAGTTATAGAGATGAGGGTAAAGGAACACAGTGAGAATGTCTCCGTGGTGACAATATTGATCATTTTATTTAAGCTTGTGAGGTTGGGATAATCTTTACATTGTGTAAACTCCAAAGAGAATAGAAATGTAGAAAGTTTCTCAAACTTCTTTTTGTGTTAGTATAACTGTGGCATCTGAATCTGAAAATACTAAAACAAAGAAGAAAACTTTAGGTTTACTTCAGTTATGAATAGCAAGGCCAAAATCCTAAGTTGAATACTTACCAATGGCATTCGGTCACATATCTGAGGAATAACAGTCTGTGTTTAAATTATCCTCAGGAATAAATTGCTGATATATTAAAAATAAGTCCATTAGTAAACTATCTAAAATAAACTAGCCAATGGGTAAATAATATAAATTAATTTCAAAAACTATCAAAGGGGCTTTCATTAAATTTCAACATATATTCTCATAAGAACTGTATTAAATGATCAATGAGGATGACAAGAAATAGCTAATAAAATTCATTTGTGGGTACCCGTGATAGTGAAATTCTTGAAGCATTGCTTTTAAAATCAGATGCAAAGAAGGGTACGTATTATGATTTACCACCTTTCTGGAAGTTCTATAATTACTCTAAGATATGGAAATAGAAATAAGGAATACAGCAATTGCTAAGCAAAGGAAGGTGAAGGTGTTCGTATGAGTTGCCTTATTGGTCTCAATGGCTTTTTGGTATTATATTCAAATATGGTGCCTCACACTGGGGCATGAAGCTAATCTTAGCCCTTCCCCATCATTGGGAAAGTGGTCAAGGAAAAGTAAGTGATGTCAAATTCCTCTTTACTCATTGATGTGGCATGAATTGTGCTTCTCCCAAATGCGTATTTTGAGATCTTAATGCTCAGATCCTCAGAATGTCACTGTATTTGGAAATAGAGCCTTTAAAGAGGTGACTAAGTTAAAATGTGACTGTTAGGTGGGCCCCAATCTAATATGACTGGTGTCCTTATAAGAAGAGGCGATTAGGATACAAAGGGAAGACAATGTAAAGACACAGGGAAGATGTAGGGGAAGAGCATGGAAAGATATAGGAGAAGGTATAAGAAGAAGCCAAGGAGGGCAGCTTCAGAAGACACAAAACCTACCAGTGCCTTGATCTCATACTCCCAGCCTCCAGATCTGCGGGAGACATATGTTTCTGCTGTTTCAGCTGCCCAGTCGAGTACTTTGTCATGGCAGCCCCCGCCGAGTAGAGTACCCTGTTTTCTCATGGTGTTCTTTTGTTCTAGTTGGTGTCCAGTAATCTTGGCTCTACCTTCATAGCTTCTGGTGGCAGTGCCAATGCTTTAGGCAGATGCTTTATGCCCCATTTTGGTGCACAGATATCCAGTGACACTGAGCTGAGACCTCATGAATCTCAGTGACCAAAGACCAGCTTGCTGTTTCTGATATAGAACTGCTGTTATAAATCTATTAAATGGTATAGATGCTACCTGGCTGAGACCACAGTAGGAATTCCCATGAGTGGGGAGGATCAGGCGTTTTCTTTCTAAACTCACACCAACCTCTGTGCTTCAGAACTCTCTCAGAGTGTTCATCCCTGCTGACTCATGTGCTGTGGCAGGCATCGGACACCTGCAATACAGTGGGTTCTTTTCCAAAAGTCCATGTGACTTCATCACGTGAACCAGTGTTTTGTCAAACACCAGATGCTCCATCTCCTCTGATCCCATAAAGGAGGTTTTGTCAGTGTCTCAGACAGCCTGGCCCTCCTTGCATTTCTTGAAGAGCTCTGGGAAGGTGCCCTGATGGTGCCAGAAGAAAGCACATCATAGTTCCGACTGCGACACCAAGCACTCCGCCTAAAATAAGAGGCAATATTGTTCTAACAAGGAGCACATGGAGGACACAGATGCCTTAGCCAAAAATCTGGGAATGTTGAGAAAGAGGAAAATACCAATATTGCTAAATCCTTCTGAGCTACAAGTTAGAAAACATGTTTCATTCAGCATTGGTCTGCATCTTGCTAATTCAATAATAATAGCATTGCCCTACTGAAGAATTCAGAATTGCACAGAACTAAAACATAAATGAATTTACAAGAGGTTCCCATTCTTGAATACATTCAACAGTGTGACAAGAAGCATATTGAGAGTTATGTCTTTGTTCATACAATGATACATATAATTACTTCATCACAAGGGCTCTGAGCCATGTATTATGCACCAGATATATGCAATGACGAGTTCTTTCACATCTCTTTTCTTTTGTTTTTCCTGAGACAGTCTTACTCTGTCACCCAGACTGGAGTGCAGTGGTGTGATCGTGGCTCATGGCAACCTCCACCTCCTGGGTTCAAGTGATTCTCCTGCCTCAGCCTTCCAAGTAGCTGGGACTACAGGTGTGTGCTACCATATCCAGGTAATTTTTTTTTATTTTTAGTAGAGATGGGGTTTCACCATGTTGGCCAGACTGGTCTTGAACTCCTGACCTCATGATCCACCTGCCTCAGCCTCCCAAAGTGCTGGGATTACAGGTGTGAGCCACCATGCCCATTTGATTAGATTTGCATAGCCTCAAATCCTTGTGAGTGTCCTTGCCCCTGAAAGGTTCTTATGGGAGAAGCTGCATGCTATTCCTGGAAAAATTCTGATAGCAACAACAACAGTAAACAAGGAAATCTGTGCAGCTTCTTTCTCTCCTGTCTTCTCTGAGCAGGAACACAGAAGCAGTCCCTCTGGATTAGAATGGTGAAAAGGCATAAGCATGAGTTCCTCTTGTGCAAAGCCAAATCTTTGGATATTCAGCAATAACAATGGTGTTCACCAAAAGACAGTAGAGGAAGGGGTGTTTCAGAGACCTAGGTTTGCCTTTTCCAAACTCTTCCCAATATCTGCCCATCTTTCACTCAATCCCCTAATGCTGAATTCTGAAAATTTTTCCTAGAAGCCATATAGCATTGGCTTAAAATGAATTGAAAATATTCTTTAAAGAAAATATTCTTTAAACATCTCTGAATATTCCAGATGTTTTTCTTTTATATTTAGCCTTTTTTTCTAATATGAAAGAAAACCAAGTTCATTTAAAAAATGTGGCACATATACACCATGGAATATTATGCAGCAATCAGAAATGATGAGTTTGTGTCGTTTGTAGGGACATGGATGAATCTGGAGAACATCATTCTCAGCAAACTGACACAAGAACAGAAAATGAAATACCTCATATTCTCACTCATAGGAGGGTGATGAAAAATGAGAACACATGGACACAGGGAGGGGAGTACTAAACACTGGGGTCTATTGGGGGGAAAAGGGGAGGGCCAGCGGTGGGGGGAGCTGGGGAGGGATAGCCTGGGGAGAAATGCCAAATGTGGGTGAAGGGGAGAAAAGAAGCAAAACACACTGCCATGTGTGTACCTATGCAACTGTCTTGCACGTTCTGCACATGTACCCCAAAACCTAAAATGCAATAAAAAATTAAAAAAATAAATTAATAAAAATGAGAAAAATACAGAAAAGCAAAAGAACAACAATAAAATCTCCCACACTCCCACTCACCTTAGGACAGCCCTCAGCCTCACCTTGAAATATTATGTCCTTAGATGAATTTCTTAGACAAATTAAACTACATATATTACCATCATTTGTCTGAGAAATTGTCTCAGAAAATCTACTGATGAGCATTATTTGTTCTACTTTTTCACTACTTAAAGTTCAAGAGAACAGGAATAGCAAGTAAAAATTTAATCACATTTATGAGCATTAAAAAAGTTTCTGAAAAACTGGCAAAACTTCTCAGAGATAGATCAAGGTTTGCAAAACTGCTCCCCAGAATGCATCCAAAATGACCCAGTAATTAGAAGTTGGATTTTAATCTAGACATCATACGGCTAAATTGTCTAGTTTTCCTACTTGAATGTAGGTCAGTCTACCTGTGGCCAATGCAACGCTGCCAAAATTGTGTGTAACAACTCTAAGAGACTGTCTTCATTTTTATCTCAGTATTCTTTCTGTAGAACTCAATCTCTATCCCTGACCTCCTATTATATCTTCTCTTGTGGCCCTGTTTAAACACCCTCTGTTTCTCCATCCAGCTCTTTTCCTAAATTTCTGGCAGTTTCTTCAAAGTTCCTCCTGAAAAGCTCAACGTGCTGGGGAGGAAACTGTGAATATATGTAAAGTCTGAAGTGCCTAGTAAATATCTGCCCAACAAAACTGGTGTCTACTCTGATTTTTCATCCCTTTATCCAATAACAAGTATAGCATGTATGGTGTAAGTCCCTTTTAGTCTTCATAAAAATTATACATACGTTAGTTTCCTTTCCCTCACATAAGAGTCATAAGCACCAAGATGCTGAGAATATATATGATTTGCATAAATGTGGAGGCAGATTTTAAACAGAGGTCTAACAGCTATTTTCTGCACAGAGCTGGATGCAATATTTGGACATGAGAACTGGCTTTGTTTGAAGTTGAAGGAAACTTTAAAACTTGTAAAACTGGGTACAAAACTAAAAACTTGCTGAGTTTTCAAATTCTATTCTGGCAAATTCTTTCACAAACCTTAAATTTGGAAATGTAAATAACATTCTTCCAGGCAATGCAGAGCTATTATTTAAAAGTTAAAAAAACAGACTCTGAGCAATGGCTTTTGTGAACTTGGTTGGCACTACAGCATGTGTTTTGCAAAGAGTCAACACAAAATTATTTGCGGGAGGTCCTGTTGCTCAATGTGACTTCATGTGTGTTTGATCGTGTTTCACAGAAAGTGGAGAAAGCACTCCAATTAGGACGGGGGGTCAATGTATCTCTGCTGGATGCCGGTGGTTTTGGATCTGATCTGACAGAGCCATAATCAATACTCAGAGAAGACTTTCTCCATGCTGTTACCACTCCAATCATTTACATACTCCTGACTCCTCATGGCAAACCTACACATTCTTGTGATTTTACAGATGAAAAGACTGAGTCATGAAAGGGATAAAGAGTCTGTCCAGAACCAGCAGTTAATCGCAGGAGAACTGAGAGCTGAGTCCACGCTGCCTGGCTTGCAACTGCCCTGGACCTGCCTCTTGTGCTGCAGGGCTGTCAGATCCAATGCCCTTGGCATCTGTAGAGAAAAGCCATCCACATAATTCTTACACATAAAAGAAAAACCATTCTGGTTACTATAAAATACACTGTATTCATTACATGTTCACATGAATTCATTGGCCAGTCCCAATTGCCCTTTTCCAATGTCACAGTAGGTGGATGGGAGGGTGGTGCAGTGGTCAGAGCTGTGTCACCCTGCTGGCCTGTGCCCCTGTCACTGCACTTTCCCACCAGGTACCTCATGTGTCCACCTCCTCCAACCCCATATGGGAGCCCACTCCCACACCCCAGAGCAGAGTCTTCACCGTGTTTGAATCTGATCAGACAACACTAGGCAGTGCCCCTGTTGTCCAGGGAAAGAAACACAAACCTACCCAGGAAGGTGCAGGGAATACACGGAGGAGACAGCAGTCTGGGTCTGGAATATTGGCAAGATTTCTATGTGGTAGGAGTGAGTGAGGTGATATCTACTTTAGGAAAGAGGAAATATCTCATGAGCACAAATGCAGACAGGCCAAGCTGGGCACAGTCAGGAGTGAAGAGCTGGGGTCAAGGGAGCCCAGGAAGGGAAGGCAAAGAGCAGAAGAAGAGGGAGGCCTAGAAGTGGTGGTTTGCAGCCTGAGTGTCCTCTGCATCCTGTCTTCTCAATTGGCTTTTGTATGTTAGCTTGCATCCTACAAATGTGCTTAACTTATTTACTAGTTCTAGTAGCTTTTTGTAGATGCCATCAAATTTTAGTCATCTGTGTAGAAGACTGTTTTGCCTCTTCTTTTCTAAGATGGATGCATAGGCTAGAAACTTCAATGAATGTTGAATAGCAGTCATGAGGCTAGGTATCTTGTCTTGTCCTGATCGCAGGAGGAAAGCATTGAGTTTTTCACTAATCAGTACTGTACTAGCTACAGGTTTGTTGTAGATAGTCCTCATGAGCTTGAGAAACTTTTTTCTGCTGAGAGTTTGTCAGGAATGGCAGGAATGGTAGAAATGGATGTTAACTTTTGTTAAAAAAATACATATATTTAAATGATCATATGGTTTTCCTTTTCTAGTTTATTAGTACAACAAATCTGATTGACGGATTTTCAAAAATTAAATCAACTCTGCATTTGTGGGATAAACCTCATTTGGCCATAGCATTTATCCTTTTTTGCATACTGTTGAATTTGATTTGCTAAAATCGTGTTTGGAATCTTTGGATCTTGTTCCATGGGCAATATGCATCTTTAGTTTTCTTTTCTTGTCATGTCTTATTTAGGTTGGTATCAGGGCAACGCTGGCCTCAAAGAATGAGTTAGGAGGAATTCAATTCTCTTCAATTTTCTAAAAGTCTTTGTATAGAATGGGTATTATTTCTTCTTCAGTGGAATTCACCAGGGAAGCTCTCTGGAACTGGAGTTTCTTTGTGGGAAGGTTTTTTTTTTTTTGAGATGAAGTTTTGCTCTTGTTACCCAGACTGGAGTGCAATGGCTCAATCTTGGCTCACCGCAACCTCCACCTTCTGGGTTCAAGCAATTCTCCTGCCTCAGCCTCCCAGAGTAGCTGGGACTACAGGTGCGCACCACCATGCCCAGCTAATTTTTGTATTTTTAGTAGAGACGGGTTTCACCTCATTGACCAGGATGGTCTCGATCTCTTGACCTCGTGATCCACCTGCCTCGGCCTCCCAAAGTGCTGGGATTATAGGCATGAGCCACCATGCCCGGCCTGTGGAAAGGTTTTTTTGTAACCATAAATGCAATGTCTTTACTAAGTCCTGGGCTCTCTGGATCCCCCACCTCTTTCTGAGGGAGCTCTATAGTTGTGCACTGTGGTGCTCTATGATGAGAATGGATGAAGGAATAGAGGAATGGACAATGGCTCACTGTTTGGAGACTGATTATGTATATGTTTGGGCCAAAGTGATAAAGAGTCCTAGAATGGGAAAAGAAACTTCCTGGCTGCAGTTACCTCAGAACTAGAGAAACTGGTGCCCCAGGTTGCCATCCCATTCCTTATGAACCCTGCATACACCAGCAGACAGGGCCATGGTATCTTGTCCTGATAGCAAGAGGACAATGAACAATATATGAGGACAATGAAGACAATGAACAATATATGTACTAACAATGAACAATAAAATGTTCAAAAAAATTTTTAAACAGCACTGTTTAAAATGGCATCAAAAATATTAAATACTTGGTGATAAATATCACAAAAGATATGAAAACCCTATGGACTGAAAATTAGAAAATATTGTTGAGTAAAATGTAAAAAGACTTAAGTGGAGAGGTATTAGTTGTTTATACATTAGAAGGGTCTATGGGGCCGGGCGCAGTGGCTCACGCCTGTAATCCCAGCACTTTGGGAGGCCGAGGCAGGTGGATCGTGAGGTCAAGAGATTGAGACCATCCTAGTCAATATGGTGAAACCCCATCTCTACTAAGAAAATAAAAAATTAGCTGGGCATGGTGGCACGTGCCTGTAATCCCAGCTACTTAGGAGGCTGAGGCAGGAGAATTGCCTGAATCCAGGAGGCGGAGGTTGCAGTGAGCCGAGATTGAGCCATTGCACTCCAGCCTGGGTAACAAGAGCAAAACTCTGTCTCAAAAAAAAAAAAAAAAAAAAAAGAGTCTATATTACTATGCTATCACTTTTTCTAAAGATTCAGTGAAATCCCAATCAAAATTCCAGAAGGAGTTTTTGGGTGGAAATGTACAAGCTGGTTCTAAAAATTTATGTGAAAATGCAAAGGATCTAGAATCACCAAAGGACCATTAAAAAAGAAGAGCAAAGTTACAAGACTGACACAAACTAGTTTAAAAATTTATCCGAAATCTAGAGTAGTCAAAACAGTGTGGTATTGGCAGAAGATAAAAAGAAATACATCAGCATAACAGAAGAGAGTCTAGAAATAGAGTGACACGTAAATGGTACAACTAACTTTTGACAAAGGTGCAAAGTCAATTCATGTGAATGAATCTTAAACAAATGGTATTGGAACAAGTGGATCACTATATGCAAGAATAATAAACTTTGATACATGTACAAATATAAATTCAAAATAGATCACAGATCTACATGTAAAATCCCAAAATTTAAAAATTCCAGAGGAAAACACCGAATTAAGTCTTTGTAATGTTGTGTGTTAGGCAAAAATTTCTTCACTCTGACATCAAAAGTGAAGTCCATTTAAAAAACATGAGTTTGGCTGGGCATGGTGCTTCACACCTGTAATGCCAGCACTTTGAGAGGCTAAGGCGGGAGGATTGCTTGAGCCCAGGAGCTGGAAACCAGTCTGGGAAACATAGGGAAACCCCCATATCTACAAATAATAAATCAATTAGCAAGGCATGGGGGCATGTGTCTGTGTTCCCAGCTACTCAGTGGGCTGAGATGGGAGGATCACTTCATCCTGGGAGGTTGAGACTGTACTGAGCTGTGATCATGCCACTGAACTCCAGCCTGGGTGACAGAGTGAGATCTTGTCTGAAAAAAAGAGATAAATTAGATAAATTTGACAGTATTAAAAACTGTGATTTTTGAAAAACACTGAGGAGAGAATGAAAAGACAAGTCATCATGAGGTGATAATACTTGCTGAGCAAAAATCCAATATATAACTTGTATCCAATATATGAAGGACTCTCAGAAGTTAATAATAAGAACACAAACAACCCAGTAAAAGAACTGAGGCCCTATGTAAAAAAAAATACGGAAAAGATTTGAACAGACACTTCAGCAAAGAGCAAATAATAGAAGAAAAGGTGGTCAACATCATTAGTAATTTGGAAAATGGAAATTAAAACCACAATGAGATCTCATTCACATTTATTAGAAGGGTTTATATAAAAAGAGTGACCACACCAAGTGCTGGTGAGGATGTGGGGAAGCTAGACTTTCATACATTGTCAGGGAGGAGGGATGTAAAATGGTACAATCACTTTGGAAGACAGTCGTCAGTTTCCTAAAAAGTTAAACATATTGGCAAGCCGATTGCAACAGCAAAATCAAAAAACTTATTCATCATGATCAAGTAGGATTCATCCCGGGGATGCAAGGCTGGTTCAACATACGCAAGTCTATAAATGTAATTCACCACATAAACAGAACCAAAAACAAAAACCACATAATTATCTCAATTGACGCAGAGAAGGCATTTGACAAAATTCAACAGCCCTTTATGCTAAAAACCCTCAATAAACTCGGTATCGATGGAACGTATCTCAAAGTAATAAAAGCTATTTATGACAAACCAACAGCCAATATCATACTTAATGGGCAAAACCTGGAAGCATTCCCTTTGAAATCCAGCACTAGACAAGGATGCCCTCTCTCACCACTCCTATTCAATATAGTACTGGAAGTTCTAGCCAGAGAAATCAGGCA
This sequence comes from Callithrix jacchus, assembly GCF_049354715.1. Lineage (NCBI taxonomy): Eukaryota > Metazoa > Chordata > Mammalia > Primates > Cebidae > Callithrix > Callithrix jacchus. The sequence continues at coordinate 37,030,608 of NC_133513.1, forward strand.
AGAAAAAGAAATAAAGGGTATTCAAATAGGAAAGGTGGAAGCCAAAGTGTCTCTATTTGCAGACGACATGATAGTATACCTAGAAGACCCCATTGCCTCAGCCCAAAAACTCCTGAAACTGATAAGCAACTTCAGCAAAGTCTCAGGATATAAAATCAATGTGCAAAAATCACAAGCATTCCTCTAAACCAATAACAGACTTAAAGAAAGCCAAATCAAGAACGAACTGCCATTCACAATTGCTACAAAAAGAATAAAATACCTTGGAATACAACTCACAAGGAACGTAAGTGACCTCTTCAAGGAAAACTACAAACCACTGCTCAATGAAATCAGAGAGGACACAAACAGATGGAGAAACATTCCATGTTCATGGTTAGACAGAATTAATATCGTAAAAATGGCTATACTGCCCAAAGTAATTTACCGAATCAATGCTATACCCATCAAGCTACCATTGACTTTCTTCACAGAATGGGAAAAAACCACCATGAACTTCATATGGAACCAAAAGAGAGCCCGCATAGCCAAGTCAATTCTAAGCAAAAAGAACACAGCGGGAGGCATCACACTACCGGATTTCAAACTATACTACAAGGCTACAGTAATCAAAACAGCATGGTACTGGTACCAAAACAGAGATATAGACCAATGGAACAGAACAGAGGCATCGGAGGCAACACAACATATCTACAACCATACAATCTTTGATAAACCTGACAAAAACAAGCAATGGGGAAAGGATTCCCTGTTCAACAAATGGTGTTGGGAAAACTGGCTAGCCATGTGCAGAAAGCAGAAACTGGACCCCTTCCTGACACCTTACACTAAAATTAACTCCAGATGGATTAAAGACTTAAACATAAGACCTGGCACCATAAAAACCCTAGAGGAAAATCTAGGCAAAACCATCCAGGACATAGGAGTAGGCAAAGACTTCATGAACAAAACACCAAAAGCATTGGCAACAAAGGCCAAAATAGACAAATGGGACCTAATGAAACTCCACAGCTTCTGCACGGCAAAAGAAACAGTAACTAGAGTGAATCGGCAACCAACAGAATGGGAAAAATTTTTTGCAGTTTACCCATCTGACAAAGGGCTGATATCCAGAATTTACAAAGAACTCAAACAGATTTACAGGAAAAAAACAAAGAAGCCCATTCAAAATTGGGCAAAGGATATGAACAGACACTTTACGAAAGAAGACATATATGAGGCCAACAATCATATGAAAAAATGCTCATCGTCACTGGTCATCAGAGAGATGCAAATCAAAACCACATTGAGATACCATCTCATGCTTGTTAGAATGGTGATCATTAAAAAATCTGGAGACAACAGATGCTGGAGAGAATGTGGAGAAAAAGGAACACTTTTACACTGTTGGTGGGAGTGTAAATTAGTTCAACCATTGTGGAAGACAGTGTGGCGATTCCTCAAGGCCTTAGAAATAGAAATTCCATTTGACCCAGCAATCCCATTACTGGGTATATATCCAAAGGACTATAAATCGTTCTACTATAAGGACACATGCACACGAATGTTCATTGCAGCACTGTTTCAATAGCAAAGACCTGGAATCAACCCAAATGCCCATCGATGATAGACTGGACTGGGAAAATGTGGCACATATACACCATGGAATATTATGCAGCAATCAGAAATGATGAGTTTGTGTCGTTTGTAGGGACATGGATGAATCTGGAGAACATCATTCTCAGCAAACTGACACAAGAACAGAAAATGAAACACCGCATATTCTCACTCATAGGTGGGTGATAAAAAATGAGAACACATGGACACAGGGAGGGGAGTACTAAACACTGGGGTCTATTGGGGGGAAAAGGGGAGGGCCAGCGGTGGGGGGAGGTGGGGAGGGATAGCCTGGGGAGAAATGCCAAATGTGGGTGAAGGGGAGAAAGGAAGCAAAACACACTGCCATGTGTGTACCTATGCAACTGTCTTGCATGTTCTGCACATGTACCCCCAAACCTAAAATGCAATAAAAAATTAAAAAAATAAAGAAGTGCAAGGCAAAAAAAAGTTAAACATACGCTTATCAAATGATCTTGCCATTTCATTCCTACATATTTGCTTAAAAGAAATGAAAATACATGTCTGTACAAAGACTTATGCATGAATGTTGATATAGCTTTTTACTTCTAATAGCAAAAGCCTGAAAACAGTATGTTCAACAACTGTTGAACATATCAGAGGATAAACAAATTGTGGTATGTCCATATAATAACACTACAACGAAAAGAAATGAAATCTGATACATGAAACAATGTGGATGAATTTCAAAATAATTACACTGAGAGAAAGAAGCCATACTTAAAAGGGCACATCAAGTAGGATGTCATTAATATAAACTCAAGGAAATAAAAACTAATTATTAGTGACAGAAAGAAGATCAGCTGAATTGACTGGGCATGGGGCAGAGTAGAGAGATGAGTTACAAATAGGCACAAGGAAACATTTGGTGGGGAGACATGTCTTCTCATGACTGTGGTAAATGGCTTCATGAATGTATGAGGATGTCGGACATCAAACTGTACACTTTAAATATGTGCAGTGAATCACATATGTGTATGTGAATCACACCTCAATAAAAATGTTAGAAAACAGAAAATTAAAACAGCAATGAGATGCCATTACCCACCTGTTAGAACGACTGAAATTCAAAACACTGGAAACACCAAATGCTGGCAAGGAAGGGGTGTGGCAAGAACTCTCATTCATTGCTCAATGGTACAGCCACTTTGGAAGAGACTTTGCAGTAGTTTCTTACAAAATTAAATACACTCAGCATATGATCCAGCAATCACACTCCTTGGTATTTACCCAAAGGAAGTGAAAACCAATGGCCACAGAAACCTGCACATGGATATTTATAGCAGCTTTGTTCATAATTGCCAAGACTTGGAAACAATCAAGACATCAACAGGTGAATGGATGAACTGTGGTCCATCCAGACAATGGAATAATATTCAGTGCTTAAACAGAAAGGAGCTATCAAACCATGGATAGACATGGGGGAAACTTAAATGCTCATTACTAAGTGAAAAAAGCCAATCTGAAAAGGCTACATGCTGTATGATTCCAACTATATGACACTCTGGGAAAGGCAAAACTGTGGAGACAGTGAAAAGATCAGTGGTTGCCAGGGGTTAATGGGGCGGGAGGAACGAATAGGCAGAGAACAGAGAAACTACTTTGTAAAATACCCTAACAGTGGATGAACATCATGATAAATTTGTCGAAATCCATAGAGCTGTACAACACCAAGATGAGCCTAACATACCTGTGGACTCCAGGTAATGATGGCGTGTCAGGATGGTGGCAGATGAGCCAGTCTGGGAGGTGTCATGCATGTGGCGACAGCGACACTGGGCTCTCTGTACTTTCACTTAATTTTGCTGTGAACTAAAACTGCTCTCAAAAGTAAAGTCTTTTTGAAAATTTACAAATAAAGAGGAGATAAAGAAAGAGGACAGCTGGAGGAGAAAAACAGAAGAAGAAAAGGCAAAAGGAGGAGAAAATGTGAAGAAAGGATTCTCTCTGGGTTTGGGTGATGAGAGGCAGGATAGTTATGAACAGGTACCTTGGAATATTCCAGAAACTCTTCTGCCCAGTTGCCACACTGAGGCCCACTCTGTTCATCTCAGCATGGTTGTGTGTCACCCGTGAAAAGGAGCTTGGGTCCTGAGAAGGAAGGGTCTTCCCTTCCAGAGACTCTGTCCCAAGCCTGAGGCTTTCTCAGCACTTCCAGGGCCTCTGGAGAATGAGTTAATCAGTTCTGCTCCCTGTACTTAGCCCACACCATGGCAGAGAACTTACCTCCAGCTCTTAGCATGGCCCACATGACCTTGAAGGCTGAGGCTCTGTCTTCTCTTTGGACACTCTCACACAATAGGCTTCAGCCACATCAGCCTTCTCTCTCCGCTGAAAACCAACCAAACTCCTCTCTGCCCAGGGCCTTTGCACATGCAGTTCTCAGGCCTGGGTACTCCCTGCAACACGCCTGAACCTGCCAGCGTCTGGAGGTCTAAGGTACACGTTACCGAATAGAGAGGCTTTCGTTTTCCTGTTCAGCCAAAAACTCCAGTGTTCCATCTGACACTAAGTTAGAATCACAGTGCTGCTATCATAAAATAGAAGGTGAGAGTTGTCTTTTTCACTTCATGTCCTTTGTGAAACCACTCCCACATCTAGGCATGCTCATGAGTAAAGGCAAAGGCCAACCTGTGGGGCCTGCCTGCTGCCAGTCCCTGGGTCCCCGAGGAGGCCCGTGTGCATCAGGTCCCAGCCTCCTGCCCTGAGAGCATCACCTCACTGAACACAAAGCTCCTGGCAATCACCTGGCTCTGCACAGTTTTGAACCTGGGATGTGGAAATTCTCTAGCTTCCCTCCTGACTCACAGAGCTCACAGCCGGGCTGCTGCCCCTGTGTTAGAATGCAGCCAGTGCCTTTCACTTTGAAATCTGAGAGCAAAGAGCAGCGACCTCAACTGTGAAAAACAAACTCAGTACAATTCCTGGTTGAAGCTTGTGGGTTCTTCTCTAAAACTCACAGGCTCAGCTTCCCAGCTTTGCTGAGAGTCTGTCTATAAATTACTTTTATAGGAACCTTATCACATTATTGAAAAGCAATAAAGCCTTCCTAGAGACACAGCTCTCCTGTTTTTGCAATCTTGTGTGGATGGCTTCTACGTCTGCCTCTCCCCTCTTCATTCAAGCTACTCAAGTCCCCTAATACATCCTGGTGGATCTCTCCCACAGTCACTTTTTAGCTTAAGAACAAAGAATCTGCTCCAAATGGAATAATATTACTACCAGATTATTCTTATATCTCAACATCTATAGGGAGCTAACAGCTGGGTCAAAGAACATAAATAACATGTGGATTTTATTTAAGAGGGAACTCATCAACAGGGAGGCTGCTGCCTCCTAATGTTTCTATAAAGTATCTTGGTGTTTTGTACAGGGATTGCACTCGAATGCATGAGATCTCAACTACTCTTCAACTTTGCAGACTGCTTTGCTCTTTGAGCTCTGATAAAAAATAATCCCCAGGGCTGGGTGCTGCCTCCTTCCCCTAGAGGCTGCACATTCCCCTGCTGTATGGCTGCAGAGCCACCTGCCTTCCCTGGGATTGTCCCACTTGTTCTGGGGGGCCACAAGGAGACAGGGAGGGCAACATACCCCACAGGCCATCATTGAAGGGACCCCTGGGCTGTCTGCTTCAACTCTCCATCCAACATCCAGGTTTCCTCTGTTGCCAGAATGAACTGCCTGAGACTGAAGATGACCATGTCACTCCATCTAAAATCCTTCACGGAACCTGTTGTTTGCAGGATGAAGTCTCAGCTCCTCCCTGGGAACCTAGATGCTCCAGGGTCCAGCCCTGCCTGCCTCTCACCTGTTCTCCTGACCCTCTCCAGCTTTTCTTAAGGCTTCCTGGAACTGGGGATCTTCTCCTGAACCCACCTACAGGGCCATAGCTCCCCCACATGTTGCTGGAGCTGTTTCTTTTCCTTTCCTTTACATAATTTCTTATTCTTTTTCTCCACCTGAATAACTATATACTTACTCTTTAGGATGTGTGTGTGTGTGTGTGTGTGTGTGTGTGTGTTAGCACGTGCATGTGTGTATATATGTGCTGCATCCTTGCCTAAAAGAGAAGAGAAATGCATCCAGTGACAATGAGACAGGGGCAATGGACAGATCTGGGGTCAGCCACAGGGACTTCTCCACTGCCACCTCCTGTTATATAATTTAAGGGCGTATTAGTCTGCTAGGGCTGCCATAACAAGAAACCACCAGCTCTGTGGCTTAAGCAACAGAAATGTATTTTCTCATCGTCCTGGAGGCTGGAAGCCCAAGATCAAGGTGTTGCAGGGGTGGTTTCTCCTGAGGCCTCTCTCCTTGCCTTGCAGATGCTGCCTTCTCATTGTCTTCACGTGGTCCATGTGTGTCTGTGTCCTAATCTCCTCTTCTTGTAAGGACTCTAGTCATATGGGATTAGGCCTCCCCAACAACCTTGTCTTACCTGAATCACCTCTTTAAAGGCCTTCTTTCCAAGTGCAGTCCCATTCTGTGAAACGGGGATCAGGATTTCAGCACATGGATTTTGGAGAACACAGTTCAGCCCACACAGGATCCTTTCTCCACTCTGGCTTCAGTTGCTCTCTCCCTCTGTAACAGGAGGGTTGGGGGCTCATGACAGTAATCTTGTGGGTCCTTTGCTGCTTTCAATTTTTTGGATGAAGAGCCAGGCAAGGAGAACCCACAGTTGGGGCCTTTCCATCCTCGTGCCATTCTGTCAGAAAACAAGCCAGGCATGTCAGACGGGCTTATCTGTGTGGTGCCTGAGTCCTTACCCTGCCTTCTTTGCTACACCTTTCCCTCCCACACAGAGAGAGATAGAGGAAGGAACAAGGTAGGTGGTGAAAATGGCCAGATCGCTATATGGTCCACAAAGTAGCAGAGCCAGCATCCAAAGGCTTAGAACAAAGAGAGCGAGTGGAGGGGAGAGGAGAGGGTAGCTAGTGGGAGTGTCCAGACTCCAGATGACAAGAAAAGCCTCTTGACCCACAGTGGCTGGGGAAGCAAGTGGCCTCTCCTTCCTTCCCTCTAGTCTTTAGGGATGGCTCCAGCACATGCCACTGTCAACACAAGAGAGAATACCTGCTCTTTTGGGGTGTCCCACTGGGGTGCCCAGGGTTGTAGGGTCCAGGCTGCAGACAGCTCTTTGTGTGGGTCCCTGAGTCATCCTCCAGATGTCTGCCCTGGAGAAAGTCAGGCACGGAGCCCAGGGGCTGTGGTGCACACTTTGGAACAGGAAACATCTAACATTGCTTAAAAAAAATAAAAGACTCTGCTGTGTTTACTTTTGAAACCACTTGCCAGCCCATCCTGGAGAACTGGGCGGCAGAATAACTTGATAGTTTTGGAGCAGATAGAATTCTGGTCTCCAAGTTCAAATCCAGCTCTAGAGTATGCTCCTGACAGTGGCCCAAGAACTGAGGATGCTCCTTTATATAAGGAGCAACCATCACAGATGCTCCTTACTGACTTTCCTCTGTAAACACCCACATGTGGACAAGGGCACAGAACCCTCTGCTATCATTATCACAAAGGAATGGCTAAGGCGGCCCTTTGCAGAGGTGTCCTCCAGTGGGAAGCCTAGCTGACCCTCCCCCAGGCTTGGATGGACCCCTGACCTATATGTCCCTTCCTTAGGTCTCCACTGCAGCTGTGGAGGCTGTACACAGAATGCAGCTCACATTCAGGGTTGTCACAGGTGCACATTGTGATGGGACTTGCTATGTGTTTGGAGAAAGGAACGGCTTGTCCTAATTTTGCAAGGTACCCACGGGCTGTGAGGTGAGTAGCAGACCTCAGGAGCAGTGACACCTGGTTACTCACCTGCTCCCCTCTGCACTGGGAGCCTGCCTAGGCGCCAGCCACGTCTGAACAGCTCATGGTGGGTCTCAGCTTGTACACAAGGCCTGGCACAAGACAGGCATGAACACGATGAGAGAAAGGAACTAGTGGAGATCTGGGGCTGAGAAGAGTCCCTGGAGGGAGTGCAGGGAGAGGAGATGAGCGGGGCTTTCAAGGTAGGGCTGGAGGCAGAGAGGAGAGGTGGCCCACAGGGCACAAGAGCCTGAGCTGACACCGGAGCCAGGCGTGCAACCTCAAGCAAAGCCTCAGCCTCTGCACGCTCAGGTGTCCCCATCAGAGCACGAGGGCAGGAACAGCAGCTCCAATGAGGACTCTGTCGGAGAAGGCGTGTTAATATTTTGCTTTTTAAGTTTTTATGTTCTTTTAAATTGATAGCTAAAATTATATATAGTTATTGAGTACAACATGACGTTTTAAAGTGTACATACGTAGTGGAATAATTAATTCTAGCTAATTAACGTAGGCAGCATCACCCCACCTAGTTATGACTTTTGTGGTGGGAACACTTCACATCCACTTATTCCTGGATCTAATGACACTTTCTACCCCAGTCCCTCAGTACCATTCCCCAACCTCATGACAACTGTCATTCTACTCTCCGCTTCTGTCAGAACAACTTCGTTAGATTTTATGTATGAGCTAATATGCCTTTTCTTTTTTTTCCTTTTTATTTGTGACAGGGTCTTGCTCTGTTGCTCAGGCTGAAGTGCAGTGGTACAATATCGGCTCACAGCAGCCTCGACCACCCAGGCTCAAGAGATCCTCCCACCTTAGCTGGGACAATAGGCACATGCCACCATGCCTGGCTAATTTTTTATTCTTTGTGGAGACAGCATCTTACTACACTGCCCAGGCTGTTCTCGAGGCTCAAGTGATCCTCCCGTCTGACCCTCCCAAAGTTGTGGCATTTCAGGCGTGAGCCACACCTGACCATGAGCTAATATATCTAAGTAATATTTCTAAGTGCTTCGAATAGCACCAGGCACAGAGATGGCAGGATACAAGTGTTTAATAAACTAGACAAGTGAAAAGAAGAATGTTAACCTTGACAACATGAAATTAAACATGAACTGATGGAGGTTGGGAGCAGGAAGGCGGAGGGAGAAGGAGGCATAGACACAGCTTGTTCAGAAGGGCTTTCGAGGAGACCTCAGTGATAGGCGTAGCCTCCTGAGCATTCACAGCCTCCTCAATAGGATGCCAATCTTCTGTCCAAGTGTGTTGACACTTTTGTATTTTGTTTTTTTACAGTGCAAGCTTACTAGACTCTTTTTCCAAAAGCAAGAAAAGCACAGAACTCTGGCCATCTGACTGGAGGAGGTCCTCATCTCGCCATGCCTCGTGATGCACACAGAGCTGCTGCCTCCCTCTCTTTCCAGGGTCTTTTTCCTCCTGACTCCTGATATACATCATTGACTTCTGGGTCTCCCACACAAAAAATCATGTCAACCCACCCCTGGGTAAAGCAAAAGACAAGGGTCACATTCACATAGGTTCCAAGTCTGGAATTTTCTAGGCAGGAAGAGGTAGATAAGAGATGGAGACAGACACACCAGGAAAATCATGTGGTCTCAGAACCAGCAACTGTGGCCAAGGTGCCTTCCCTTCCCATGCCTGGGAGGCTGAGACCCATCAGGACCCTCCAGGATGCAGCAGCAGGGCTAGGGGAGGCAGGGTGTCACCGCTGGCACAGGCGCTCTCTTCTGGGATGTGTGTCTCAACCAGAAAGTCCTCCTCCATGCTCACCTACGAAGAAAATTTCACTCAAATAAAAGTCACAGAAACTCCCTTAGCCCTTGAGCTAGCACATTCTTTGCAGAGAATGGTCTCTCACTTTCATGATCAAGGGGATTTACTCTTCCCAAGTGCATTTGTTTATTTTGGTAAGAAAACCTAAGAGAGAGGCCTCCTCTCTGTCCATTCCATGGCAGAGTTCAGTCTCAGGGCAGGCTGGGAGCTTGGGCTCTGGAGGAATGGACCGGCTTCAGATTGCACTGAATGCCTGCCAAAGCTTCAAGAGGGTGCCTGCATTCATGGAAGGTGGCTGAGGGGGTCTTCACACAGCTACTACCAGCCAGTGTTCCTTCTTTTCACCTACTAAGATGACCTGTTTTTGAAATACCTACGTTTGTTCTAAATCCTGCATTGGGGAAAAAATGATAGGAAAAGTACAACAAAAATCCCCAGGGTCTTGTCAAAGTGAGAGATGAAGACTCAACCCTAGGGCTGAGTTCAGTCTGTTCTTCCCTCTGCTCCTCATTGTCTGAAACCTTACACAGCTGTGTGTCAGTGGGGTGAGGAGGGCTGGGTTACACCGGCCTAATAGGACCAGAAATTCTCCAACTCATCCTGTCAGAAATGAAAGAGACAGGTAGCATCTGTGTCACAGAGACATAGAATCTGGCAGTTTGAGGGTAGCTGGCTCCTGAATTTAGAAGTGAGTGAGCAGTCTCTGCCCTTGGATCTCTTGGTGGGGAACAGCTGTCACTGGGAGGCTGGGGTCAGGGTGTGTTCCCCGCCTCTGTGCTTACTAGCAGTGGCAATGAACAACATCCGTGTGTGCCCTGCCTCTTCATGCATGGCCTCCAGAGCAACCTGTGGGTCTTCTTGCTCCATGAAAGTGAGGTGGGGACTCTCAGGGCAGCTGTCCTGGGCCTTGTCCTCCCCTGCCCCAAAGAAAGTCCATCAGTGACCTCCGTACCCCTCTATCTCACCCCGGTGAGCACGCACACAGTCCTCAGTGAGTGATACAGGCATGTGGAGAGTTGGGCAGTGACTTGGCTAGCTCCTAGGGGCACTGTAGACCCAGGTGAGTGGAGGGTGCAGAGCAGTCTCCTTTCTGTCTTCTTGCTTCTCCCAAAGGTAGGACACAGAGGACAGGAAGGGCAGAGGAAAATCTTAGCAGAGTTGAGTGACTTCTTACATTCAGAAGAGAAATCTACATTCAGTCTTGGGCAAGAAATCCTGACAATTCTGCATGTAGTGGCTCTGACACACTCCAGCCACTGGATGGAAATGGGATTCAAACCGGCAACATGAAAATTCCCCGAACCCTGGTCTGGTTGCACAATCCCCCAACCACGACAGCCCAGTGCCAAAGGAGCTCAGAGACAGGAGCTTTTTCCTGAAAACAGTGGCTTTTTTCATACTTAGGAAGCATAGCCAGTGTCAGGTGGACACAGAGCTGGGTGCTCCTGAGGGAGAAGATGGTGTTTGGGGTAGGCTGTTGCTCTGCAGGTAGAGCAAGGCCTAGGAAGAGGCTCTGTTGTGCTGGGGTGTTAATTTGTCTGGGAACAACTTTGAACTTGACCATAAGTTTTTCACTCTGGGTCTCTCCATGGTACCTGGCTGGGTGTCTCCAAGTCAGAAAAGAAAGACCCCTCATCCATGAATGGTGGCAATGTTCACGGTGCAGCCATGTGGGACCTGGAGAGTGAGGTAAAGTGGGGTGACAGAGAAAAAGGAAGGAGGTCACAAACAGGTGGGAAGAAATGAGCTGGCTGTGTCATCCACACAACTTCCTCCAGGCAGGCTCTGCTCCATGCCTGGCCAGGTCCATGTGGAGCACAGGGGAGCCCCTCCTGTGGAGATGTGCGTGGCTTTAACCTTGAGAACAAGGACAGCATGTGCATGGATGTTGCCATTCATGACATTCTGTATGTAGGGAAGATGATCCTGGAGCTGCCCTCCACCACACTTGATGAACATATGCCAGGTCTTGTTCCTGGCACAGTTTGCCCATCAGGGTTGGGTCTCACCTCATGGTCTTCATGCACTTTGTGGAGCCATCATGTTCCCCCTCTAGGGACACCACAGCAAATGAACCTCAGTGAGGTTCTGGCCTCCAGCCCAGTGGTTCCAGGCTCTCCCTGGCCTTTTACTCATCTCATGGAATTTGACATGGTCTGGGGCATACAATAGGCTCCCACACTCTTCCTCTGAAGGGCTGAGGTGAGGGCTGCTCACAGAGAAGATATTAAAGGAGTCAGAACCACCAAAGGAAGAGGCAAAGGTGAGTGTGGGTCCCCATGACCTGGACATGTTCGGGCAGCCTGGCCCATCCTGGCCCCACCCCAACCTCCTCACTCTATCCTAGTTCCTGGGCCTAGAAAAGCAGCCGTTAGTGGGGCCAGTGTGGGGTGAGCTCATGCAGCATGCAACGCCTGTGACCTGCGGAGACTGCACTCTGCTCCTCCTCATCAGATTCTGTGACACATCTGCTCGTAACACACATTCCATCCCCTCTGGTGAAAGTTCAGAGGGACCCAGCCCATCAGTAGGTGAAGGACCTAGGGCAGACTTCAGCAGGTGTGGCTCCCAGCCTTGTGCCATGTTCCTGAATCTGAGGCTCAGAGACTTCACATCATTGAGAAGCGGTGGCTTCAAAGGGTGCACTGGTTGGTTTTGGGTCACAAAGAAAGTTGTTCCTGGACACCAGATTTTGCTTATCTCCAGAGACCTACAGTCTGAGGCAATAAGACAGGACTTCCACACAAGGGGCATGTGAAGGGTCAAGCTGTGTCCCTCCACATTTATATATTGAAATCCTAACCCCCTAGTAACTCAGAATGTGGCCTTATTTGGAGGTAAAGTAAAGACAGAGGTAATTAAGTTAAAATGAGGTTCCTAATCCCACATGACTTGCATCTTCATAAGAAGGGGAAATTTAGACACAGAAGCACACATAGGGACAGGGCTATTGAAGAGACACAGGGAGAAGACAGCCACCCACACGCCAGCAGAGGCATCAGATGAAACAACCCTGCCAATACCTTGACCTTGGACTTCCAGCTGCCAGAGCTGTGAAACAACACATCTCTGTTCTTCAGCCTCCTGGTTTGTGGTACTTCATTATGGAAGCCCTAGAAATAAATACAGGGCTAAGGGCTAATAGGAGACCTGTGTCAATGAGGAGGCAGAATGTCCATGAGTGGCCTCCCCACCCAGGCCTACTCTACTACCAGCATGGTTTGTCCCCTCATTTCCTACTTATTGCTCCCAAGGAAAATTACGGGAACCCAAGAGCAAGGAATTTCATTAGTTGAATACTGCTGGAGAAATGAACATGCTTGACTAAAAATCTCTCTGCAGGCCTGTGCTCTAAGCCAAAGCTCATTGTGTGGTTATTTACCCCATGCAGAGCTGGGCCTCAAGGGCAGCTGCTGACCCTGCACACAAAGGGGTGGGGGCCTCTGGAGACACCCAGCAAGAGTCCTACACCCCACACCAAATGTAGGGCAGCCCAAAGGCATGGCTGGGCCAGCACCTGGGGTGGACTTGCTGGGACCACACATTTCTCTGTGTATCCAGGTTCCATGTCACAGGCTCTTGCTCATAGGAGTATACCCCAGGAAGGATTTTAATAGCAAGAACTGTACTAGAATCAGTAGGGAAGGGGGCTCTGGCTTTGGAGCCTGCTATGGTTTCAATGTGGCTGCCAATGTTCATGTTTTGGAAACCTAATCCCCAGTGCAACAGTGGTAAGAGATCGCACCTGTAAGAGGTGATGGGGTCATGATGGCTCTGCCCTCCTTTATGGATCAATGCTCTCAGTGTGGGAGTGAGTTCCTGCAAAAAAAGGCAGTTTGGCCCAATTTTCTCTCTGTCTGCCATGCCCACTTTCCTTCTGCCACAGCGCGACACTCACCAGATGCGTCACCACGCCATGCTCTTTGAATTACCAGCCTCCACAACCATGCTTATAAGTTCTCTCACTTATAGCTTACTCAGTCTGTGGTATTCTGTTACAGAAGCAGAAAACTAAGACAGGGACTTTTCATCAGAAAGTTCCATTATCCCTGGATTCCAGAGTGGGGTCACAGGGACAGGTTTGGATGCCCATTGAGAGGCTGGGGCTAGTTCAGGGACATTAGCAGCTTTCTCATTACTTCTCCCCTGAGAGTCAGTGTCTGGCCTTTTCTGGCAAGAATGAGGTCTGGAGAGGGGTTGATTGTTACTCCTTCTCAGGTGGGAGGGATGCAAGTGGACATTGGCAGACAATGTGGCTTCCCTCTGTAAGGATTCCTGATCTACCCACTTACCTTGCCTTAGATAATTCACAGCTGCTGTAGGACCATTTACCAAGCTGCTCATTGCAATCTTCTCTCTAGGAGGCTGCAGAGGATGCAACGGCAATTTTGCCTTCCTCTTATCCAGAAAGTTGAAAGAAGGCTTTGGTCTGGGGGGTTGTTAATAGTTTTTCACTTTCTTTACCCCCAAATCTAAGTTGAAAAGGTGCTTTTACACCCCTTAATGCAGGTTCCCATGTTGGAGGAAAACTTAGCTGGGTGTTGTCGAGAGGGTGCTGGGTTGAATGAGGGGAGTTACCCAAGGGCAGCACAGCTCCCTGGACTGTGGAATAGGAGGATGAGGATTTGCACCACATGACAGTGTCCCATCTGGAAGGGCCACGGTGCCATTGTTTTTGTCCATTGGGCTGGTACGACAAAATATTGTAAACTGGGTAGCTTCTAAAGAACAGAAGTTCATTTCACACAGCTCTGAAGTCTGGGAAGTCCAAGATCGAGTCACTCACTGATAAAGTGTCTGGTGAGAGCCCATTTCATAGATGACTGATATTGGATAGGTATTCCCACCCCAGTGAATTGGGTTCATAGCCCAATATACTTAAATAAAATATAATTTTATTTAAAAAATCAAATTATTTGATGTTTCTTTTATTTTAGCATTATAGAAGAAATTTAAGCTTTCCTATTAATTACCTTTCAATATTTAAAAATGCTTGAAGTATAGGCATTGTTTAATCTCTTTTGCAAAAGGAGAAACTGAGGCACAAAGCAATAAATATGTACATACTGGAAAAGCAGAGAAGCAGCAGCCAGGGTCAATGAACTCCTTGTGTGGGAGAAGTCATTTGGATTTAAGAAAACACAACGTATTGACTCGTGTTGGACAAGTCTGGGATTAGGGTTGTAGTCAGGCAGCTGGGTTAGACAGAGGCTCGGATGATGTCAGCAAAACTCAGTTTCCCTCAGTCTCTTAGCCCCATTCTTCTGTGTTCTTCATTCTCAAGCTTCATGTGATGGGAACATGCCAGTCAGCAAGTTCAAAGTGAGGATACTTGGATACAATTCAGCAGAAGAAGTGCGCCTCTTTCTCAGGTCCTGCATAAGACTCATGGTTCCTTATGGGCTCTAATTGAGTCTGTGTCCATTCTGAGTCAGTCACTGTGGGATGCAGTATTTCTGGCCAGGCCTGAGTCATATACTCATCCCTGGAGAAATCATGATGGATGGGGTGTGGTGGGAGGTGAGAATAAAGAATATAAATGGTTTCCCTCCAAATTGATTAACTCTATTTAGTAGAAATATATTTGATCTCCACCGTAACTCAATGAGTTGTACTTCTGTATTTCTTAATTGATTTGAACTCAAAAAAGACATAATGAAACACAGAAAAAGGATTTATAATCCGGATTCTCCATCAACACAGCATAGATTTCTATAATTCACTTTAGAGAGATTGCCAAAATTGTCAGGCAGAGACCCACTTGCCACAATGTGGAATCATTTATCTGCAATAAATGAACAACAACAACAAAAAAAACTTAAAAAAAACAAAATCCCCAAATTAGAAGAGAGGGGGAGAAAAAAAAAAACTATAGAAGAAGATATCGAGCAAACTTACAGTTCTATCATCATTTGGGATTGACGTTTGTGAGCCAGATAAGAGATCCGTGGGCTGAAGCCACCTGCGAGGTGCACTTACTTTTCTGGTAACAGACTTTACCCTTCTTTGTCTGATGAGTCCACTGGGCACTGCACTCCATGATGCCCTAAATTGTTAAAATATTATTTTTTTAAAGAGGACATAATGATGTCTGTTATATAGATATAAAAATAATGCTTGTAACAATTGTATCTTACTTATTAATAATGAGTAAGCTGTTTCTTTCAACTGATTCAAAGAGAGTCAAAGTATCACACGTGCATAGGCAGAGAAGAGATGTTGCAATTAACTTAGATGCAAAGGGCATATCCACAGGGAAATGATTGCATTCCCCTGAACACAACTGATGTGGGTCTTTATGGGCAAGAGGCATTTGCATCATTATCAGTTTCCCACAATTTACAGAGTTGTAAACCAGCTCAGAGTCAGGGGGTGGTGAGTCATCCTTTCTGTTTCCCATTGCCAAATCTCTCACATTCCCCCTGATGCTTCAGTAGGCCCAACAAGCATCCCATCTGGCAAAAGAACTTCCAATCACATTTCTGCAATGCTATTATGCTGAACCCCAAGGAAGGCTTGTCTGTAATCTTCAGTTATCATACGGTTTTTAGTGAAATAGCTCTCCTGGTCATTATTTGAATCCCTCTCTCTGTAGAACTGAATCGAGCAAAAAAGGGATTTAGGCTAATGAATTGGAGCTCTCTATTGAAAAAAAAAAAAAAATCGGCCAGGCCCGGTGGCTCACGCCTATAATCCCAGCACTTTGGGAGGCCGAGGAAGGTGGATCACGAGGTCAAAAGATCGAGACCATCCTGGTCAACAAGGTGAAACCCTGTCTCTACTAAAAATACAAAAATTAGCTGGGCCTGGTGGTGCGTGCCTGTAGTCCCAGCTACTCGGGAGGCTGAGGCAGGAGAATTGCTTGAACCCAGGAGGTCGAGTTTGTGGTGAGCCGAGATCGCGCCGTTGCACTCCAGTCTGGGTAACAAGAGAGAAACTCCGTCTCAAAAGAAAAAGAAAAAAAATCAATATCCACAATAAGAAGAAAACAGACAAAATGACTCCAGCCCTAACCCCAGGCTTGACCAAAGCAGGAGTCAATACGTTGTGTTTTCTGTAACTTAAATCCAAATGATTTCTCCCCACACAAGGAGTTCATTACCCCTGGCTGCTGCTTCCCTGCTTGTCCAGTATGTACGTATGCAAATGTACATACTGGACAAGTTTCCCCTCTGTAAAAGAGATTAAACAATGCTTCAGTGCTTCAGTATCCCCTTCTGTAAAAGAGATTAAACAATGCCTATACTTCAAAGATTTTTAAATACTAAAAAGTAATAAATAGGAAAGTTTGTCCAGGTGCAGTGGCTCGTGTCTGTAATCCCAGCACTTTAGAAGGCCGCGATGGGCAGATCACCTGAGGTCAGGAGTTTGACACCAGCCTGGCCAATATGGTGAAACACTGTCTCTACTGAAAATACAAAAATTAGCCAGGCATGGTGGCTGGCACCTGTAATCCCAGCTTCTTAAGAAGTTGAGGCAGGAGAATTGCTTGAGCCCAGGAGGCAGAGGTTGCAGTGAGCTGAGATCACAACACTGCACTCCAGCCTGGGCAACAGAGAAAGGCTGTCAAAAAGAAAAAAAAAAAAAATAGAAAAGCTTAAACTTTCTCTGTAATGCTGAGATAAAAGAAACATCATATAATTTGGTTTTTTAAATACAATTATATTTTAATCAGAAAGTGTAAAACTTATAGAACTCAGTGTCTTTGTGTGAGGAACAAAATAAAGTGTGAAGATTAGACAAAGGGGTTCCAATCCTCGTTAATTCAGACTATAGCCCATTTATTTATTTCTCTGCAGGCAAAATAGCAGCAACTATTTAACAGCTCTTACCCATGTGCCTGGCTCTCTCCTGGGAATTCCTACATGCGTTATGCTTAACATCTTGGAAAGGAAGAGAACCATGACTTAAAGGAGTGGAAAAGTTTGTTCAAAACCACAATTAGTAAGTGGAGGATCCTGGGTTAGTGTGGTCCCAAAGCCTGTCTTTTTATCCTCAGGCCCTTGAATAAGTGCTTGCAGAATGAACTCTCCTGCTTTCTAGATGGCAGAGTGAGAGCGCCATCCCTGCTGGAGTCTAGTCGAGGCTGCGCAGGAAGATGCGCTCAGGGAATCTGCAGCTGGAGCAGAACCACGTGGCCCTGCTCACTGCTCACAGTGGAGGCACCTGGGCGGTCAGCAGGGAGCGCGAGGCCGCAACCCCAAACCAACCCATGGGAGACAGCAGCGAGTAGAGGGCACCAAAGTCCGCTGCTTAAATGGCAGGGCTCCCTCAGCTTGGTGGGGCTGCCTGCGGAGCTAAGGCGACAAGGGGTGGGCTTTGCTCTTGCCGGAAGTTGGCATTGCAGAGAAATCCCCAGTGGGCCTCAGCAAATTTGGTGAGTTCCTGTTCAGTCCACAGCTCAGTCCCTAAGTCTAAAGTATAGGAACTTTAAGAGGGGACAGGGAGAAATGTGTGAGGGCACAAAGTGTCCCGGGCCAGAAGGCATCTGATGCTGATATTGGGAAAACTCGTGTGTGTGCAGATGGCGCCCTGAAGTTAAAAGAATTCGTCCCTGCCCCAGCTTCAAGCTCCACTCAGAAGGCCACATCACAGGTTTGAAGCTGAGACTCAGAGGCTTCCACCATTTGCCAAAGCCCCCAGTCTGCCCAGGCCTGGGTCAGAGGGCAGCAATTCCTCAAGGACAAAAACAAACTGCAAGGCTGATCACAGCTGGGGGAGAATCTCCTGCACCTGTGGTCTCCCTTGGGAAAAACTGCCGGTTGGGGCTGGAAAGGATAACTTGGCTCAGTTTTCGACCTTCCCGTTGTTTTTCCCTCACTGTTTTATTCATAAAATATGTGTAGAGGATCCTCGGTGGGGGGGCAGGTCCTGCACCTGGTGCTGGACATCAATGTGAACAGTGCCCAGGGCCCTGCTCAGCACCCCGCCGCCAGGGCACAGGCAGGCCTGGAGCCCTAGCATAGTGATGCAGGCGGGGGCTTCAGAGCTGGCCAGAACCAGGAGAGCAGGCTCTGCAGGGATCAGGCTGCGAAGGTGGGAACGCCTACATTGCAGCTGGCTCCTTGACATCTCTATGCTTCTAGACTTATGCTTTCATCATCTGTGTGTTGGGAGATTTAAATAAATTCATAAATACTGATATAATAATATGCTAGCATTATGCATCTGCACATACGAAATGTATTTATAGAGACGGATAACCTCACTTTCTAGGACCTGCAGTGGGTGAATAGTGGTGGGGCTGGGATTTGAACCCTGGGAGTCAGCCTCCAGAGTTGGGACCTCTGGCCTCTCTCAGCCCTGTTTCAGCCCAGCCTCTCCTTGTCACTAGGAGCCAGAGATGAGGCAGAGGAAGGTGTACCAGAGGCTTGCGCTGCACCTGGCCCTTTGCCACAGTTGCCACATTCAAGGAGTCGGGCAGCATAAGATGGGTGGTGGGGGCTGCATCCCTTGGTGTAGGTGTGCAGCTAGAATTCTTGCTCTGCTATTCACCAGCATAGAACCTGAGCAAACATCTGAATATCTGATCCACTGGGTCTCCTCACATGTCAAATGGGCATGAGGGTGCCCACCCTGGAAGGCCATTGCCAAGGTGACAAAGTGCACATCTCCAAGGCTGGAGGAGTGCCTGGCAGGTGGCAAGTGCTCTGTGAGTTCCCATCCGGCTGTTCACTTCCTCACCCCAGCATCTTGCCTCCCCATCCGCTACTGTGCACGGGTTCTTCATCAGTCATTGTTGTTCACTTCTTTTGCCCAGAAAATAGCTTCAGAGTCTCCCCCGCCCTTCCTCCTTTCTTCCTTTCCTCACTCCCCCTTCCCCTATCTCTCTCAGGAACCTTTGCAGGGTTCTCCGATTCTGTCCATTCCCTAAACACTGGGGTTTCTCTGTGTTCCACCCTTGGTCATCTTCTCTGGTCCCACCCTTCATACTATCTCCTTGTAAGCTGTATATCCATCTTCTGACAGCTCCGAATTCTATGTGCTCAGCCCTCATCATCCTCCTGAGCTCCTGACCCATATTTCCAGTGACCACTGCTACTCCAACATCCTATTGGTATGTGTCTAAATTTGGATGCTCTTTTTCACCCCTGTATTAGTCAAGCTCTCCAGAGACAGAACCAATGGGAGATAAATAGATCTATGGGAGATAGATAGATCTATAGGGAGAACTGGTGCAAGTCCTGGAGTCCCAAGGCCAGAGAAACTGGAGTTCTGAGGTTCAAGAGCTGGAGAAGAAGGGTGTCCTAGCTCTGAAAAAGACAGAATTCTCCTTTCCCCTGCCTTTTTGTTCTATTTGGGCACTTAGCTGATTGGATAGTGCCCACCCACACTGGGTGAGGGTGGGTCTTCTTTACCCAGTCCACTAATCCAAACATCAGTATCTTCTAGAAACACCCTCACAGACATTTCCAGAAATAATGCTTTATTAGTCATGTGTGTGTCTCCTAACCCATCAGGCTGACACCTGAAACTGACCATCACAACCCCCACACTGCATTTCCCTGGACCCCAGTTTCCCCACTGTTGGCTTTTGCATCCTTTCCTTTGTTGGCAAAGTGGTCTTTCTAACAGGACTAAGTCCTATGGTATGTCTCTGCCTAGTGGCCTTCCCAAGAGCTCCCTAGATCCGGTTCCACACTCCTCATGAGGCCGCAGGCCCTATGGCCTGGCCATTGTGTCCATTGTTGTTTCTTTCTTGTCCCTCTGCCACCTGCTCTCTATTTCCTGACTATAGCTGTTTCTTCACCTCTATGCTTGTTCAAGGGCTTCCTGAAAATGGTCCCTCTCCTTGTGCACTGGGCAAACTGGTTTTCATCCATCAGGATTCAGATGTAAGACAATTTTCTCTGAAGCCTCCCATCTTATATCTGGAAAGAAATAAGCACTGGTAGGGGTATGGATCTCATTGAGAGACTGGGAAGTCCTTGCGGGTAGTGATCATGTCTTACTCATCTTCATGTCTCATTCCTCCCTTGTCACTTTTTCTAACAGATGAAGAAACATTTATTTTGCATATAAGAAAACTGAAGTACACAAACAAATATCACAAACTAAAGGTCATGTTACTAAAAAGAGTCTCTGCTTCTGTGGGTCCTGGACCTCTTCTTTACTCTAGTTCTTTCAAACTAGAAAGAAAGAAAGGTGCCTTAGTCCAGGACCTACCTGTGCTGGACATAACATGACTAGATTCTCCCAATCCTCTGGGAGGCTGCAGCAGTGGCACAGGCTGGCTTCAGGGCAGGCAACAGGACAGTCACGTGGGGCTCGTTTCAGAAGGGCCCTTATAGTATTATAATATAGTATAATACTTCAAAGTATTATCATACTTTGAAGGGCCCTTCTAAGAAGAGCCCCACACTTGGTTTAATGTTCTGCTGTGAACAACTTGAAATTTTTACTAATCTTTCAGCTTGTGATTTGTAAGTGAAGTCTGATGGGACACTGGAGCCTGTGCTGGAGCAGAGGAGATGGGCTGAGCCTGCACAGTGGGCAGCAGGCTGGCTGCCCAGCTCACAACAGTGACGGCTGCAGCATCTGGGCCTCAGGAGACAGGAGAGGCTCTGCATGCAGGCAGCACCAGGAGGCTTCCCTGACCTTTTCAATATTCTGTTGTGTCCTGATTAGATAACATCAACTTTTCCTCATTACATTTAATGAGTAATAAAATGCCTTCAAAGGAAAATCTTTACGGCTTTTATTTGTAACTGCATTTATTTTCCTACTTTTTGAACAAGGAGCCCTGTTTTCACGTTGCTCTGGGCCACACGAGGTATGTGGTCTGCCCTGTAGATGGAATATGAAAGACAGCAAAGTATTTTAAATGGAAACACATAGGATTGAGTAGCTGGGAACTCCGAAGGTAGTATGAAATGCAGAGTGATTCGGCAGAGGTCAGATGGAATTAGGAGGAGAAGTAAACTTTAGGCGGGTGTGACCAGGAAAGGCTGGTTCTATACGATGGTTATTGACACAATTTTAGCAGTAGTGATAGAGAAAGAAATCAGTGATAGGACTTCAGGGTCAGCAAGCATCCTATGAAGTGAAAGGAAAAATGAGTTGTAAAGAGAGCCTAGTGTATGACCCAAGGTGTTGCAAAATAGGTTTTTCTGATTTGATTTGATTTAACTGAATGATGCCTAGAAGATAGAAAAAACGGGGGTCATAGCAAGACATACTTTCAATAACAAGAGAAAACTTGACAAAAAAGGATGTTTCTTTTCTGAATAAAAAAGAAATGCAGAGCTGAGGAAAGAAAAAAACAAGCATTTTTGCATGTTTGCCAAATATTTGAATATTTATTTCATAAAAGTATCTTAAAAGATCTCTAAGGTTAAATGTAGATAGACACAGATAAAGATATAAATATAAATATAGATATACATACATGTCTGCATGCATATATAAATATATAATTAAAAATAAGTACATCAAAGACATACTGTCAGCTCTCAGTGTCTATCAGTTCTACATCTGTAGATTCAACCAACCCTGGATTAAACTTATTCAAGAAAAAAAATTTCTTCTGTATTAAACATGTACAGACATTTGTTCTTGTTATTATTCTTTAAACCATATAGTATAACAACTCTTCACATAGCATTTACATTATGCTAGATATTATAAGTAATCTAGAGATAATTTAAAGTGTGCAGGAGGACATGCATAGGTTATATGCAAATACTATGTCATTTTCTAACAGAAACTTGAGTATCTGCAGCTTTGGGGCTTTTGGTTTCCATGGAGGTCCTGGAACCAAACCTCTGCAGATACTGAGGCATGACTATATCTAAAATTATAAATTGTATATATATAATTTATTTATAACATAGCTATATAGATAAATACATATAACTTTATATAAATCACTATCTAAAATATATAAAATTAGGATTAATACATTGCTCCAGATGACACACAGAGAATGGGCTTGAACTCAGGAATCTCTGGGTTTCAGTCTTGTGGATTTTCTCCTCCCCCATGCTGCTTCTCCTACTCTCTTTTTTAAATCTGACATTGAAACTCTGCAATTTTTTAGACTGACTATACACTTTTAGGACAGATTATTATAATACTGTGAAAAGTTTAAATAAACAGAAGATTTTAAATGTCAACTAATTTATCTAAAATAACCACTATTTGAAATATTATTTAAAAAAATAAATTGCAACTCAACTTCTCTTAAAAACTGAGACTGTCAGCTCCAACAGTCACATGGTTTTGTAAATTTGGTCACTAAAAGGTGAAATAAACAGGTTCACTATATAAAATATATAAAATTAGTAAATTACAGAGCCAAAAATGGGTCACTTATTTTTTCAATTCCAGAGTTGCTGCTGTATGTTACTCTGCCTCTCATAAAACAAAAATTAGAGGGGATTTCTGTGTCTAACCATAACAGAGTAACTTGAAGCAAACTAACACTTCTGCCAAGAAAAATTTTAAAAATCTAAATATAATACAAAATAGATATTGAAGACATTGAAGGGATGCCAACATAGCTATGAGTTAAGTGGTAAAAATTTCTGCGAGAAGGAAACCACATAAAGTAAGCTCAATACTTGGTGGTTTTCCCTATAAGGTATTTGCCCAGTGCTTAAACTGTATGAGTCAAGAGTGTAAGAAGCAAAAAAGAATCACTGACTAACAGAGCAGACTTTTAGCATTGCTATCAGACTGAGAAATAAAAAAAAAAAAACTTAGAGTTCAAGACCCTCAAAAGATGAGAACTTCTGAAAACACCCAGGCCCTGATTGGAACACATGTAAGGCTACCAAGGAATGGTCACAAAACAGAGGTAGACCGTAGCAAAGACTGAAACCCAGTCTAATGACAGGTTTTCCCCAATCACACTGAAGTATTTCATGCTATTCTAGTTACCCACCTGAGGAAAGGATGACTTATCATCTTTGGTAGAAGATAACACCACTCAGAACATCACTAATATTTTATGTTAAATGTTTTCTGTTCAACCAAAATTATCAGGGATACCAAAAATTTTGACAAATAGAAAAAATATAATTGATATACACCCAAAGAAGTTGAAAATATTAGAGCTAAACAAAAACAACATAGCTTTTAACATAATTGTGATTAATATATTCAAACAAGACAGATTATAAGATGTAAAATGTAATTAGAGAACTGCAATACTTATTTTTAAAAAGCTTAAGTGGAAAATCTAGAATATCAAAATAAAAAATAATGTTAAGATTTGACAAGGCTGAAGAGAATATTAGTGAACTAGAAGATAGATTAATAGAAAAAGTCTAATAACACAGAGAAAACTAGATGAAAAACACAAAAACGTACATAATTAGCATGTGAGACTCAATATAAAAGTTAGGCCAATGGTGCACTGGCCAACCCATATCAGCTAATAAGAATTAACTGGTAATTTTCATGTGTTTTTTGAGCTGCTTGTTAAATAGTTGGTAGCTTGAAATCAGCATAAAGAAAGTATATATAGCAAATGTCAGTTAACAGAACCATTTTATTTCCTTCAGAAAATTAGCATATCACTAGGTCTAAAATGTGGGTAAGTGGAGTCACAGAAATAGAAGAAAGAGGGAATGAGACAGAGAAAAATTTAAAGAGATAATGGCCAAATTTTTTAAAAAACATATAAAAGACATAGATTTAAGTGTGTGTAATGCAGTAAACAACAATAAAACACACCTAGCCATATCACAGCAAATATGAAGGAAACCAAAGACAAAGATCTAAAAATCATCCAGGATGGAAAAAAAGATCTATCTGAAAAGAAGCATAAGTATGACTGACAAATGACTTCTCCATAGAAATAAGATAAGGCCAGTAACTTGAAATGTAAGCTGGTAAGGTTTGGCTGTGTCCCCACCCAAATATCTTCTTGACTTGTAACTCCCACAGTTCCCATATGTCATGGGAGGAACTTGGTGGAAGGTAATTTAATCACGGGGATGGGTCATTCACATGCTGTTCTCGTAATAGTGAATAAGTCTCATGAAGTCTGATAGTTTTAAAAATGGGAGTTTTTCTGCACAAGCTCTCTCTCTTTGCCTGCTGCCATCCATATCAGATGTGACTTGCTCCTTGCCGTCCACCATGATTGCGAGGCTTCCCCAGTCACATGGAACTGTAACTTCATTAAACCTCTTTCTTTTGTAAATTTCCCAGTCTTGGGTATGTCTTTATCAGCAGCATGAAAATGGACAAATACAGTAAATTGATACCAGTAGAGTGGAATGCTGCTGAAAAGATACTGGTCAGTGTGGAAGTGACTTTGGAACTTGGTAACAGGCAGAGGTTGAAACAGTTTGGAGGGCTCAGAAGAAGATAGGAAAATGTGGGAACGTTTGGAAGTTCCTAGAGACTTGCTGAATGGCTTTGACCAAAATGCTGATAGAGATTTGGACAATAAAATCCAGGCTGACATGGCCTCAGATGGAGATGAGAAACTTCAGAATTGAAGTAAAGGTGGCTCTTGCTATGTTTTAGCAAAGAGACTGGCATCATTTTACCCCTGCCCTAGATATCTGTGTAACTTTGAACTTGAGAGAGATGATTTAGGGTAACAGAAGAAATTTTTAAGCAACAAAGAATTCAAGATGTGACTTGGGTTCTGCTAAAGGCATTCAGTTTTAAAAGGGAAAGAGCATAACAGTTTGGGAAATTTGCAGCTTGACAATGTGATAGAAAATAAAATCCCATTTTCTGAGGAGAAATTCAAGCTGGATGCAGAAATTTGCATATGTAACCAGGAGCTGAATGTTGATCACCAAGACAGACAATGGGGAAAATGTTTCCAGGTTATGCCACAGGTCTTCATGGCAGCCCCTCCTATCACAGGCCTGGAGGCCTAGGAGAAAAAGGTGGTTTTGTGGGCTGGGCCCAGGGTCTCCATGCTATATACAGCCTAGGGACTTGGCACCCTGCATTACAGCCTCTCCAGCAATGGCTGAAGGGGGCCAAGGTAGAGTTCAGAGGGTGCAAGCTCCAAGTCTTGGCAGTTTCCATGTGGTGTTGAGTCTCTGGATGCACAGAAGTCAAGAATTGAGGTGGGAACCTCCAACTAGATTTCAGCAGATGTGTGGAAATGCCTGGATGTCCAGGTAGAAGTTTGCTGCAGGGATGGAGTTCCCATGGAGAACCTCTGCTAGGGCAGGGTGGAAGGAAAATGTGAGGTAGGAGCCCCTACACAGAATCCCTACTGGGGCACCACCTAGTGGAGCTTTGAGAAGAGGGCCACCATTCTCCAGACTCCAGAATGATAGATTCACCAACTTGCACCATGCACCTGGAAAAGCCACAGATACCCAACATGAGCCTGTGAAAGCAGTGGAGGGGAGGCTGTATCCTATAAGCCATGAGGCAAAACTGTCCAAGACTATGGGCAAAACCCACCTTTTGCATCAGTGTGACCTGAATGTGAGACATGGAGTCAAAGAAGATCATTTTCGAGCTTTAAGATTTGACTGCCCTGCTGGATTTCAGACTTGCATGGGTCTGTAGTTTCTTTGTTTTGGCCAATGTCTCCCATTGTAATGGCTGTATTTACCCAATGCCTGTCCCCTTGTTGTATCTATGAAGTAACTAACTTGCTTTTGATTTTAGAGGCTCATAGGCAGAAGGGAACTTGCCTTGTCTCAGATGAGACTTGGAACTGCAGACTTTTGAGCTAATGCTGAAATGAGTTGAGACTTTGGGGGACTGTTGGGAGGGCATGATTGGTTTTGAAATGTTAAGACATGAGATTTGGAAGGGGTCAGGGACAGAATTACATGGTTTAGCTGTGTCCCCACCCACATCTCATCTTGAGTTGTAACTCCCACAATTTCCATGTGCCATGGGAGGAACCTGATGGGAGGTAATTGAATAATGGGGGAGGGTTTTTCCCATGCTGTTCTCATGATAGTCAATAAGTCTCAGGAGATCTGATGGTTTTAAAAACAGGAGTTTCCCTGCACAAGCTCTCTCTCTTTGCCTGCTGCCAGCCATCCATGTAAGATGTGACTTGCTCCTCACTGACTTCCTCTACAATTGTGAGGCTTCCCCAGCCACAAGTAAGTCCATTAAACCTTTTTCTTTTGTATATTGCCCAATCTCAGGTATGACTTTATTAACAGTGTGAAAATGAACTATGCAATAGCTATAAAGTACTGAAAAAAAATAGAGTTCTATAGCTATTAAAAGTATACTCCAAAAATAAAGAGCTAAATAAAAATGTCTCTATTCAAACAAAAACTTAAAGAATTCATCAATAGCAGGAACCTTATAAAGTAATAGAAAAGGGAGAAGTAAAATTATCCCACATGAAAACATATAGAGGAAAGTATAAAAGCATGTAAACAATAGAAATATGAACAAATATAAATAAAAATTGATTATAAAACAAGAAGATAAATGATGAAAATCATGCAAAAAGGGCAAGGGGAGTATAAATGGAATAAAAGTGATCTAAACTCCAGCATTTCTGAAAAATGAGTAAAATTAATAATTTATCTGAGACTCTAATATATCAGAGATGTGTGTGTTTTAACCTCTATAATAATCACTAAAAGGATAAAGTGTGTATGTTAAGAAGTTAATAGAAGGGAATATTTAAAAATCATAATTATAAGCTAATAAAATTAGATTAATAACAATTTTAATCTATAAGGAGATATGAAAAGAGAAAAACATAAACATAAACTAGATAGAACAAATAGAAATCATGTGATCAAAATATACGCAAATATATATATAATGGCAATAAATATTGATGCTTTAATTAGTCCTTTTAAAAGATAAAGACTACCATGCCAGTTTTTTAACAAAGTCTTTGTGCTGAAAAGATGAAATGCACCTTACATATAAGGACACCCAAATATTCAAAACAAAAGGGTGGAAAAGGAAACTCCATGTGGGAGTGACATATCAAGATGGCACCATAAAAGGGAATCTGTTCATACCCATGACAACAACATTATCCACAGTCAAAAGTCTCTTTTGGGGAGCCTCAGGATTCAGGTAGAGGCTTGTGAAACACCTGGTAAAACTCAAGACATTGGAGAATTATTTTGAGAGCACACAAACACCCAAATGGCTGATTTGTCAAACTTGCTCCTGGGTTCAAGTACAGAAATGTCCCAGTCCTCCAAGGGCCTTGGTCACTGCTTTGTTTTATCTTGAGCCTACAAACTAAACCATCTACCAAAGGGTGTAAAAGGAATCACATGCAATAGTGCCTTGGCAAAAAGCCTTCTCTGCCTGCCTATATCAGTCTCAGCAGTGAACCTAAAGTTGCCCTTTGCCTTGGATTCACCCCTGACCAGTTGAGGTCCCAATGCAGAACTGGTTACACAAGAATCAAGGGTAAGACTCACACATATCTCACAGCTCAAGAGTTTGAGCCTCCCTGATGGGCTTGCCCAACTCTGTCCCAGAGTAAATCCTAAGGGTGCCCACCCTTAGCTCTGGTCCCTCTTGATGCTATCAGAGAACTGTCTCTTCTATACTGAGACCTGGTGGGACACCCATACCTGTCTGAGTCAATGATGCTGGCTCTCCAGCCTCCATCTCACAGTAT
The DNA here is from genome assembly GCF_049354715.1 of Callithrix jacchus. Taxonomy (NCBI): domain Eukaryota; kingdom Metazoa; phylum Chordata; class Mammalia; order Primates; family Cebidae; genus Callithrix; species Callithrix jacchus. The sequence goes on from NC_133513.1 coordinate 37,058,380, forward strand.
ATTCCAAGAGGACTCAGTCCCAGCTCTGATTTTTCCTGCTGCAATGAGAGAACAATCTCAACTATCCAGGGAGTTGCTGGAAGATGCACATCCCTTTAAGTCAATGAGACCAGGTTCTTTAGCCTCAACCACTCAGCAGATACCAAGATAGTCTAACAGACATCTGCAGAATATTTTACTGAACTACTGCAGAATATAAATTTTTCTCATCAGCACATGGAACATTCCTTAAGGTAGACCATATCACAGGCCACAAAACAAATTTCACCAAATTCAGGAGTCAAAATTATATCATGTATCTTCTCTGACCACCATAGAATGAACTAGAAGTCAATAAAAAGTAGAAATTTGGAAACCAAACAAATACATGGAAATTAAACAAAATGCTCCTGAGTGACCAATGAGTCAATGAATAAAGTAAACAAGGAAATTTTTACAATTCTTAGAACAAACAAAATGGAAATACAACATATGAGAACCTATGGAATACAGCAAAAGCAGTACAAGAAAGGAAGTTTACATATAGTCTACATAAAAAAATAGGAAGACTTCAAATGAAAAGTCTAACAATGAACCTCAAGAAACTAGAAGAGCAAGAACAAACTAAACCTAAAAATAGTAGAAGGAAAGAAACAATAAAGATCAGAGCAGAAATGATAAAACTGAGGCTAAGCTGATCTTCTATGGAAGACCAATAAAATGAAAAGTTGGTTTTTTAAAAAGTTAAAAAATGACAAATCTTAACTGGACTAAGAAAAAAAGAGAATATGCAAATAAAGTCAGAGACAAAAAAGACCACATTACAACTGATACCACAGAAATCATGAGAGACTGCTAAGGATTTTTGAGACTGCTACAAACAACTATTCACTAGTAAATTGGAAAAGCTAGAAGAAATTGATAAATGCTTTGACACGTACAACCTACCAAGACTGAACCATGAAGAAATAGAAAACCTGAACAGACCAATAATGAGTAACAAGATCAAAGGAGTCATAAAAAGTCTCTCATCAAAGAAAAGCCCAGGCAGGACCTGATGGATTCACTGTGGAATTGTATCAAATATCCAAACAATAACAACAACTCTATTGAAACCATTTCAAATAACAGAAGAGGAGGGAATTGAAGAAGAGAGAATGCTTCCAGAGTCATTCTATGAGGCAAGCACTACCCTGATACCAAAAACTGATAAAGTCACAACTAAAAAGATAAAAGTACACAACATCCCTGGTGAACATTGCTGCAAAAATCCTCAACAAAATATCAGTAAACTGAATTCAGCAACACATTAAAAATATCATTCACCATGATCAAGTGGGATTCATCCCAGGAGCGCAATGATGGTTCAACATAAGCAAATCAATAAGCAGGATACATCACATCAACAGAATGAAAGATAAAAAACATATAATTCATCTCAACGAATGCTGAAAAAGCATTTGATAAAATTCAGTATCACTTCTTCATAAAAACTCTCAACATATAGAGTATAGAAGAAGGATACCTCAATATGACAAAGGTCTACATAACAAACTCATAGCTAATATTGTGCTTAACAGGGAAAAATTGAAAGCCATTTCTCTAAGACTTGGAACATGACACGGATGCCCACTTGCACTATTTTACATAATTCTGGAAGTCCTAGCCAGAGCAATCATCAGTCAGAGGAAAGAATAAAGGGCATCCAAACAGGAAAGGAAGAAGGCAAATTAGCCTTATCTGCAGATGATATAATCTTATATTCAGGAAAACCTAAAGACTACACTAAAAGACTCTCCTATAACTGATTTAAAAAATTCAGTAGAGCTGCAGAATACAGAATCAACATACAAAACTCAGTAGCATTTTTTGATGCCAGCAGTGATCTGAATAGGAAATCAAGAAAGCAATGCCATTGAATAGAGTCACAGAAAATAAAATACCTAGGAATAAATTTAATCAAAGAAGTAAGAGATCTCCATAAGGAAAAAAATAAAACACCAGTGAAAGACATTGGCATGGACACAAAAAAATGGAAAGATATCCCATGCTCATATATTGGAATAATTAATACTGTTAAAATTTCTATAATCTATAGGTTACTCAAGGTGATCTATAGATTTAATGCAATTCCTATCAAAATACCAGAAATACTCTTCACAGAAATAGAAAAACACAACTCTAAAATTCATATGGAACTATGAAAGACTCCAAATAGCTAAAGCAATTTTAAGCTAAAACAAAAATAAAACATATGCAAAAACACAACAAACAAAAACAAAGCTGGAGGCATCACACTACCTGATTTCAATTTATACTGCAAAAATATAGTAATCAAAACCGCATGGTACTGGCTAAAAAAAGATGCATAGACAGATGGGACAGCAAAGAACTCAGAGATAAAGCCATACATTTGCAGTCAACTTAAATTTACAAAGCCAGAAAGAATATACGTTGGGGATAAGACAATCTCATTAACAAATGATGATGGGAAAACTGGATATCCAGATGCAGAAGAACAATACTAGATCCCTATCTTTCGCCATATACAAAAATCAGATCAACAGGAATTAAAAACTTTAATCTAAGTCCTGAAACTATGAAGGTGCTAAAAGAAAACAGGAACAAAGCTTCAGGACATCAGTCTGGGCAAAGGCTTTTTGCATAAGACCTCAAATGCAGAATCAACAAAAGTGAAAGACAAATGGGATTATATCAAGCTTAATAGTTTCTGCACAGCAAAGAAAACAATCAACAAAGTGAAGAGCCAAACTACAGAATGGGAGAACATATTTGCAGACTATCCATCCAACAAGAGAGTAATAACCTGAATATATAAGGAATTAAAACAACTCAATAGCAAAAAGACATCTGATTTAAAAACAGGCAAAAGACCTGAATAGACATTTCTCAAAAGAAAATGTACACCGTCTAGATGTATTCTCTGATAAAATGTATTTAAATATTATTTGTACTCGGTTATAAAAAATATACATACCCTGTTTGTACCCCAGTATAAAAAAACAAAAAAACTCTCAAAATACTGTTATAAAAAATATACAATGTCCTTTTCTACTCTGTTATAAAGTATATACACCGTCTAGATGTACTCTCTGATAAAATGTACTTCAATTCTATTTGTACTCAGTTATAAAAAATATACATACTCTGTGAAACACTATACATAATATAAAAATGCTCAAAATACTCTGTTATAAAAAATATACTATGTCCTTTCATACTCTCTTATAAGTATATACACCGTCTAGATGTACTCTCTGATAAAATGTATTTAAATTCTATTTGTACTCAGTTATAAAAAATATATATACCAAGTGTATGGAAGAGTGCTCAATGTCACTAACCAGCAGGGAACTGCAAATCAAAACCACAATGAGATATCACTCCACCCTAATTAGAATAGCTATTATCAAAAAGACCAAAAATAATGATAATAACAATATTAGCAACGTTGTTGAAAAAAGAGAACTTCTCTTTCTCCTAGCTAGAGTGGTATAAGCAGACCCCTGGGGGAGGAACTGAAATCCCATCCCTACCTAGCAGTAATAAGGGATCTCTTCCTTCTCAAGTGTCAAGGCCAAAAAGGGAACTGGGACTTTCCCACCCCACCTAACAGTAATGAAGCAGCACCTTCCCAGCAGTGTCAGAGAAGGCATGGAAAAACAAAGTTTAAATAAGATCCAAAGTCTCACAACATAATACTCAAATATCTGGGTTAAATGAAAAATTATTCAATATACTCCAAACCAGGAAAATAGCAACTTGAATGAGAAAAACCAACCAACAGAAGATGCCAGCACCAGACAGTACAGATGTTGGAATTACCTGACGAGGATTTTAAAGCAGCCATCATAAAAATGGTTCAATGAAAATCATAAACATACTTGAAACAAATGAAAAATATAGTCTTAGCAAAAAATAAAAGACATAAAGAATAAAAAGAAATGTTGGAACTTAAAAATAAAATAACCATTTTTTTAAATTAATGGTCTCAACAACAAAATAGAACAGAGGAAAGAATCAGTGAACAAGAGATATTACGTAGTGTGAAAGAGAGAGAGAAAACAGAGTTTTTATTCTTTTCAAAAAAGAACCAACTTCACTGGAACTGGATTGTATCTTGATAGCAGTGGTTGTCACATTTAAGATAACATCATGGAATAGCATAAAATTACACACATAAATTACAGAATTATCAATTTTCTTGTTTTGATATTATACCATAATTATATAAGGTGTAACCACTAGGGAAAACTGGATAAAAGATATACAAGATCTATATTATCTGTATTATTTTTGTAACTTCAAGTCTTTATTTCAATAAGAAAACTAAATAAAGGGGGGAAATATAGAAGAAGAGAGAGAGACACACACTTAGAAAATACTTTTCCAATATCTTCAATGATAAAAATTATCACTAGAGACCCTGCAGTTATTTAAATGTGTATAAAGTGTTTTTATAAACAACATTAAACTGATACATTTGAAAATCAGATAAAATAAATGTATTTTAAGAAAAATATAGCTATCCAAAAACTAACACAAAATGAATAGAAAATCAAAGTGGTATTATATCTATTTTTAAAATACCAAATCTAAAATTTTATAAATTTCATATTTTATATTATACAAAGAAACTCCAAGACCATGTGAATTACCCAGTAAATTCTTCCAAACATATGAGAAATAAACTAATTGTATCCAAAGTCTTTTATAAAATAGTAAAAGAGACACTTTCCAACTCATTTTATGAAGCTAGTAAAACCTTCTAACAAAAATATGACTAGATTATGAAAAAGAAAAAAATCTAAGCTAAGGCCAACTTCTTCTGTGAACAAGACATTAGTAAACTAAATCAAGTTATAAGCTGACAAGCTGATTTTAAAATGTATGTGAAAAGAGTCCTAGAGAAAGTCATGAGTAGTAAAGGCAATCGTGAAGGAGAAAAACAAGAAGAGCATTGCTAGACATCAAGACTTACAGACTATAGATATTAAGGTCATGTGATATTAGTGCAAGGATAGATTAATAGACTAAAGAGCAGAATACAGAATCCCAAGACAGTCCAAACATATAAAAGAACTTTTTTATGACAGAGCTGATATTATAGTGCTGTGGGAAAATGATAATCTTTCCAAAAACCAAGTGGAGTCCATTGGATATCCACATGGAGCGTAACTGAACCATGATCATTATCTTACATCATAGATATTCCATCAATTCTAGATGAACTAAAGACCTTGCTGTGAACCGCTATGATTTCTAAACGTCAATTAAATTGACTTTATCATGAAATTATACTGGAAAACATCTAATCTCCTAAACAGAATGTAAAAATTGTTAGCAATAAAAGAAAAAAGCTAAATTGGACTGTAAAATATGACTTACAAATTCTGTTTGTCAAAACATGCCAGCATAATAGCAAAGCCCCAGTGCCAAAAAGATATCATATATAAAAAAACACAAAGTTCTTGGCTTTGGAATATATAAAAAATCCTTACATATAAATAAGGTAAATAAACATTTTTTAAAAATGGACAAAATTCTTAAAGAGGCAGTTCACAAAAAGATAATTATAAAGCCAGTGGATATACAAAAAAGAGCTTGGTTTTCTTAGTCATCAGGGAAATGTAAATTAAGGCCACAAAGACTTTGAATGCTTCTACCCTATGGCTTCAATTAAAAGAACAATGAAGGCTGGACTCGGTGGCACACGCCTGTAATTCCAACACTTTAGGAAGCCAAGGCAGTCAGATCCTGAGGTCAGGAGTTTGAGACCAGCCTGGCCAACATGGTGAAACCCAGTCTCTATGAAACATACAAAAATTAGCTGGGTGTGGTTGCAGGCACCTGTAGTTCCAGATATTCTGGAGGCTGAGGCAGGGGAATCGCTTGAATCTGGGAGGTGGAGGTTGCAGTCAGTGAGCTGAGATCATGCCACTGCACTCCAGTCTGGTGACAGAACAAGACTCTGTCTCAGAAAAAAACAAAAAACAAAAAACAATGATATCACTTCTTGGTGAAACAAAAATGCACATATGTACAAACCAAATATACCTCAAGGGATATTTATTGCAACAAAATTGCAATAGTAAAAAAATGGAAACAAAATACACTTCAATAGCAGAATCGGTAAATAAGTTATGATAAAATTATACAATGAAATACTAGATAGGAATAAGAAAGAATGGCATATTGCTACATGCAACAATATGCTTGCATCTCACAAACATAATGCTGAGCAAAGGAAACCAGACACCAAAATAATGTATACAGTAGACTTTCCATCTACTTGGAGGGAGAGGGAATAGCTGGGTGGGGGTGTGAAGGCTTCTGGGGTGCTACTGGTCCTTTACTTCTTTATCTTGGTGGTTATATGGGTGTGCTCACATTGTGAAAATTCAGTGAGCTGGCCACTTGTAATTTGGTCACTTGGAATATCTTTTACAAATTTTTTACTTTTAAAGTATAGCAGGAATTAGAGAAAAATATGGAGTTAACAGCATTTCATCCAAAAGCTGAAATCTCTGTGAGTAAAAGGCAAATTAATCCCACACAGGCACTTGCATACAGACAGTACATGCATCTCTGAGGTTACAGGTGGCAAGGAGTAAGTGCATGCCTTTGAAAACAGGAGTTAAACCCTGAAAATGGGGTTTTCTAAGTTCCAGCTCAAACACAGACGATCCCCAAATTATGATGATTTTCAACTTTACAATGGGTTTATCAAGGTATTAAGTACATTTTCAGCTTACAATATTTCCAACTTACCTTGTTATTGGAACACAACCTCATTTTAAGTCAAGAAGCAGCTGTACATATCTGAGCCTTGCAAATGTCTGTTACAGTTTCCTGAGAGCAGGAAATAACTCGGACTTCATCAAGTAAATGGAAACCTATTCTTGGCTTATCAACAACACAAAGAGGAGTTGCCACCTAATTAGCTGTTTTTATTCTTCTTCCTCCTTTTTCCCTCTCTTTTTAAAAAATAATTCTTACTTTTTATTTACTTAGAGTTTTTTCTTTATTTCTTCTAAAAAAAAACTGATACATGTGCAGAACATGCAGGTTCGTTACATAGGTATATGTGGTAGTTTGCTGTACCTATTGACTCGTCCTCTAAGTTCCCTCCCCTTACCCCAACACCCAATAGGCCCTAATGTGCATTGTTCCCCTCTCTGTGTCCATGTCTTCACAATGTTCAACTCCCACTTATGCGTGAGAACATGCAGTGTTTGATTTTCTGTTCCTGTGTTAGTTTGCTCAGGATGATGGCTTCCAGCTTCATCCATGTCCCTGCAAAGGACATGATCTCATTCCTTTTCGTGGCTGTATAGTATTCTGTGGTACATATGTACCACATTTTCTTTATGCCATCTAACACTGATGGGCATTTGGGTTGGTTCCATGTTTTTGCTCTTGTAAATAGTGCTGCAATAAACATATGTGTGCATGTGTCTTTATAATAGAATTATTTATATTCCTTTGGGTATATACTCAGCAATGGGATTGCTGGGTCAAATAGTATTTCTGGTTCTAGATCCTTGAGGAGTTACCATACTGTCTTCCAAATGGTTGAACTAATTAACATTCCCACCAACAGCTTAGAAGTGTGCCTGTTTCTCCACAGCTTTGCCAGCATCTATTGTCTGACTTTTTAATAATTGCCATTCTAACTGGCACGAGATGGTAGCTCATTGTGGTTTTGATTTGCTTTTCTCTAATCATCACTGATGTTGAGCTTTTTCATAGTTTGTTGGCTACATAAATGTCTTTTTTTGTTTGTTTGACACGGAGTCTTGCTCTGTCACCCAAGCATGATCTGGGTGGCATGATCTGGATGGCATGATCTCAGCTCACTACAATTTCTGCCTCCTGGGTTCAAGCTGTTTTCCCACCTCAGCCTCCTGAGTAGCTGGGATTACAGGCACCTGCCATCATGCGCAGCTGATTTTTGTATTTTTGTAGAGACAGGGTTTTGCAATGTTGACCAGGCTGGTCTTGAACTCCTAACCTCAAGTGATTCACCCACCTCAGCCTCCCAAAGTGTTGGGATTACAGGTGAGAGCCACCAAGCCTGGCCATGAATGTCTTATTTTGAGAAATGTCTGTTCATATCCTTTGCCTACTTTTTGATGGGGTTGTTTGTTTTTTCTTATAAATTGGTTTAATTTCCTTGTATATTCTCAGTATCAGACCTTCATCAGATGGGTAGATTGCAAAAATTTTCTCCCATTCTGTGAGTTGCCTGTTCACTCCAGTGATAGTTTCTTTTGCTGTGCAGAATCTCTTTTGTTTATTTGGATCCCGTTTGTCAATTTTTGCTTTCATTGCAATTGCTTTTGGTATTTTTGTCATGAAGTCCTGTGCCTGTGCCCTGAATGGTATTGCATAGGTTTTCCTCTAGGGTTTTTATGGTTTGGGATTTTACATTTAAGTCTTTAATCCATCTTGAGTTAATTTTTGTATAAGGTGTAAGGAAGTGGTCCAATTTCAGTCTTCTGCAAATGGTTAGTCAGTTTTCCCAGCACTATTTACTGAATAGGAGATTCTTTCCCTGTTGCTTGTTTTTGTCAGGTTTCTCAAAGGTCAGATAGTTGCAGATGTGTGGTATTATTTCTGAAGTCTCTGTTGTGCTCCTCTGTGCTCCAGATCTGTTTTGGTACCAGTATCGTTCTGTTTTGGTTACTGTAGACACGTAGTATAGTTTGAAATCAGTAGTGTGATACCTTCAGCTTTGTGCTTTTTGCTTAGGATTATTTTGGCTATGCAGGGTCTCCTTTGATTCCATATGAAATTTAATTTTTTTTTTCTAATTCTGTGAAGAATGTCAGTCGTAGTTTGCTGGGAATAGCATTGACTCTACAAATTACTTTTGGCAGTATGGTCATTTTTATGATATTGATTCTTCCTATCCATAAGGATGGAATATTTTTCCACTTGTCTGTGTCCTCTCTTGTTTCTTCAAGTGGTGGTTTATAGTTCTTGAAGAAGTCCTTCACATTCCTTGTTAGCTATATTCCTAGGTATTTTATTCTCTTTATAGTGATTGTGAAAGGGTGTTCATTCATGATTTGGCTCTCTGCTTGCCTATTGTTGGTGTAAAGGAAAGCTTGTGATTTCTGCACATTGGTTTTGTATCCTGAGACTTTGCTGAAGTTGCTTATCAGCTTAAGGAAATTTTGGGCTGAGACAATGGGGTTTTCTAAATATACAATCATGTCATCTGCAAACAAACAATTTGACGTCCTCTCTTCCTATTTGAATACCCTTTATTTCTTTCTATTTATTTTGTTAATGTTTTCAAAAAACAGCTCCTGGATTATTTGGTTTTTTGAAGACTTTTCCATGTCTCTATCTCCTTCAGTTCTTCTCTAATCTTAGTTATTTCTTGTCTACTGTTACCTTTTGGATTAGTTTGCTCTTGCATATCTAGCTCTTTTAATTTTGATGTTAGAGTGTTGATTTGAGATCTTTCTAGCTTTCTGATGTGGGCACTTAGTGCTATAAGTTTCCTTCTTCTTTTTTTTTTTTTTTTTTTTTGAGACAGAGTCTTGCTCTGTCACCAGGCTTCAGGCTGGAGTGCAGTGGCACGATCTCGGCTCACTGCAACCTCCGCCTCCTGGGTTCAATCAATTCTTCTGCCTCAGCCTCCCAAGTAGCTGGGACTATAGGTGCGCACCACCACGTCCAGCTAATTTTTGTGGTTTTTTTTTTTTTTTTGAGTAAAGATCGGGTTTCACCATATTGAACAGGATTTTCTCGATCTCTTGACCTCGTGATCCTCTTGCCTTGGCCTTCCAAAGTGCTGGGATTACAGGCGTGAGTCACTGTGCCCAGCCCTAAATTTCCCTCCTAACACTGCTTTAGCTGTGTCCCAGAGATTCTGGTACACTGTCTCTTTGTTCTCATTGGTTTCAAAGAACTTATTGATTTCTGCCTTAATTTATTTACCCAAAAGTCATTCAGGAGCAGATTGTTCAATTTTCAAGAAAATGTGTGGCTTTGAGTGAGTTTCTTAATCCTGAGTTCTAATTTGATTGCACTGTGGTCTGAGAGACTGTTTGTTATGATTTCAGTTCTTTTGCATTTGCTGAGGAGTGTTTTACTTTTAATTATGTGGTCAATTTTGGAATAAGTGCCATGTGGCATTGAGAAGAATGTATATTCTGTTTATTTGGGGTAGAGAGTTCTGTAGATGTCTACTAGGTCCACTTGATCCAGAGCTGAGTTCAAGTCCCGAATATCCTTGTTAATCTTTTGTCTCGTTGATCTGTTTAATATTGACAGTAGGGTGTTAAAGTCTCCCACTACTATTGTGCGGGAGTCTAAGTCTCTTTATAGTTCTTTAAGAACTTGTTTTATGAATCCAGGTGCTCCTGTATTAGGTGCATATATATTTAGGATAGTTAGCTCTTCTTGTTGATGTGTTCCCTTTACCATTATGTAATGCCCTTCTTTGTCTTTTTTGTTCTTTGTTGGTTTAAAGTCTGTTTTGTCAGAGACTAAGATTGCAACCCCTGCTTTTCATTTGCTTGGTAAATTTTCCTCCGTCCCTTTATTTTGATCCTCCATACATTTGCATGTGAGTGGGTCTCCTAAATACAGCACACTGATGGGTCTTGACTCCTTATCCAATTTGCCAATCTGTGTCTTTTAATTGGGGCATTTAGCCCATTTACGTTTAAGGTTAGTATTGTTGTTGTGAATTTGATCCTCTCATCATGCTGCTATTTAGTTATTTTGCACTCTAGTTGATGCAGTTTCTTCATAGTGTCATTGGTCTTTCTATTTTGATGTATTTTTGCAGTGGCTGGTACCAGTTTCTTCTTTCCATATTTAGTGCTTCTTTTAGAAGCTCTTTCAGGGCAGGTGTGGTAGTAATGAAATCCCTCAACATTTGCTTGTCTGGAAAGGATTTTGTTTCTCCTTTGCTTATGAAGCTTAGTTTGACTGGATATGAAATTCTGGGTTGAAAATTCTTTTCTTTAAGAACGTTGAATACTGGCCCCCAATCTCTTCTGGCTTATAGAGTTTCTGTTGAGAGATCCACTGTTAGTCTGATGGGCTTCCCTTTGTAGATTACATGGTGTTTCTCTCTGGCTGCCCTTAACAGTTTTCCTTCATTTCAACCTTGGAGAATCTGATAATTATGTGTGTTGTGGCTGATCTTGCTGTGGAATATCTTAATGATATTCTCTGTATTTCCTGAATTTGCATGTTGACCTGTCTTGGTAGGTTGGGGACATTCTCATGGATAATATCCCGAAGTGTGTTTTCCAGTTTGTTTCCATTTTCCCATCTCTTTCTCATACTGAGATCAACCATAGGTTTGTTCTTTTCACATAGATACACATTTCCTAGAGGCTTTGTTTGTTCCTTTTTATTGTTTTTTTCTCTATTCTTGTCTGCATGTCTTATTTCAGTAAGGTGGTCTTCAAACTCTGATATCTTTTCTTCCACTCCGTTGATTCAGCTGCTGCTACATGTGTATGCTTCACGCAGGTCTTGTGCTGCGTTTTTCAGCTCCATCAGGTCATTTATGTTCCTCTTTAAACTGATTTTCTAGTTAGCATTCCCTCTAACCTTTTATCAAAGTTCTTAGCTTCTTTGCCTTGAGTTAGAACATTCCCCTTTAGCTCATCATAGTATTTTATTATCCGTTTTCTGAAGCCTACTTCTGTCAATTCATCCATCTGATTCTCCTCCAGTTCTGTGCCCTTGATAGAAAGATGTTGCAGTCATTTGGAGGAGAAGAGGCACTCTGGCCTTTTGGGTTTTTAGCACTTTTTTCATTGATTCTTACTCATCTTGGTGAGTTTGTCTAGTTTTGATCTTTGAGGCTGCTTATCCTTGAATGGGCTTTTTGTGAGGGACTTTTTTGTTGCTGTCGATGCCACTGTTGTCACTTTCTGTTTGTTTATTTTTCTTTCAATAGTCAAGTCCCTCTTTTGTAGGGCTGCTGCAGTTTTCTGGGGGTTGGCTTCAGGCCCTATTCATCTAATTAGCTCCTGTGCCCAGAGATGTTACTCTAAGAGACTGGAACACAGCAAAGATAGGTGCCTGCTCCTTCTTCTGGGACCTCTAACCTCAAGGGGTACCAACCTGATGCCAGTATGGTTGCTCAGGGTGTCTGACAACCCCTGGTGGAGGGTCTCACCCAGTTGGGTAGCACAGGGAGCAGGACACATTTAACAAAGCACTTTGTCCCTTGGTGGAAACTTGTGCTTCACTGGGGGGAAACCCACTCATCTGGGCTGCCTGGATTCCTCAGAACTACCAGGAGGAGAGGCTAAGTCTGCTGGTCTGCAGAGACTGTGGCCACCCCTCCCACTAGGGGCTCAGGCCCAGGGAGATCCGGGTTCTGTCCTTGAGCCTCTGCTGGAGTTATTGGAGATCTTGCACAGAAGCCCCACCCAATGAGGAAGGATGGTCAGAGTTAGGCCTGTAGGGGCATGCTGGCTGCAGACTGCCACAGCTGTGTGTTGGGCTGTGGCAGTCTGCAGCCAGTGTGCCCCTACACGCTGGGGACAAGTCTTGGGACCAAGCTCTCCAGCCTTCCTGGCTCCAGCAGGAGAAAAGAGCACCCTAGAGCTATAGCAATGGCTAATGTCCTTCCCTGGCCCAGGGATCTCAGCGTGTTAGGCAGTTGCGAGTGCTAGTGCTGGCTGTTGCGCCTCCCCTAAGGAGCTCAAAGGGCTTAGACAGCAAGCAGCCAGCAGTGGATGCTGGTCGCCCCTTCCCCAGGCAGTTTGGTAGGCTTAAGCAGATTCCAGCTGAGAGGCAGTAAGAATCTGTGTGTTCTGGGGTCGAGACACTAGGCCCCAGTGGCATGGGTTCACAGGTGGGATCTTCTGATCTGTGGGTTGCACAGTTCCATAGAAAAAGCAGTTTCCCCAGCTGGGTAGCACACTCATTCACTGCCTCCCTTAGCTGGGGAGAGGGAGTTCCCTTCCTTGTGTGGCTCTCAGGTGGGCAGCCATAACACACTGTCCTTCCTTCTCTCCATGGGTCACAACAGCCTTCTAGTCAGTTTTGGTGAGAAAATCTGGATATCTTGGTTGCTGGTGAAGGATTCACAGGCTTATTATGGTTTTTTTCATTATTTATCATTATTATTATTACTGAGGTGGAGTTTCACTCTTGCAGCTGGATGGGAGCCTCCAAACCTGCTGCTTCCACTAGGTCATCTTGGCCCCACCCCCTCTTCTTCTTCCTGTTAACTTCCCCGGAAGGAGGCAGGTTTTTCTCCTGTGGTGGCTGCTCATTCTGTATGGAAAACCAAAAGAAAACAAAACGTCTTTGCTCTACCACTGCCAACACAGTGTTGTCTATGCAAATAGAACTGCTTATCTCAACTCAATTTGATGAATATCTAGGGTAAAAATAATCTTTCTACTATCCCTCTTCATGGGCAGAACCTTTGAGGCATCATTAGGCTGAATTACATGCCAGAACTTATGCAAGCTGGGCTGTCAGGGTACCAGCAGGGAGCTCCTGGTGTAGCTTGAGAGCCATGTGGTGAGGGCTTGGCAGCTTGGACTAAATCTGCCTCCCTTGAGTCTTGAAAACATGGTGAGATGACCAGTGGGCCTCCTGTGTTTAACTGTTTCTCTTGACTTTTGTATGTTTACGTGCTTGGGAGCTGGAATCAGACTCTCTGCTACTGAAGCCTGATTCAGCTGCTTACTGCTTGGGAGCCTGAGCACATTCCTTAACTTCCTTGTCTGTTTTCTCATCATGTAAAACTAGGAAAACACAAGTATCTATCTCACCATGAAGAGAATTCAAAGGATGTAATGCCTGAAAGTGTTTCTTACAGACGCCTACGTGTTATGTGTAATTACTTTCCTTGAACATATTCTTATCCTGGAGTCTGGTAACAGAGGTATAAATGATGAAGAACAGAATCCATTCAAAACTGTAGCTGAGGCTACAGGAGGCTTAGCTCAGAGTTACTCCCCGTTTAAGCACTGCTCAACCTCATCAGAGGTGGCAAAAGCCTGGACACATTATTTCCCATTGTTATTTTTAATCTATTTTTTATTTATTTAATCTTTAATTTTGGGGGGTACACAGTAGGTGTATATATTGATGGGGTACCTGAGATGTATTGATACAGGCATGCAATGTGTAATAATCACATCATGGAGAATGGGGTAGCCATCCCCTTAAGCATTTATCCTTTGTGTTATAAGCCATCCAATTACACTCTTTTAATTATTTTACTGGGAACTTCTTAATCTTGGGGCAAATACTAAAATTGTTAGCAGAGCCTACAGGTTCCTGCATTGAGAAGAAGCCTACATGTGCAAGTATCGTGGAGCCAGGAGGTGAGTAGCTCATCATACCCAGCAACCCCTAGCTGCCCTTGGACAGACTGACTTCCAGGGTCTGGGTACAGCACTGACCTGGGTCTGGCCTGGCCTTGCTTGGTTTGGGACCCTGCTTTGTCATGTCTGACATCTGCTCTCAAAAAAGAGCCTGGCTGTGTCATCCTAGCTCCAGGTATGACCCAGGCTGCTCTTAGATCCATTGCTAATGGAAACTTTACCTAATGCCTGATCCCCATTTCCTGTTTTGGTTCCTTAACTGTAACTCACTGTCCGCATCCCAGCTGCTAGACATGGGTTCTGCTTATCTGGAAAGCTCAGAATAGTGGGCTCTGTGAGAGGATAGGGCTGGGGTGATCATCTGTACACCATGTGCTAGGTGCTTTATGTAGAAATTGGCTATTTCAACCCTTAACATTCTCTGTATAGCATCACCCCCAAATTACAAAGAAGAAAACAGCTGTACCAGTGGGTAAGTAGGTTAGCTAGTGAGGGGCAGGACAGGGATTCCAGCCTAGTTGTGGGTACTTGTCAAGCCAATGTTTGTTCCAGTGCACAGCCTTGAAGCAACACCGAGAGGAAAATTGGCTAGGAATCTAGACCTCAGCCTGGCTTCCTCTCCCTACTTCCCATCATGTTTCCCAAATTCCTTAGAAAGCCTGCTCTGTGAGGCCGGCTACAGTGGCTGACACCTGTAATCCCAGTACTTTGGGAGGCCAAGGCAGGCAGATCACTTGAGGTCAGGAGTTCAAGAACAGCCTGGCTAGCATGCTGAAACCCCATCTCTACTAAAAATACAAAATTAGCTGGGCATAGTGGCGGGCGCCTGTAATTCCTGCTCCTTGAGAGGCTGAGGCAGGAGAATCACTTGAACCTGGGAAGTGGAGGTTGCAGTTGAGTGGAAATCATGCTCCTGCACTCCAGCCTGGGCAACAGAGTGAAATTCTATCTCAAAAAACAAGATTACTCTATGAAGAGTTAACTATTGTGAAGATCTCACCTTCACTGGACAAGACCTTTGGCACTGCTCAGAGGATTTGTTATAGTGCTGGAGGCTGTGGGTGGCCTCTCCTCAGACCTAATGTCAATAGGTACACAGGATTAAAGCACACAATGAATGGGGTCAGGGCTGTGTTCTCATTCTAGCTAGCAATATTACAAAATGTTGTTCTGATATTTATGCTGGCTCGGAAAGTTCCACCCACTTCTCAGTAAACTCACCCTAGGAATCTGCTGTCCAACAGTGGTCAATTCCACAATCTTTATGGGGAGAAGGTAAACGCAGCCTGGTTGCAGGGCTAGGCACCAGGGGCTGGGGAGAGGCGGATGGAGTCCCAAAAGAGGTTTGCCTGCTTGTCTCCCAGACCACCGCCCTAGGGAATCTGTTCCAGCAGTATAGCTCATGCATCTCGGCCCAGATTCCTAACATCTGTCCAGCTGTGTGGTCGCCAGGGCCTCCAGCTGCCAGTCAGATGGGAACTTGAAAGCGACGTGACCTTTAGATAAATAAAGCAAGAACTGAGAAAAAAAAAAAAAAAAAGCTGAGGTAACAGCAAACATTGGGCAAATATTTGCCAGAGAAACTGCGTTTGAACTTTCCCCTGTGGTGTAGGTCCAGGTTTGCTAGCACAGCCTGACCTTGGCAACCTTGCCCTCGACTTGTTGTTTTGACACAATTCGTTTTAGCGCATATGTTTTCCACAGGCTCCATTTGTGTCAATAAGTGATCTCATGACCTCAGAGCGTTCTCTTTGGGTCTCCTCTGCAGGAAGCCCAGCATGGCTCCAGGACAGGTGGGTAATCTTTTTTCTGGATGGAGCACACCTAGATACTTTAGTTCTAGTACTGATGTCTTAGAAAGGTATAAAAAACTGAAGAAGCAGTTAAGAACATTTGGAACCAGGTGGCTCAGATGGAATGAAATGAATGAGTTAACCTAAAAAGCAACCCATCTCCTAGCTCACTACTTCTTGGTCCATGCACTGTGGCTTTTCTATGGCTGATAGAAAGTAAACTGATTCTCAGAAGATGTGGGTCTGTTATCAAGACTATCAATAAGAAGATGGAGGAGGAGGTGGGAAGAAAAAGAAGGAGGAAGAAGGATGAAGAGAGAAGGAGATGGAAAAAGGAAGGAAATGAAGAGGAAAGAGAAGGAGGCATGGGGAGTGGGATGCAGGGAGAAAGGGAGGAAGAGAAGAAGAAGGTGGCAGAGATGTAGGAGGGGGAGAAGAGAACTGGTATCTACAGACTGCCCACTGTGCCAACTATTTTGCGTGAATTATCTTATTCAATCATGAAAACAATCCTTTAAGTTAGCCACTAGTACTTCTCCATTTTTCAGATGAGAACCTCATGCCTAAAGAAGGTTGACAAGTTCCCCCAGGTCACAAATCCAGGAGTGACAGGGCTGGAACTGCACCAGGCAGGATGGTGTGACCCCCACAGCCCCACCCCCATCTTGTGTTTGCTCTTGAGGCCTGTGTCTATACAGGATACCACTGCTGGGGAAAGGGAGGTTTCATCAGCCAGTGGTGATGCATTAATTTTGGACAAATGCCCAGTTATTGTCAGACAGAATACCTTTAACTTCTAGCCTATACTGAAGAAAAGAAGGCTTAGTGCCCAGAACACTCAGCTAACACGATTTTCATTCATATAGGATTTTTTTTTTTTTGAGAGAGAGAGTAAACTTCCAAGAGAGTCCATAAGGCTAATGACATTAAATCAGATCTTTTGCACTTTCGGAATTATCAGACCCAGTGCCAAAGAATTGGAAATTAAATTTGGAATCATTTCCCCAAAGCCCCATCAAATAGTGTAGTCATCAGAATAACCTGGGAAGTCTGAACCCTGAATCGGAATTCTCATGGTTACTGGTCCTGGTTCTGGCAGTCATTGGCCAGGCAGTCTTGGAGGGGCCCCTTAATATCATTCAGTCCCCTCATCTCTATGGTAGGGGTTTAGGCTCCTTGTATCCTGAAGAGAAGATAAGCTCATTTTAATACATGTTGAAACCAAAGGGGTGGTCACATCACCACCCCGAGTCTGCAGCTGATTTGGGAAAGTGAAGGAAAGAGACAGTCAGGGTGCTCCTGGGGCATCCGGAGGGACCCTCCTGGTGTGGGAGTAAACAGCATATGTGCAGAGTCAGTTATGTTTCACCTGGAATCCAAGAAATGAGTGAAAGATGAACACAGAGCAGTCTAGACAGAGGAAACAGCAGGAGTGAGGCCTGGAGGCAGGAGGGAAGCTGCCATGTAGTTGATCATTGGACTGGGCTTGTTGAGAATTATACCATGACCTCAGGCACAAGCTGGGACCCTGCCAGCCAAGCCAGGTGAATGTCATCCTCAAAGCAGGCTGTGTTAATATGCTTGGTTTTCATCCTTAAAGAGATTAGGGGTCCCTAACAGGCTTCTTTTATTTATTTCTTTTTTCACAGGTTGTATACATTTATAAATGTCTTATTTGTACTTTTTGACATATCATTCACATATGGTAAAGTGCACAGATGTGAAGTTCACACCCTGGTGTGTGTCTACCTGTTTATACACCCAGGTAACTGTCACCAGATCAGGACTTGGGCATTTCCAGTTGTGCAGAAGGCTCCCTTCTTCCCCTCAGTCCTGCCCTGCCCACCCCAGGGGAGGCACTTTCCTGACTCTACTGAACTTCTAATGCTAGACTCTAGTGCCAGAGAGGGGTTGATATGATTTTATCCTGACTCGACTGAACTTTTAATGCTGGACTCTAGTGCTGGGGGTTGGGGGGGTGGTTGCTGTGATCCATTTGATTTCAATTTGGAAAGATAGTGCCCTGCTGTCTACTGCATGAAGAATGAATGGGAGGGGCCCCCGCTTGCAGCTGGAAGATGAGATGAAGGCTGTTCAGTCCTCAGAACAGAAGAGACAGGGGCCTGAATGGGGAAAGGATGGGAAATAGTGGCAGATGATGGTTAAATCAACCAGACCTGGTGGCTGTGTATGGGGGTTCAGGATGGAAGAACCAGTGCTGGTCCCTGGGTTGCTGTCTTGGTACCTCAGGGGCAGAGAAGCTGTGCATTAAGCCAAGGAACCTGGAGAGGGAAACACAGAGGAGGATGGGAGTAACTTGGGGCATGGGACTTGTTGAGTTTGAGATGCTTGGAACTGCCCAATGGAGGGGCTGCAGAGGTGGATGGATTGAGAGGCTGGCTGAGCAATGGGCACATCCATAATCCTGGGGAAACAGACAGAGCTGTGTTCATGCGACAATTGCCCAGGGACAAGGAAATCAGTAAGAAAGCAGCTGGAACTCAACAGTCATGATCTTATAAAGACATTTCAGTTAGTGATGGACCAAACATACAATGGTGGTCCGGTAAGATTGTGATACTGTGTTTTTACTGTATCTTTTCTACATTTAGCTGTTTAGATACACAGATGCCATTGTGTTACAATTGCCTGCAGTGTCAGTGTCATCCTATGCTGCACAGGTTTGCAGCCTGGGAGCTATAGTCTATGCCATACAGCCTGAGTGTGTAGTAACCACACCATCTAGGATTGTTTCAGTCACTCTATGATATTTGCACAACAAGTCACCTATGACACATTTCTCATTTCTCATGTGTTCCCACCATTAAGTGATGCATGACTGTAATGATCAGCTGGGTAAAGAGAAGTGCACCCATGAAGAAACTAAGAGGGACCCCCAGAGAAACGTGAGGATGTCCAGGAGAATATGGAACTGCAGAGTCGAGGGGAGGGAGTGCTTCCCAAAGGCTGAGGGCACGAGTAGTCTTTACCGCAGCTGTGAATCTGGTTAAGCAGCTGTGAGGACCCAGTTCCCTTTTCCTGCATCCTTTCTCCTGAGTTCCGACCAGCAGGCTCTCAGTGAGAAACTTTGAATTATGTAATTGGTGTAGGACTGAAAGCATCGGTAAGAGGCTCTGTGAGATTCAAACTTACTGCTTTATGTATGATCTTAAGACTCAGCCCCTGGGAACTGGATGCATCCGTGGTCTTCCTTCAGCCTCAGGCAGGGTCTCTGAAGGCAGGCAGTCATTCCTCTTAGAGGCTTTGGGGACCCAGGCCCTTGTTCTCCCTTCCCTTCTGGTATTCCCTGAGATCATCAGCCTTGACTTCCTGAGTGGCCGGGGTCACTTTCCTTTTAGAAAAATTGGATAAATAGAACAATACAAAACAAGAGACAAAAACCCTGTGAGATCATCAGGTACAATTATAGTTTTGATTATTCATTGACCATCTGTTTTGGGTGGGGCACTTCATATGCTTTATTCTATTCTTAATATGAGTGAGGGATCCCCACTTTTCAGATGTTGAAGTTGAGGTCATGGTGCTAATGAGTGGTGTCCAAATACACATGAGGCTCACTGTACACTGGGCCCACCATTCCACCCCACCATACTAAGTCTCAAGAATGTGTATTCTCTGTTGAAAAATCAAACCCTGGCTCCTGACTGACACATGGAGCCACTAGGGTGAACCATGTTGATTTATTTCCTTAAGCGTTTACCAAGCCCCTTCTATACCAGGCATGCTACATAATCAGCACTGGGGAGACAGAGGGAAAGTCCTGAGCAGATGAACTTCCGGCAGAAAGAGAGAAGGTGGCGGTGGGGGGGCGGGGGGGAGGAAGATGGGGGTCGGCGGGGGGAGAGAGAGAGAGAGAGAGAGAGAGGGACAACATGCTAGTGGGCAAATAAAGTCATTTTAGAACATGCTCAGGGCTCTGAAAGGAATAAGAGGTGATTGAAAGTGATCATATGAAGGGGCAATTAATGTTGGGCTGTCAGAAAAGGTCTCCAGGAGCTCAAGTTCCAGGGACCCACCCAGATGCTCCTGCCGGGTTGGAGATTCCTCCAGGCTGTGCAGGTTGCCTCGAAGGCCACGTTCTGACCCTGTGGGCCGGCAGGTGTGTTACTTGCTAGCCAAGACCTGGAGTTCTATCATCAGTAAGGTTTGCCATAGGGACTAAGCAATTTTCATTTCTAAGGCAAGATAAATCTGCAGCAGTAAAAACTGGCCGGTGATAAAGATTTGGTGAACATAGAATATACCAGGTGGAATGTGTTGACTTAAAGACTCCTCAGCTTTCCAAGTCAAGAAAACCTTCAACAACATCTTAAAGCCAAGGCACTGCCTAGGAGAAGGCATGACAATTTAATTTAAAAGATAGTCTTGAAGGCTAAAGAGACCCAGTGACAATGTAGTGCCTCTTAAGCAGAGCTGGTGCCCTAGGAGAGAATCCCTGTGACAAAGGTTCACATGCCTGTGCCAGAGCTGGGGTGGAGTCAGGTGGGTGCCTCCCCTGTGGATGAGTCTCCTGGCCATTCAAAACTCTGGAGAGATCTATCATTTCCTTAGGACTGGAGTCCTCCCAGAGGACTCTGCCCAAGGTCAGCTGTGTGGATATGAGGGGCACTGGCCAGGTGGAAATGTAGACTCACCCAAAGCAAGACTTCTTCATCCTTCTCAGGGACTGGAGCCTGGAGAAGCCACCCCTTCGGTGCAAGAGAGTTCTGTTCTCTCCTCAGATAGCATGCTCCTGCCCTGGCACAAATGGGGAGGTGCTGACTAGGAAGCTCCTGCTCAGGGTTAAGCCCATTTCTGTTAGAGGAGGCCAGCAGGAGTGACCAGGCACTCAGTGCCATGGGAGGACGTGGCAAGGTCACTGCCCTTGCTTCCCTCCTGGACTGGCATTTTTCCTGGAAGAAGGACAGCTGAGAGTAGTGGTAGTGGCCCTTGGAAACTGCTCCTCCATCTGCTTTCCTGGGGACTGTGCCCACCTTCTTGAGGGTCTTGCCATGACAGAGAGTGCCTGGGTGGAGGACATCCAGCCACTTCATATGAATGTTTGGGACACATATCAGCCCCAACTACTCTCCCTTGTCCTTGCCATTACGCCAGTTGACAGTCCTGAAAGGAGTTGTGATATGGTATAACAATTACACACTTTGGCTCCTGGGAAGCCCAGCAAGTGGCCTTGGCTCAGTCCCAGTTGCTGTGGTTCCAGCAAGGCCTGGCATCTGCCTCCCCAGCTGAAGTCACGGAGATATTCTTTGCTAAATGGACCTGTCTGGGCCTGATCTAGGAGTCACTCCACAAATGAATTATGCCCGTATCCTGTGCCTCCCCCACCCAGAAGCTCACGTGGAAAGTCACCTGAATGGACGTGTTCTTCCTGTGTCATTTGACTCAAGGTCTTGCCCACCCACCCCTTCATCATGCTCTCTCCCTGCTTCCAGTGTTCCCTGCCAGACCATCATTCTCTAAACTGCTGTTCCCTAAACCACTGTCCTCTAAACCACCCTTCTCTAAACCACTGTTTCCTAAACCACCGTTCTCTGAACGACCCTTCTCTGGCCTCATTGTACTCACATTTCTGCTCAGATGCTTCCAGGATGCTTCACTCCACACAGACAAACTCCTGGGTGCTGGCCTCCCCTGGATTCTCACACTGGACCTTTGCCTCACAATGCCCTTGCCTTGGAAGGGTCTCTGCCCAGGTCATGGTGGGCTTCCAAATATGCTCCTTGCTGGCTTTCTTTTCTGCTCCTCCAAGTCCATGGAGATCCACCCGTCCAGTGAGGGCTGACTTTGTTCCTACCTTCTCCTTGGAGCTTTCCACATTCAACGCACCTCTGAAACCTTAGAGTCTGTCTACGGGGAATTAATCTAACATTTCACACGTACTGCCTTGTGTCCTTCCTAAAACAGAGCCCTTTGAGACCAGAACTAACCATCTTCCCATTAAGTCTTCATCTGATTGCCCTCAACACACACTGCGAAACAGAAAAATTATGCCCCAGAAAGTTTTAAATATCAGCTAAGGTCCATGTTAAAAAGTAGGAACATTTGCAGAGGGAATAAAATAAAGATGAGAACAGAAATTAGAGAAATAGAAAAAAGTACCCTAAAGATAAACAGAGCCAAAGTTGCTTTGAAAAGACTAATAAAAGTGATGTGCACTGGCGAGACAGATCACAGGGTAAGTGGGCAGCTCTCAATGGTTCTTAATCCAAATGCCATCCAGATGTTGAGCTTAATTTATCAAAACAAGTCTGAAATCCCTAAAAGACATTCCAGTCTGAACCTGCGGGTTCATTAACATTTACTTAGCACGACTCTCCAGGCCTCCTCTCACTGCTCTGGGATCTCAGGCTCCCAGATCCAGTGCTCTGAGGAGGAGGAGAAAAAGGAACAGGCAGAGGTCAGGAGCATGGTAAGCTCTATTCTTTCCTGGATTCAGAGATCTTAAGCAACTTGGAAGATAGAGATGCCATCCCTGAGTCCCTAAATGAACATAGGTCATTAGAGATCAGAGAACAGACAAACAGCACTCAAGCAGAGTGTAACTCAATCCCACACTTGGAATCACGGGCACGGCATTTGAGGAAGTGCTTGAAACTCACCTAGAGAACGGCATTGCCTTTGAAAAAGGAAACCAAGACCAGATTCATGAGCCTGCCACCAAGCTGAAATAATTAGCCCAATTTTCTGGGCCATTGCAGCAGACTTTCAAGCTCTGCTTTGGAATGGATAATTTACACCAGAGGAACACGTGCAAGATTTACTATGCATTTATTAGCATACCACGAGCATCTATGTCAAGACTAATGGAGATGCTTCTCAGTTGATTAAGTAAACAAATAAATAAAAGCACCATCACGAAAGACTCTAGCAAGTCTTGCAGAAGTGGGTAAAGTGTGAGGGGCTTCTAGCTGAGGCCCCTGTTCTCCTGTTGGGAATTGTCTATCCAGACAGGAAGATTCTTCTGGGCTATTCCCAGAGGGCACAGAAGCAAGACCTTTCTGCACTATCGCCTGTCTTACACATGGAACCAGGATGTTTTGCAATTCAGCAGAAATCTGTTGGGAACCTGACATGCACCAGGCATTGGGCCGGGATCTGTGGATATTAGATGAATTAGGTGTAAGCCCTACTCTTGAGGAACCAAAGTCTAGCTGGGAGATTTAACACCCGTGTAGGGCACAGTATGATCACAGGCAGGAGGTGCACAGAGGTTCTTTGTAAATGAGTTAGTGAACAAATCATGAATGACTAGAGACGCTAGCAGTATGCACACCGTGCCTTCCAGCTCTAAGTTCTCTGGCTTTCCTCGCCTGCCAAAAGAGTACTGGACGTGGTGAGCATAATGATTATTACCTACAGCACTTTTAAGAGTGAAGGTGACTTATGGAAAAATGCCTAAGGATAACAGAAGTAACCAGGACTGTTGTAAGCAAACTGAGATTGTATGGTCATCCTAACTGTGGTAAAGTGGAAAGACAGGAAAGGATAACATGGGGAGAATGTTTACTCCTCCACTCATTTCTTAAACGTTTACTTTTTTAAAGTTTTAATTGTGGTAAAACATATATAACATAAAAATTTCCATGTTACTTTTAGGTGTACAGTTTAGCAGCATTAAGTCCACTCACACTGTTGTGCAGTCTTCAGAACTGTCTTCACCTTGAAAAACAAACTCCATGCCCATTCACTGATAGCACCTCGTTCCCCTTCCCTCCGGCCCCTGGCAACCCTGCTTTCTGTCTCTATGGATCTGACCACTTTAATGCCTCATGTAAGTGGACTCATACAGTATTTGTCTTTTTGGCGTGGCTGGCTAATTTCACTCAGCATGACGTCCTCAAGGTTCTTCTACTCATTCTTGATAAGTTATCACAGCATCAAATTCACACTTGCAATGACGTCACCGGGAACTAAAAGCTATACAGTCATTGCATCATTGTTATTCTCAGCTGACCAGATTTATTTTGAGCTTTTCTTTCTTTCTTTTGCATTGTGTCAGCTACATTGCAGGAATTCTTAGACTATTGAAGTGCAAGTTCCACTGTGGAAAAACACAAGTTGTTCATAAGGCCTTGAGTAGCTCACAGCTAAGCTGCTACTTGAAGAATAACCAGATTGGGGCTTCCTGGGACTTGCAGGCCGGGCCCACTGACACATCATGGTTTAAATGGTACTTAGTCTGTGGGGGATTTTGTTTGTTCATAGTCTTCTAAGTCTGGGGTTCATGGCTATTTTATAAGTCTATGTAATTCTGAATTTTCTTATGAATCGTATGCCTGTTTTATTTAAAAGTTTATCATTTCTGTGCTTATTACACATGGCATGCCTGTAGTAAAATATCTCATGTACCCAATAAATATACACACCTAGTATGTATCCATAAAATTTTTTAAAATACATTTTTTAAAATTTCACTTTAGTTCTGGGATACATGTGCAGAATATGCAGATTTGTTACATAGGTATACACGTGCCATGGGGGTTTGCTGCACCCATCAACCCATATCTACATTAGGTATTTCACCTAATGCTATCCCTCCCCTAGCCCCCAACTTTCCAACACACCCCAGTGTGTGATGTTCCCCTCCCTGTCCATGTGTTCTCATTGTTCAACTCCCACTTATGAGTGAGACCACGCATTATTTGGTTTTCTGTTCTGTGTTAGTTTGCTGAGAATGATGGTTTCCAGCTTCATCCATGTCCCTGCAAAGGACATGAACTCATCCCTTCTTATGGCTGCATAGTATTCCATGGTGTATATGTGCCACATTTTCTTTATCCAGTGTATCATTAATGGGCATTTGGGTTGGTTCCAACTCTCTGCTGTTGTGAACAGTCCTGCAATAAACATACATGTGCATGTGTCTTTATAGTAGAAGGATTTACTTTTGGATATGTACCCAGTAATCGGACTGCTGGGTCAAATGGTATTTCTGGTTCTAGATTCTTGAGGAATCACCACACCGTCTTCCATAATGAACTAATTTACACTCCCACCAACAGTGTAAAAGCATTCCTATTTCTCTGCATCCTCTTCATCACCTGCTGCTTTCTGTTTTTTTAATGACTGCCATTCTAACTGGCATGAGATGGTATCTCATTGTGGTTTTGATGTGCATTTCTCTAATGACCAGTGATGATGAACTTTTTTTCATATGTTCGTTGGTCCCATAAATGTCATCTTTTGAAAAGTGTATGTTCATATTCTTCACCCACTTTTTGATGGAGTTGTTTGTTTTTTTCTTGTAAATTTGTTTAAGTTTCTTGTAGATTCTATTAGCCCTTTGTCAGATGGATAGATGGCAAAAATTGTCTCCCATTCAGTAGATTACCTCTTCACTCTGATTATCATTTCTTTTGCTCTGCAGAAGCTCTTTACTTTCATTAGCTCTCATTTGTTTGTTTGGCTTTTGTTGCAATTGCTTTTGGTGTTTTAGTCATGAAGCCTTTGCCCAAGCCTGTATTCTGAATGGTATTGCCTAGCTTTTCTTCTAGGGTTTTTATGGTTTTAGGACTTACATTTAAGTCTTTCATCCATTTGAGCTGATTTTTGAACAAGGTGTAAGGAAGGGGTCCAGCTTCATACAGCTAGCCAGTTTTCTGCATATAGCTAGCCAGTTTTCTCAATACCATTTATTAATTAGGGAATCCTTTTCCCATTGCTTGTTTTTGTCAGGTGTGTTGAAGATCAGGTGGTTGTAGATGTGTGGTGTTATTTTTGAGGCCTCTGCTCTGTTCCATTGGTCTATATGTCTGTTTTGGTACCAGTACCATGCTGTTTTGGTTACTATAGCCTTGTAGTACAGTTTGAAGTAGGTAGCACCATGCCTCCAGCTGTGTTCTTTTTGCTTAAGATTATCTTGGCTATACCACTCTTTTTTGGTTCCATCTGAAATTTAAAGTAGCTTTCTTCTAACTCTGTGAAGAAAGTCAATGGTAGCTTGATGGGGATATCACTGAATCTATTAAGTACTTTGGGCAGTATAGCCATTTTCACTATATTGATTATTCCTATCCATGAGCATGGAATGTTTTTCCATTAGTTTGTGTCTTCTCTGATTTCTTTGAGCAGTGGTTTGCAGTTCTCCTTGAAGAGGTCTTTCACATCCCTTGTAATTGTAGTTTATTCTCTTTGTAACAATTGTGAATGGGAGTTCACTTACGATTTGGATCTCTGTCTATTATTGGTGTTAGGAATGCTTGTGATTTTTGCACATTGATTTTGTATCATGAGATTTTGCTGAAGTTGCTTATCAGCTTAAGGAGATTTTGGGCTGAGATGATGGGGTTTTCTAAATATGCAGTCATGTAATCTGCAAACAGAGACAATTGGACTTCCTCTCTTCCTGTTTGAATGTCCTTTATTTCTTTCTCTTACCTGATGGCCCTGGCCAGAACTTCCAGTACTATGTTGAATAGGAGTGGTGAGAGAGGGCATTATTGTCTTGTGCCGGTTTTTCAAAGGGAATGCTTCCAGCTTTTGCCCATTCAGTATGATATTGGCTGTGGGTTTGTCATCAATAGTTCTATACATTCCATGAATACCTAGTTTATTGAGAGTTTTTAGCATAAAGGGGTGTTGAATTTTATCAAAGGCCTTTTCTGCAACTATTTAGATAATCGTGATTTTTGTCATTGGTTCTGTTTATGTGATGGATTACATTTATCAATTTGTGTATGTTGAAGCAGCCTTGCATCCTAGGAATAAAGTTGACTTGATCATGGTGGATAAACTTTTTGATGTGCTGCTGGACTCAGTTTGCCAATATTTTATTGAGGATTTTTGCATCAATGTTCATCAAGGATATTAGCCTAAATTTTTCTTGTTGTTGTTGTGTCTCTGCCAGCTTTTGGTACCAGGATGATGCTGGCCTCATAAAATGAGTTAGGGAGGAGTCCCTCTTTTTCTATTGTTTGGCATCGTTTCAGAAGTAACAGTACCAGCTTCTCTTTGTACCTCTGGTAGAATTTGGCTGTGACTCCATCTGGTCCTGGGCTCTTTTTGTTGGTAGGCTATTAATTACTGCCTCAATTTCAGAACTTATTATTGGTCTATTCAGAAATTCAACTTCTTCCTGGTTTAGTCTTGGGGGGGCATATGTGTCCAGGAATTTATCCATTTCTTCTAGATTCCCTAGTTTATTTGCATAGAGGCGTTATTATTCTCTGATGGTAGTTTGTATTTCCGTGGGATGAGTGTTGATCTCCCTTTTATCATTTTTTATTGTGTCTATTTGATTATTCTCTCTTTTCTTCTATATTAGTCTGGCTAGCAGGCTATCTATTTTGTTAATGTTTTTAAAAAACCAGCTCCTGGATTCATTGATTTTTTTGAAGGCTTTTTTTGTGTCTGTATCTCCTTCAGTTCTGCTCTGATCTTAGTTATTTCTTGTCATCTGCTAGCTTTTGAATTCATTGCTCTTGCTTCCCTAGTACTTTTAATTGTGATGTTGGGATGTTGATTTTAGATCTTTCCTACTTTCTCCTGTGGGCATTTAGTGCTATAAATTTCCCTCTAAACACTGCTTTAGCTGTGTCCCAGAGACTTTGGTATGTTATGTCTTTGTTCTCATTGGTTTCAAAGAACATCTTTATTTCTGCCTTCATTTCATTACTTACCCAGTAGTCTTTCACAAGCAGATTGTTTAGTTTCCATGTAGTTGTGTGGTTTTTAAGTGAGTTTCTTAATCCCAGGTTCTATTTTGATTGCATTGTGGTCTGAGAGACGGTTTGCTATGATTTCCATTCTTTTGCATTTTCTGAAGAGTGTTTTACTTCCAATTACATGGTCAATTTTAGAATAAGTGTGATATGATGCTGAGAATGTATATTTTGTTGATTTGGGGTGTAGAGTTCTGCAGATGTCGATTAAGTTCATTTGGTGCATAGCTGAGTTAAAATCCTGAATATACTTGTTAATTTTCTGTCTCAATGACCTGTGTAATATTGACCATGGGGTGTGGAAGTCCCCCACTATTATTGGGTGGAGTCTAAGTCCTTCTGTAAGTCTCTAAGAACTTGCTTTGCTTTATGAATCTGGGTGCTCCTGTATTAGGTGCATGTATATATTTAGGATAGTTAGCTCTTCTTGTTGCATTGATCTCTTTACCGTTATGTAATGCCCTTCTTTGTCTTTTTTGATCTTTGTTGGTTTTGTTGGTTTAAAGTCTGTTTTATCAGAGACTAGGACTGCAACCATTGCTTTTTTTTTCTCTCTCCATTTGCTTGGTGAATAATCCTCCATCCCTTTATTTTGAGCCTATGTGTGTCTTTGCATGTGAGATGGGTCTCCTGACTACAGCACATTGATGGGTCTTGACTCCATTTACCAGTCTGTTCCTTTTAATTGGGGCATTTAGCCAGTTTACATTTAAGGTTAATATTGTTATGTGTGAATTTTATCCTGTCATCATGATGCTAGTAGTTATTTTTCCCATTAGTTGATGCAGTTTCTTCATAATATCAATGGTCTTTACAATTTCATATGTTTTTGGAGTGGCTGGTACCAATTTTTCCTTTTTATATTTAGTGCTTCTTTCAGAAGATCTTGTAAGGCAGGTCTGGTGGTGACAAAAATCTCTCAGCATTTTGCTTGTCTGTAAAAGAATTTATGTCTCCTTCACTTATGAGGCTTAGTTTGGCTGGATTTGAAATCCTGGTTTGAAAATTCTTTTATTTAAGAATGTTGAATATTGGCCCCCACTCTCTTCTGGCTTGTAAGTTTCTGCTGAGAGACCTACTGTTAGTCTGATTGGCTTCCCTTTGTGGGTAACCTGATCTTTCTCTCTGGCTGCCCTTAACATTATTTTCTTCACTTCAATCTTGGTGAATCTGATGATTATGTGTCTTGGGGTTGCTTTTTCGAGGAGTGTGTTTGTGGTGTTCTCTGTATTTCCTGAATTTGAATGTTGGCCTGCCTTGCTAGGTTGGGGAAGTTCTCCTGGATAATATCCTGAAGAGTATTTTCCAACTTCGTTTCATTCTCTTTGTCACTTTCAGGGATACCAATCAAACGTAGATTTGGTCTTTTCACATAGTCCTGTGTTTCTTGGAGGCTTTGTTACTTTTCATTCTTTTTTCTCTAAACTTGTCTTTATGCTTTATTTCATTAAGTTGATCTTTGATCTCTGATATCCTTTCTTTCACTTGATTAATTCTGCTATTGATACTTGTATATGCTTCAGTAATTTCTCATGCTGTGTTTTTCAGCTCCATTAGGTCGTTTATGTTCTTCCCTAAACTGGTTATTCTAGTTAGCAATTCCTCTAACCTTTTTTCAAGGTTCTTAGCCTCCTTGCATTGGGTTAGAGTATGATTCTTTAGCTTGGAGAAGTTTGTTACTGCCCACCTTCTGAAGCCTACTTCTGTCAATTCATAAAACTCATTCCCATCCAGTTTTGTTGACTTTGGTGAGGAATTGTCATCCTTTGGAGGAAAAGAGGAATTCTGGTTTTTGAAATTTTTAGCCTTTTCTCCCTGGTTTTTTCTCATCTTCGTGGGTTCATCTACCTTTGGTCTTTGGTGCTGGTGACACATGGATGGGGTTTTTGTGTGGACGTCCTTTTCGTTGATGTTGCTGTTGATGCTATTTCTTTCTGTTTGTTAGTTTTTCTTCTAACATTCGGGCCCCTCAGCTGCAGGACTACTGGGTTTGCTAGAGGTTCACTCCAGACCCTGTTTGCCTGGTATCACCAGTGGAAGCTGCAGAACAGCAAAGATTGCTGACTGTTCCTTCCTCTGGAAGCTTCATCCCAGAAGGGAACCTGCCAGATGCCAGATGAAGCTATCCTGTATGAGGTGTCTGTTGAGAGGCATCACCCAGTCCGGAGGCATGGGGGTCAGGGACCCACCTGGGAATGCAGTCTATCCTTTAGCAGAGCTTGAGTGCTGTGCTGAGATATCTGCTGCTCTCTTCAGAGCCAGCAGTCAGGAACATTTAAATCTGCTGAAGCTACACCCCCAACTATTCCTTCTTCCAGGTGCTCTGTCCCAGGGAGATGGGAGTTTTATTTATAAGCCCCTGACTGGGGCTGCTGCCTTTCTTTCAGAGATGTCCTGCCCAGAGAGGAGGAATCTAGAGAGGCAGTCTGGCTACAGCAGCTTTGCTAAGCTGCAGTGGGCTCCATACAGTTTGGACTTCCTAGTGGCTTTGTTTACACTGTGAGGGGAAAATAGCTTACTGAAGCTTCAGCAATGGTGGATGCCCCTTCCCCTACCAAGCTTGAGTGTCCCAGGCTGACTTCAAACTCTTGTTCTGGCAGCAAGAATTTCAAGCCAGTGGATCTTAGCTTGCTGGGCTCCATGAGGATGGGATCTGCTGAGCTAGACCACTTGGCTCACTGGCTTCAGCCCCCTTTCCAGGGGAGACAAAGGTTCTTCTCACCAGCACTCCAGGTGCCACAAGGGTATGAAAAAAAAGTTCTGCAGCTAGCTTGCTGTCTGACCAAATGGCTGCCCAGTTTTGTGCTTGAAACACAGGGCCCTGGCAGTGTAGGCGGCTGAGGGAATCTTCTGGTCTGTGGGTTGCAAAGACCCACATAGAAAAACTGGGCAGTATCTGGGCTGGAGTGCACCATTCTTCATGGAACAGTCCCTCATGGCTTCCCTTGACTAGGGGAGGGAGTTCCCTGACCCCTTGCACTTCTCAGGTGAGGCAATGCCCCACCCTGCTTCTGCTTGCCCTCCATGTGCTGAGGTCATTATCTAACGAGTTCCAATGAGATGAGCTGGGTACCTCAGTTGGAAATGCATAAATCACCTGCCTTCTGCTTTGATCTCACTGGGAACTGCAGACAGGAACTGTTCCTATTTGGCCATCTTACCAGTCCCCCCAGAAAAAAATGTTTCAAAGTGTATTATTCTAAATAGCAAATTGTAGAGCAATACATACTATATGTATCTATCTATCTATCTATCTATCTATCTATCTATCTATCTATCTATCTATCATCTATCTATCTATACATGGAGAGAGAGTGATAGATTGATAGGTAGATAGATAGATAGATAGATAGATAGATAACTATTATGACTGAATACCTGTTTATGTCTGTAAAGCTATAAACCACTTAAAACTGTACCTAACTCTAGGAAATAATTTTTTAAAACTCTATATGACTTTATATTGCAGTTATTAATAACTGACATTTTAATTAAGAACTCTTGACAAAGCAATCATTTGGAACCCAGGATGCACTTACCCTTGAAGCCATCCATTCATCTATCCATTCATTTATCCAGTTAATCAACAAACATTGCATGCCAGGAACTATTCCAGATACCTGGATGTGGAAGAAACAGGACATATGTTGCCCTAGAAGAATTTGCTTTTAAAAACGAGGACAAAGAGACAAATAATGAGCAATCAAACAAATAAAAATAATAACTTCTGAGAGTGATAAAAGCTTTTAAGACAATGAAATATTTTAATGTAGAGTATCTGGGGGTGGGGTGCGGAGGATGGATTTTTTGGAGAATGTTAAGAAATAACTTTTGAAACAGGCACGTGGAATATGGAAACCTGGAAGGGGAGCATCCCAGGAAGGTGAAATGGCACCGCTGATGTCAGAGTTGGGAAGGCTGTCATGGACCAGAGCAAGCAGGGGAGAAGATGGTAGGTAATGGGTGGATTCCTGATGGGCATGAGGCTTGTCTGAGGGATTTATGAGGGAGGTTAGAACCAGCAATCACAGAGCACTGGGTGATTCTGTGCCGGTCAGTCGAACACACCAGCTGTTCTAGAAGCCACAATGATTCTACCGAGTGAAGCAAAGTTGTCTCCTAAAAGTAACGTGGAGGTGGGGAAAAGGAGGGAGTTGATGGATGTAGTTATTCATGTTTCGGGTCTGAGTTTGAATCCTGGCTCTGTCTAGGAAAATCGCCTATTCACCCTGGGGTTCTGTTTTCTCACTTGTAACATTTTGTGTGTGGTCATGAGGTCTATTTCACAGGGTGATGGTAGATTTTAAATGAGCCAGGGTACCCACAGTGCCTCAGACTTAGAAGTGAACAGCCATTTTCTGACTCTAAGACTTACTTGTCCCAAGACCACCTAGACAGGGATTCAGACTGTTGGGGTGTATAGTCAGTGCTTGCCGGATGAATGCGGGGAGAGTCAGCTGCTTCATGTGGTTCTGCTCACACTTGTTAGGTTCAATAGCTACTGAGAAGCTAAAGCTGCATGACAGCTAGGAGCCACTAGGAACCTGGCACTAGGGAAGCTCAGCCTGTAGCCATGGACATCACAGAGTTACTAAGGCAATGAGCTTGATTGAATATGTGTGTGTTAGTTATGTTCTTTAACCATACATTCTGTGTGGCTTCTATGTTGCCTTAGTATACTTGTACCATGCCTGCATTTTGCGGTAGTCACAGAAACTACTCTCTGCTCACAGTAAAAGGGACTGGGGTCCTGGTTGTCCCTTGTGAGATGAGAATGATGGAGGCAAGCAGAGGTCCACAGAAAGGGGAACGTCTTCAGGAAAGTGAAACCAGGGTCAAATGAGTGCATGGGAGCTTATCTTTCGTGTAAGGCAGAGGTCCCATTCATAAGAGCACTAACTTTGAATCTTGGCTTTTCTCACTTACTGGCTTGCACTCTCAACTGAGTTGTTTACTAGCATTGGCCTTGGCTTCCAGATCTGTAAAACAAGGATGGCACCCTATTATTTTGATATTACAATTCCTGGATAATAAACTCACAGTTCTTAGAAGAGTTCAGGTACAGAGTGCTCAATAACTGGTGAGAATCCCCAGCACAGAGCTAACCCAGCTCACTTCATAGCACTACTAAGTGGACATTACTGTCCCCACTGTGAATGTGCGAAAATAGACGTTACTGAACTTAAGTAATTTTCAACAAGAGAAAGTTGCTAAGTGGCAGG
The DNA here is from genome assembly GCF_049354715.1 of Callithrix jacchus. NCBI lineage: Eukaryota > Metazoa > Chordata > Mammalia > Primates > Cebidae > Callithrix > Callithrix jacchus. Next base: position 37,091,409 of record NC_133513.1, read on the forward strand.
AGCAGGTCTTGAACCCACACCTAACCCTAAACCCATGCTCATGATTGCAGATGATTGTAGGTCTTGCCTCTCAGACTTGAATATGAGCAAAAAGGAGAAGAACCTTTTTTTGTTTATTTTTTAAATTATGTTTTACTTTAAGTTCTGTGATACATGTGCTGAATGTGCAGGTTTGTTACATAGGTACACATGTGCCATGGTGGTTTGCTGTACCCATCTTCTTGTCATCTAGGTTTTAAGCCCCGCATGCATTAGGCATTTGCCCTAATGCTGTCTCTCCCCTTGCCCTCCAACCACTGACAGGCCCCAATGTGTGATGTTCCCCTCCCTGTGTCCATGAGTTCTCATTGTTCAATGCCCACTTATGAGTGAGAACATGCAGTATTTGGTTTTCTCTTCCTGTGTTAGTTTGCTGAGGCTGGTGGCTTCCAGCTTCATCCATATTCATGCAAAGGGCATGAACTCATTTTTTATGGCTGCATAGTATTCCATGGTGTATATGTGCCACATTTTCTTTATCCAGTCTGTCATTTGGGCACTTGGGTTGGTTTCAAGTGTTTGCTATTGTAAATAATAGCAAATATGTTTAAATAATAAACATATGTGTGCATGTGTCTTTATAGTAGAATGATTTATAATCCTTTGGATATGTACCCAGTAATAAGATTGCTAGGCCAAATGGTATTTCTGGTTCTAGGTCCTTGAGGAATCATCACACTGTCTTCCACAATGATTGAAGTAATTTACACTCCCACCAACAATGTAAAAGTGTTCCTATTTCTCCGCATTCTCACCAGCATCTGCTGTTTCCAGACTTTTTAATGATCACCATTCTAACTGGAGTGAGATGGTATCTCAATGTGGTTTTGATTTGCATTTCTCTAATGACCGGTAATGATGAACTTTTTTTATATGTTTGTTGGATGCATAAATGTCTTCATTTGATAAGTGTCTGTTCATATATTTCACCCACTTTTAGATGGAGTTGTTTTATTCTTGTAAATCTGTTTAAATTCCTTGTAGATTCTGGAGATCGGTCCTTTGTCAGATGGATGGATTGCAAAAATTTTCTCCCATTCTGTAGGTTGCCTGTTCATTCTGATGATAGTTTCTTTGCTGAGCGGAAGCTCTTTAGTTTAATTAGATCTCATTTGTCAATTTTGGCTTTTGTTGCTATTGCTTTCAGTGTCTGAGTCATGAAGTCTTTGCCTATGCCTACATCCTGGAAGGTAAGAAATCTTGACACTGTTAACACAACTCAGAATCTCACTCTGTATCACCTCATTTTAAGGTGATATAATGACAATGCTTGGGACAATGTGAAGCATATGTAGAAGATAAGACATTGCCCTTAATCCCCTGTCAACACAAGACTTCCCAGAAGTAGAAACAACCACGGTACTGCATGGCTGGGCATGCAGCTCACAGGCAGTCTCCAAAATACTGCTGCATGTGGGAAACGCTGAGTGAGGAGGCTTTCTCAGATGATGTTGTCCAGGCCCCCTCAGTCCCCAGGACAATGTGGACAGAGTTCTGTGCATGGGTCCTAGAGTGTCTGGGGACCTTTTTTGGCAGCCCATTTCATCTCTTGCCCTGTTCTGAAATCTTGACACTGCTAACATAACTCAGAGTCTCACTCTGCACCAACTTCCCACGGAGCTCTGTCTCCCCAGCATCAGCACACACACTGGCATCCTCCCAGCTGTCCAGCACATGAACTCAGTTCTGAGTTTACTCACACTTAACAACTTGGTTTTCTCTCTTACGCTCTAAAAGCCAGATTTTGGTATGCAAGGAGTCCTCAAATCCAGTAGATTTGGGATCTTTGGTTGGTTTGGTTTGTTAATCAAAACCTCAGTTAAGCAAAGTACCACAGAAATAATATTTGGGTATGATAAATGTAACATATACATGAATATTTGGTTACTAATCTTGTGACAAAAAACCAAAGCCTCTTCTGAGGTGTCTGTCCAGTAGGAGTCCCATGATGTCTTCCTTGCATAACGCATGTCTAATCTGCGTCCTCTATACGTTCCGTGTTAGCTACTTTAAAACAGACTCAAAACTTTAAAACTATTGCCAAGCTTTCTGATTGTAGAGTTTTAGTGGCTCTTTCCCATTTTAGTTCCCCAATAGGTTACAGCTATTTGGAAACACTGAATTTGGTAGCATTATTTTTTAATGACTATGTTCAACAAGTCTTTCCACAACTTGCAATTTAATTTTCACACGGATTTCTTCTGGATATCTACCCAGAGGAAAGAAGTTATATTTAAAGGATACTTGCACATTCATGTTTATAGTGGCACAATTCACAATTGCAAAATTGTGGAACCAACCCAAATACCCATCAATCAATGAGTGGATAAAGAAACTGTGTTGTGTGTGTGTCTGTGTGTGTGTGCATGTGTGTTTCTGAATACTACTACTCAGCCATAAAAAGGAATGAATTAACAGCATTTGCAGTGACCTGAATGAGGCTGGAGACTATTATTCTAAGTGAAGTAACTCAGGAATGGAAAACCAAATATCGCATGTTCTCACCGATATGTGGGAGCTAAGCTATGAGGATGCAAAGGTGTCAAAGAATGATACAATGGACTTTGGGGACCTGGGGGTAAGAGTGGGAGTGGCGAGGGATAAAAGACTACAAATAGGGTGCAGTATATACTGCTTGGGTGGTGGGTGCACCACGATCTCACAAATCACCACTAAAGAACTTAGTCTTGTAACCAAAAACCACCTGTACCCCAATAACTTATGGAAAAATAATAAAATAAATAAATAAAATATCTATATAATAAAAAATAATTTGTACAGGAATGACAACTCGTTTGTACCCATATCTCTTAAATTTGAATAAATTTACTTAATTTAAATAACTTTGAAAACAAGTATAAGGATTATAATGATATGAGGAAAATGAAGACTGACTGCTGACAAGCATCCAGCTCACATGAGGAGGGGAGGGAGAGCCAGAGTGGCCCAGGGAGCAGGAACTTCACCTGCCTTCTGCATGTGCACAGCAGAGTGGACCGTGTCCAGGAGTCTGGAGAATCAGCTGAGGGGCTGGTTGAGAAAGCTTCAGAATACATGCTGACCATTTTCTTAGAATGTGCTCCCCAGCGATCCACCTGACCATCTTCTTCTAATTCTCTATTTATACTTTAGGTGACACACTGTCTCCTCTGCTAAACCTTTCCTGTCTTTATTCCAAGACTGCCTTTCCTAGATACTTCAATTGTACCTAGAACTTTCTATTAATAATCAAACTTAAAACATCACATTGCAATTATGTTTCCATTATTAATCTTCACTACTAAATTATGATTTCCTTCCATCAGGTCCTGTGCCTTATTTGCCGTTATTTCTCCAGAGCCCAGCACAATGTCTTTCTCACTGCAAATATAAATGTTTATGAAAGAACAAGCAAACCTAAAATGGTCCAGTCCTACCAGGCCAACAGACAAATAAACCCACAAAACCTAGACTAAGCTCTCAAAGCTTGATCTTCTTAACTGACACCTTTCAGTCAACCTAACCTGCCCAAACGCTATGTACTCTACTATCAACATGTGCAATGCTGCCTTAAATTTTCACTGGGAGCCTCCTCACTGCTGTCCCAGATCCACGAAGTTTTCTCTTGACTTTGGCGTCCTGCTTATGCCTCCCAATTTCTCCCCTTGACCTGGTGTTAGGATCTGATTTCCCTGGGCATCTGGATTGAATCCACCCTTCAGGCTTTTCCCACCTTGGTAAATTTTAGACAGAATATGCTGTCTGGCTCTGCTCCTGGTGATTCAACCCTCACTGTCTGTACTTGCCCTCACGAGTGTTGACCTCAGGGAAGAATGGTTGTAGATGGGCTGGAGAGTTCTTCAGTGATGCCACACCTGATGATCTCATACAAATATCCCCAAAGCAAGGACATCCCTTGTGACAACTTCCTAAATTGAGGTTCCTTAATTTTCCAGGGTAGCCCCTCTTAAGTCTTAAACTCAAAGCCAAAGTCTGGACCAAAGTCTTAGAGGACCAGAAAGAAGTTTTAAAATTCCCTGTACTATGCCTACTGGAAGGTTGACAAACTTGTGTACTAAGACTTGTCTCCTGACCTGTGATTCTGCAGTCCTCACCAAGGAATTTCAGGTCTTCTCCATGATAGGTGGACATGGTAGGCAATGTTCACAGTGAACAGACCGGTCAGGTCACCATGAGGAAAACGTGATCCAAGTTATGCAGAAATACTCGCTTGTAGCAAATATCAAGGCCTCGAAAATCACATTTCTGTATCGTATCAGATGTTTAAATTTGATCAACATAGACTGCAACTGAATGCCCCTCAACAGGCCCTTTTCCCCCTAAGAACTCCTGGTTTGAGTGTCTGCAGACTTCTCCATGTCGTCATGTAACCTGGGATTCCGTATGTGTTACTTTTGCTTCTTAGATTGGTTGCCTTTGCTTAGATTGTTGGCCTTGGGGCAGGTTTCAATGGCTGTCTTGTAATATGACCAGGTAAGAATATCTGGGAAACCTTTTTTATTTTTGATTGGTGATGGTTATGTCGGTAATTCTTGATGAATATACTGAAGCCAGGAGTCCCCTTCTCCTTGCATCGTGTTTACGCTTCACATCAACCAGGAACACAATCTGAGAAGTTTCCCTGGACCAAGAGAGAAAGAATGTTGTTCTGGGAAGGAATCAAGCCTGGCTAACTCTCCAGGAGGAGAAATGGTGTCTGATCTTGCTGATTCCTGCTTTAAGTATTAAATTCTCAAATCAGAATGTATGTGTGCACGCAGGTGCAACACACACACACACACACACAAAACCACTGACAACAGTAACGACCTCCATGAGGGGAAGTCATGCATCCATAAGCATAACTGAAAGATGTCTGAACCTCAGGGAGCCACATGATTTTCCAGTCAATCATTGTCTCTCTTGTGCTCCCAAGACTGAGCTGTGAGAAAAACTAAGGCATGACGTGGCATCCATGGGCCCAGCCCAGGCTTGTTGCAGCAGTCATGGCTCCACACATGCAACGAACTACAGAGAGAGCTGAGACCTCGGAAGGAACGAGCAGACTTGAGTGACAGAGAACTTGGAGCAAGAGAGGGATTGGAGTAGAGCTGGAAGACCGTGAGGGCCTCTCCTGCAGGAGCTGCTGAGTTAGCATCTCCCAAACACCTCCCAGCACCTAGTCAGCACCTCCCAAACTCATCTGACCATGGGATTAAATTACAGTGTTCGAGTAAAACACTAATTAAGGGTTAAGAAGATAGCGTAATTCTTTCCTCAAAATAGGAAAAATCACAATTTTATTATTTTGGAATTTGTAATAGAAAAAAATGCATCAATAAAAAACACTTTTTTTTTACAACATACGTTTTGGTTGCTTATAGTTAGTATAACATTCTCTCATTCTAGCTTTGAATCTTCCTTCTGAGAAGCAGTGCATGCTGAGATCAGAGCTGCTCTTCATCAGAAGGTTCAAAGAACTGGTCACCAGCTGGACTGAAGGACATGGCACTGTCCTCCTCTTCTCCCTCTGTGGGACTGGAGCCTGGTCTCACTGCTGAGCTGAGAGACAGCCCCCACATGGGTACTCCTGGGCCTCCAGAAGGCACCCTGTGCAGACTCACTCCCAGCCCTGACTCATTCCTCAGCTCTCCTTGAAGACCATCATCAACAAGTCTTAGCTTAGCCTCTCCCTGGGGCTTGCCCTATTGAAATGCTCCCCTGGACACTCACCTGCGGCCACAGGTGCCAGGAGGGGACAGCATCAAAGACAGTGGAGCCCTTCCTGGGCTTCAGCTGTCTGTTTCTTAAAGTAGCTTAAATTACACACACTGCAAAGTCCAAGAATTAATTTTTTTCAATTAAAAAATATTTTTAGAGAGTTGTAGGTTCACATGCAACAGTAAGAAATAATACAGAGATTCTCGTTTCCCCCAGTAATAACATCTTGCATAAGAATAGTTGTCATAACCAGAAATTAACATTGATCCAACCAGCCACTTTATTCAGATTTCACCAGTTTCACACTCACTTGTGTGTGTGTGTGTGTGTGTGTGTGTGTGTGGTTCCATGCAGTTATATCACGTGTCCAGTCATGTGACTCCACAGTCGAGAAACAGAGCATTTCCATCACCAGGAGGGTTCCTGGTGTTACCTTTCTAATTGTTCTCTTCTCAGCCAGGTGTGTGCAGGTGATACCTGAGAGGCACCGAGTATGACTGCATCATGGCAAATGGTGTCAGCATGTGGTCTGTACCCAATGTTTGTATCCCCCAACTTCAGATGTCAAAATCCTAATGCCCAAGGTGATGGTATTTGGAGGTGGGGCCACTGGGAAATGATTAGATCAAGAGGGAGGAGTCTTCATGAATGAGATTAGTGCCCTTATAAAAGGGACCCCAGGGGACTTAGTCACATCTTGCTGTGTGGGGACACAGCAAGAAGGCACCAGCTATGAACCAGGGAGCAGGTCCTCAACAGACACCAAACTGCTGATGTCTTTGTCTTGGACTTTCCAATCTCCAGAACAGTGAAAAATAAATGTTTGTTGTCTAAGCCTCCCAGTCTATGATAGTTTTGTTAGGGCAGCCTGCACTGAGACAGCATATGCTATTTCCTCTCCTCTCCTCTCCTTGCAGGGATCTTTGGAATGAGGGAGGGGGACCAAATCGTCACTCTGCCCTTCAACATCAACCAAAAAGAGAGCACAGATGAGAGGAAAAACAGTTTTGTCAACAGGTCCTCCCGGTCATGGGGATGGAAAGTCACATAACTTCCTAGACTGTTTGCACACTGTTGAAATGAGGTCATGCCTGCCACAGAACACAGGGCTCCTGGGGCCTAGGGGGAGGTCCTCTCTGAAGATGGCCTTTGAACCTTGGTCCATTCCATTCACAGGATGGCTCCAGGATTCAGGGAACATGCGACCGCAGATTCACAGATCACCCGGTGTCAGCCGTGTGTAAAGCAGAAGGACCAGTCCAGCAGTCACTCACTCCTCAGGGAAGATGGCTTCCTGTGTGTGAACTTCCACTTTGACCCAAGGCTTCCCCAGCTGGCCTGGAGTCCCCACAGACCTGGGAGATTGATGCATGGTTCCATGTGGCCATAGAACCTCCTTCCTGGATGCAGGATTTCTAGGTGTGAATCTGGGAGAGCTGTTCCTGGAGCCCCTGGCCCATGAGGCTCAGATCCTTGATGCACAGCCTGCTTCTAAGCCTCATGGACTTTGACTCACTGTGATTCCCCCACGGTGACCTCATCAGCTTATCTCAGGCTCAAAAACATGCCAGCACTGCTCTTAACTTTATAAGTGTTGGCAAGGTGTCAGACACTTGGTTTTCACAAATGTCTTTGTCCCCTTAAATTCCAGGGGAGGTGCCAAAAAGTGGCATCCTATCCACAGCCCAGGACTTGGAGGAAGTTACTTCTCACACTTGCCAACTCAGGTGTTTGAAGAACTGAGGTAGTGTTCTAAGCTGTTTGTGTGTATTCTCTCAATCCTCACAGAATCCCAATCAGGTAGGGGCTATCATCTCCACATTTTGTTAATGTGGAAACTAAGGAACAGAGAGGTTGAGTAAATTATCCCAAACTACACAGCTAATTGAGGGAGTTTGAGGCTGTCCCAAATGACAATGATGGCTCCCAATTGCTTCAACTTGGTATTCAAGACTATGTCTACCATACAGACTTTTTCTCTTTCTTTCCCTGACAACTTCCTCCTAGTTACTGAGTTAGAATTTCAAGAGAAAAATAAATAAGATAGAGGATTTGATCACCCTTTCGCTGTATGTCCTTTTAATTCTCCAACTCAGGGTGGAGGCATGGGGGGCAGCTCAGGGTCGAGGTGGGGCAGAGGTGTCACATACAGTGGGAATTCAGGGGGGATTCCCAGTTAGCAGCTCCATTGCTCCCCAAATGTGCCTATTTGGCCCAGAAGAGCAGAGAGGATCCTTGCGGGAGTGTCTCACCTCCTACTTGAAAGCCCTGGCCTGAACTCTCCTGCCTGTGTCCTGTGGACCCAGGCTGAGCCCTGAGACGGAGATGAGCTGAGCTCCTCTGTGGGCAGTCACAGCCCATCCCCATAGGTACAGAGGAGACCCAGTGGGGAGAGCTCTTACCCTGCTGCCACCACCAAACTCGTGAAACTGGGTGCTGAGGGCAGGCTGACCGGGGAACCTGAACATCCTAACAGCAATGGACACACTTGGATGAGTTTCACACCAAGAACTGCTGAGTACTGGGTAGGCTGGATGGAGCAGAGATGCTTCAACAGCCTGGGCTAGAAGTGGGCCTGACAGGGTAGAAAGAGGCTCATGGGGTGGGATTTGGGACTCCTCAGCCAGGCCCAGGGTGTCTGTGTACAATGAGAGGAATGGCTTCTGCTGCAAGACACAGGCTGGGCTCAGAGAACCAAATGCAGATGGAAAGGGTGGGGAGCAGCGGGCGGCTCAGAGGCAGGACTTGGGTCTCTTCCAGAGCTTCTATGGGTCTGTCTCCCTGTCTCTTGGTGCAGGGGGCTGAGCCCTATTCCACAGTAATGATGAGGGAGGGACTAATCAAAGTGTATGTGCCTTAGAGACCCTATCTTCTCACCAAGCGTTGGGGCCATGGTCTCCCCTACATCCCTCCCACACCCACAGGTGCCCTGGGGTCAGGCGAACAATGGGTAGAGAAGCCTAGTGAGCTGAAGAACCCTGATCTTGGAGTTGTCCCTGCAATCCCATCAGAGGCCTTGACTCAGAGCTGCACACCTGCACCGGCTGAAGGAACAGGACCCCGGGCTGCAGGGGGCAGGCCACCTCGGAACCCTCTTCACTGAAGCACTGGAGCCTGGGCGGGTTTCCATCAGCCAAGTCAAGTAATTGAGCTCAGATTAGATTAAATCCAGACACATCCCATGTTTAGTGCCAATTACTCACAGCCAGCAGGGGCGGACGAGGGGTCTGGACTGTGTCACGTCGTGCCTTCTTGGAGGCTGACTGCTCCCTCCAGCTCAAGGTGAGCTGACCCAAAATAACAACAGTCGTGTCTCTGGCTGTGTTTCACCTCCACCTGGCGCTTTGCATGGATCTTCTGCTGCTTAGGCAGACGGCTTCTCTGCTCCCTGTTCACAATGGGGATTGGAGGCTTGGATCCAGTGGTGACCTCAGCGTTACTGGGAGTGTGACAAGACCCAGAGTAAAGCTCTGCGGTGATGATAGAGAGGGGAAGAAAGCACCTTTGCTGGGATTTCTCTTCTCATGTTTCAATGTGCCATTTTCCCTTGGTTATTAATTACTCTCTAAGTGAATAAAAACTGTGTACTGATTATTTATTGCTGTGCAACCAGTTGCCTGAAAAAAATAGCATATCCAAACAGAAAACAAAATGATTATCTCACACAGGCTTTGAGGGGCAGGAATCTGGAAACAGCTCATTTGGGTGGTTGTGGCTCTGGTCTCTCAAGAGGTTGCAGTGAGGGTGTTGGCTGGGGCTGCATCATCTGCAGACTCAACTGGGGCTGGAGGACCTGATCTCAGGATGGTTCCCCTCATGACTGTTGGCTGGAGGCCTTGGGTTCCAGTTGACTTCTAATAAGAGACCTCATTTCATCCATGTGGACTTCTCTACAGGGCTGCTTAAGTGCCCTCACTTTATGGCAACTGGGTTTCTCCAGAGCGGGAGACTCTGATGACTTCTGAGATGGTTCCCTACATTCGGTCCCCTGGAGTACATGTCCTTGCAATTTCCTCCCCTTGAGTGTGAGCTGGACTTACACAAATGGTGAGATCTCACTCCCACGGTTATGTTACATTATACAGCAGAAGGAATACCACAATCTAGATCCTCGATCAGTAGATTGGATTAATCAGAAAGGAGATTATCCTGGGTGGGCCTGATCCAGTAAGGGGATCCTTCAAAATGGATCATAGGGATTTGAATCCAGTGATGTTCCTGCTGGCCTTGAAGAAGCAAAGCATCATATTTTGGAGGGGTCCAGGTGCCAAGGACCCAAGAGAAGCCTCTAGGAGCTGAGAGTGTTCCTAACCCCTGTTGAGGTTGGTAGAGAGGGCTCCAGACCTCAACTGAGATCTCAGTCCTGGCCAGCACCTTGATTTCAGCCTTGTAGGACCCTGAGCAGAAGACCACCTATACTGTGTCTGTGGCCTAGAGAACTGTGAGATGATACATTTGCAAAGTTAAGAATAAGTTCCTGGTAATTCATCATGCAGCAACAGAAAATGAATATGCTCATTCCCTGAAGCTGCACCCCATCACTTCTGCCTTTTTGCTGTTTGTCAGAAGTTAGTCACTAAGGCCACCCACACATCGGGGTGCGTCTGCCTGTTGAAGAGACTGTTGAAGAACCTGTGGGCTTCTTTTAAACCAGCACAGGCCGGGCAGTGCATGTAATGGGATCATGTTGATACACACAGTGTGGAGATAAACAATGGCTAATCCTTCTAACATCCAGAGTGAATTTGCACAGGCTGATAATGGATTTAGGTAAGACAAGTGAGCATTTTCTTTTAGGAAGTGACAATCCCAGGTACAATGTGGTAGGCTGGTACTTTTTTTCCCCTTTTGATGCTCCCTTGCAAGCAATCGACCGAGAAATTTTGTAGACACATAAGGAGGATGGAGCATTCCTGTCTTTAATTTGAAAGTTGTGATATGTTAATCAGCCACAGCCTGAGCCTTGCAGGAGTGCTATATTTGGGACATATTAGATAGCATCTTCCAGATGGAGTTGGGTAGGAGGACATGGGTGGAGTTCAGATGACAACCCACAAGCAAATCTTTTGGGACACTTTTAATGAGAAAAGTTCACTGTCACCAAAGCTACATTCCACTTCTGAGCCATAAAACAACTCTTGGATCTTGGCTCTTAGATTAACCAGTCTTCAACATTTGCCATTATGTCAGACTTAAAAGCAATTGGAAGTTTTCTGGCTCTGCTTGGACCATTAGAGATCAACCGGTAAAAGCATAAATGCTGGCTCAGAATTTCTTTAATTCCCACAAAATTTTCTCCTACATGGCTACTTAGATAAAATGACGACGCCTTTATGTCCCATTATTCAAGCTCTGCCTTTTGTGTTCCTAAGGACTGTGGTCTGGCTGGTGACTGTGGCTCAGAGAACCATCACTTTTATAAACAGAGGAAGGCCACATGCCTGCGACTTTATCTTCCCAAGAAGGAGAGAAGAGAAAAAACAAACTGGATAATTTAAGAACATGTCAGCAATTTGGCAAAAGTTAGAGAAGTGAAAGAGCCATATGAGTTCATAAATAAGCCACAGATCCCAGCTGGATTTAGTAAAAATCCCCAAAAGATTTTTAATGACACCAGTCAAGTTGGTTTCATTTCATCTTAGCTCTGGCTGGTGGCCTACAAGGAGTGGGATGGATGGGGGCACAAGCTCACACAGGTTGTGGTGGGGCAGGGTGGGGTTAGAAAGTAGTCCACTCCCAAAAGGCTTGCAAGCCAGAGATGAAAAGGAGCCAGGCCACCTCTTGGGCTGCCTGGACTGAATTTCCCATGGAGTCTATTAATGTGGCTGCATTTTCACAATGATGATGGTGAGGACAGCAAGTTTGATAGCCAAACATCCCAAGAGAAGAGGACTTGGGGACAGGGAGTGCACTTGGGGCCCACCCAAGGCGTTTTTTTTTTTCAAGACAGAGTATTGCTCTGTCTCCCAGGCTGGATGCAGTGGCATAATCTCAGCTCACTGCAACCTCCACCTCCCAGGTTCAAGTAATTCCCATGCTTCAGCCTCCCAAGTAGCTGGGACTACAGGTGCATGCCACCACACCTCGCTAATTTATATCTTTATTATAGTAGAGATGGCTTTTGCCATGTTGGCTAGGCTGGTCTTAAACTCCTGACCTCAGGTGACCTGCCTGCCTTAGTCTCTCAAAGTGCCCCCCAGGTCTTGAACACCTGTGATCCCTCAATCTGAGTCCAGAGGGAGCTGGTCCTGCTTGGTGCACTGACCCTTAGATCTGGGTGCGGATGGAGAGCTGATGCCCCCACAACAGCCTGCTCTGGCCTCTTCTTCTGCAGGTCGTGGTGTCTGTGTGCTAGAACACAGGAAACACAGGGAAGAAATGATCTTGCATCACAGGCCATCTGTCTTCTGTTGGAGGCAAGTTTCTCACCTTCTGCACAAAGACTCCCAATTTTTGCCATTTTCTCAGATTGGGGAGAAGAAAGGAGTTTCCCTGAATCCCTGGAACTTCCTGAACTGAGCTAGGAAACCGAGTGGGAGCTGAGACTTGCCCCAGACTGCTCCACGGACAGCAGGTGTCAGGAGGAGGCAGCCTGTCTGCAGCCCTCCTCTCCTGGGCCTTGCCGTGAATCCTCACCCAAAGGTGTTGTGCTGAGTTAAGGTAGAATGTGCACACATTTTATCACTTAATCCTCACAACAGTCCTAAAAGGCAGTGTTTGTTTATTCTTGTCTCCTTTATAGGTTAAAAAGCTAAGCAGCAGTTGTCTTGTTCAAGGACAGAGGCCTACCTAGTAAGTGGTTGAACCAGGGCTCAAGCCCATGCCCTTCAATCTCACACTCTGGCACCCTCATATCCACAAACTCCTCAAAGCAGTACTCTAGATCTTTGGCTGGAGGAATCTACAGTGACAAACCCAGCAAAGAGATCTTGAATTGGCCCAACAGGCACACAGGGGTCAGAGTTGCATGGAGGAATTCAGTCTAGGTGACTCAGCACCTGGCAAAGAGAAACATAATTTATCTGGGCATCCACTCACTCACTGTTGAACTTGTATGTTTCAGGGCAATTGTTTGTGTGGGTTGTGTTTCTGACACTCCTCCAGTACCCAATATCTGACATCTGTCCTCGGTTACATCAAAGGGTGTAGTGGGGTAAATGTAGCCCCCCAAACTTATATTTGCATCTAAAGCCCAAGACCTGTGAATATTACCTTATATAGCAAAAGACGTAATTAAGGACCTTGTGAGGAGGAGGATATCCTAGGTCATCCAGGGCCCTAGATGCCATGTATCCTATAAGAGAAGCCAAGGGAGTTCTGATCCAGACTTGCACAGAGGATAAAGCCCTGTGAAGATGGAGCAGGCCTTGGAGAGATGTGGCCACAGCTCAGGAATGCATGGCAGCTGTCAGAAGCTGGAAGAAGCTAGGGAGTCCTTTCTTTAGAGCCTCAGGCAAGAGCACAGCCAGGTTGGCACCTTGACTTCAGACTTGTAAGCTCCAGGCCTGTGAGATGATAAACTCCTGATAAAGCTGCTGGGTTTGTGGCCATTTGTTAAAGCAGCTGCAGGAACGAATGCAGTGGGTAAAGCCTCTTCCCACCATGGCCTGTTCTGCCTGCACTTAACCTGGCCTAGAAAGGGCATGGGCTGACGACTTCTTGATTGCACCTGCACGAACCAGTGACTGAGAAAATCAAGAAGCAGTCATCCAGGCCAGCTCTTAAGATCAGCCCCAGCCCAGCATTACAACAACTTGCCCAGACAGTTGCAGAGCCTTCCTAGAGATGCTGCACAGGGTCCAACACCCAGGGACTGGAAATCAAGACACCAGGTGCCAGGCTTGGAAGGAGACCAAAACATAGGATCCTTGAAAACATACTGTTATGCAATTCTGATTTTAAATTAACATTCCATCTGCTGCTATGGGAAAAGCACTTCATTTCTTCTACTGCCTACATAGTATCTCATTGCGGGATGCCTTTAGAAAGAGGAAACAGAAAGCTTGTCCCTGGACAATACAGTGAGACCTCATCTCTACCAAATAAGTTTAAAAATAGCTGAGTATGTTGATGCACACCCTTTGTCCTAACTATTCAGAAGGCTGAGACAAGAGGATTGCTTGAGCCCAGAAGTTTGAAGCTGCAGTGAGCTTTGTTCCTGCTACTGCACTCCAGCCTGAGTGACAGTAAGATCCTGTCTCTAAAAAATGAACAAATAGGAAGGGGTGGTTGTGGGTGTAACTTCATCAGACTTAAACATTCCTGCCTGCTGGCTCTGAAGAGAGCAGTGAATCTTTAAGCACAGTGCCCAAGCTCTGCTAAGGGGCACACTGCCTTCTCAATTAGGTCCCTGATCCCCCTACCTGACCCCCCTACCTCCTGACTGGGAGACACCTCCCAGCAGGGGTCAACAGACACTTGATATAGGAGAGATCCAGCTGGCATCTAGTGGGTGCCCCTCTGGGACGAAGCATCTAGAGGAAGGAACAGGTAGCAACCTTTATTGTTCTGCAGCCTCCACTGGTGGTACTCAGGCAAACAGGGTCTGGAGTGGATCTCCAGAAAACTCCAGGAGACCTGCAGCTGAAAGGCCTGACTGTTAGAAGGAAAACTAACAGACAGAAAGGAATAGCATCAACATCAACAAATAGGGCATCCACACAAAAGCCTCATCCATAGGTCACCCACATCAAAGACCAAAGGTAGATAAAGCCAGAAAGATGAGGAAAAACCAGAACAAAAAGGCTGAAAATTACAAAAACCAGAATACCTCTTCTCCTTTAAAGGATCACAACTCCTCTCCAGCAAGGGAATAAAACTGGATGGAGAATGAATTTGATGAATTGACAGAAGTAGGCTTCAGAAGGTGGGTAATAACAAACTCCTCCAGCTAAAGGATCATGTTCTAACCCAATGCAAGGAGGCTAAGAACTTTGAAAAAAAGATTAGAGGAACTGCTAACTCGAATAACCAGTTTAGAAAAGAACACAAATGACCTGATGGAGCTGAAAAATACAGCACAAGAACTTCTTGAAGAATACACAAGTATCAATAGCCAAATTGATCAAGTAAAAGTAAGGATATCAGAGATCGAAGATTAACTTAATGAAAAAAAAAATGTGAAGGCAAGATTAGAGAAAAAAGAATGCAAAGGAACAAACAAAGCCTCTGAGAAATATAAAACTACATGTAGAGATCAAACCTACATTTGATTGGTGTACCTGAAAGTGACAGGGAGAATGAAACAAAGTTGGAAAACAATCTTCAGGATATTATCCAGGAGAACTTCCCCAAAATAGCAAGAGAGGCCAACATTGGAATTCAGGAAATACAGAGAACACCACAAACATACTCCTCGAGAAGAGCAACCCCAAGACACATAATTGTCAGATTCACCAGGGTTGAAATGAAGACAAGAATGTTAAGGGCAGCCAGAGAGAAAGATCAGGTTACCCACAAAGGAAAGCCCATCAGACAAACAGCAGATCTCTCTGCAGAAACCCTATAAGCCAGAAGAGAGTGGGGGCCAATATTCAACATTCTTAAAGAGAAGAATTTTCAACCCAAAATTTCATATCCAACCAAACTAAGCTTCATAAGTGAAGGAGAAATAAATTCCATTACAGACAAGCAAATGTTGAGAGATTTTGTCACCACCAGGCCTGACCTACAAGAGCTCCTGAAAGAACCACTAAATATGGGAAGGAAATACCAGTACCAGCCACTTCAAAAACATACCAAATTGTAAAGACCATCAAAATTATAAAGAAACTGCCTCAACTAATGGGCAAAGTAACCAACTAGAATCATGATGACCAGATCAAATTAACAATATTAACCTTAAATGTAAATGGGTTAAATGCCCCAGTTAAAAGATACAGACAGGCAAATTGGATAAAGAGTCAAGACCCATTGGTGTGCAGTATTCAGGAGACCCATCTTATGTGCAAAGACACACATAGGCTCAAAATAAAGGGATGGGGAAATATTCACCAAACAAATGGAAAACAAGAAAAAGCAGGGTTTACATCCTAGTCTCTGATAAAACAGACTTTAAACCAACAAAGAACAAAAAAGACAAAGAAGGACATTACCTAATGGTAAAGAGATCAATGCAACAAGAAGAGCTAACTATTCTAAACATATATGCACCCAACACAGGAGCACGCAGATTCATAGAGCAAGTTTTTATAGACCTACAGAGACTTAGAATCCCATACGATAATAGTGGGGGACCTCACACCCCACTGTCAGTATTAGACTGATCAATGAGACAGAAGATTAACAAGGATATTCAGGACTTGAACTCAGCTCTAGACCAAGCAGATCTAATAGACCTCTACATAACTCTCCACCCCAAGTCAACAGTATATACATTCTTCTCAGCACCACAGTGCACTTATTCTAAAATTGACCACATAATTGGAAGTAAAATGCTCCTCAGAAAGTGCAAAAAGCAGAAATCATAACAAACAGTCTCTCAGACCACAGTGCAATCAAATTGGAACCCAAGATTAAGAAACTCACTCGAAACTGCACAACTACATGGAAACTGAGCAACCTGCTCCTGAATGACTACTGAGTAAATAACAAAATTAAGGCAGAAATCAAGAAGTTCTTTGAAACCAATTAGAACAAAGAGACAACATACCAGACTCTCTAGGACACAGATAAAGCAGTGTGTAGAGGGAAATTTATAGCACTAAATGCCTGCAGGAGAAAGCAGGAAAGATCTAAAATCAACACCTTAACGTCACAATTAAAAGAACTAGAGAAGAAAGAGGAAACAAATTCAAAAGCTAGCAGAAGACAAGAATTAACTACGATCCGAGCACAACTGAAGGAGATACAGACACGAAAAACCCTTCAAAAAAATCAGTGAATCCAGGAGCTGATTTTTGGAAAAGTTTAACAAAATAGATAGACCACTAGCCAGACTAACAAAGAAGAAGAGAGAGAAGAATCAAACAGACACAATAAAAAATGATCAAGGAGAGATTACCACTGATCCCACAGAAATACAAATTACCATCAGAGAATACTATCAACACCTATATGTAAATAAACTAGAAATCTAGAAGAAACACATAAATTCCTGGACCATACAGCCCCTACGACAAAACAAGGATGAATTCGAATCCCTGAATAGACCAACAATACATTCTGAAATTGAGGCACTAATTAATAGCCTACCAACAAAAAGAGCCCAGGGCCAGATGGATTCACAGCCGAATTCTACCAGAGGTACAAAGAGAAGCTGGTACCATTACTTCTGAAACTATTCCAAACAATAGAAAAAGAGGGACTCCTCCCTCTTTTTTTAACTCATTTTATGAGGCCAGCATCATTTTGATACCAAAACCTGGCAGGGACACAATAACAACAACTACAACAACAAAAATTCAGGCCAATATCCCTGGTGAAAATCCTCAATAAAATACTGGCAAACTGAATCCAGCAGCACATCAAAAAGCTTCCCCACCACGATCAAGTAGGCTTCATCCCTAGGATGCAAGGCTGTTTCAACATACACAAATTAATAAACATAATCCATCACATAAACAGAACGAATGACAAAAACCACAAGATTATTGCTATAGTTGCAGAAAAGCCCTTTGATAAAATTCAATACCCCTTCATGCTAAAACCTCTTGATAAACTAGGTATTATGGAACATATCTCAAAATAATAAGAGCTATTTATGACAAACCCACAGCCAATATCATACTGAATGGGCAAAAGCTGGAAGCATTCCCTTTGAAAACCAGCACAAGACAAGGATGTCTTACCACTCCTATCTGACATAGTATTGGAAGTTCTAGCCAGTGCAATCAGCAAGAGAAAGAAATAAAGGGCATTCAAATAGGAAGAGAAGAAGTCAAATTGTTTCTGTTTGCAGATGACATAACTGTATGTTTAGAAAACCCTATCATCTCAGCCCAAAATCTCCTTAAGCTGATAAGCAATTTCAGCTGTCTCAGGATACAAAATCAATGTGCAAAAATCACAAGCATTTCTACACACCAATAATAGACAAAAAGAGAGTCAAATCATGAGTGAACTCCTATTCATAATTGCTACAAAGATAATAAAATACCTAGGAATACAACTTACAAGGGATGTGAAGGACGTCTTCAAGGAGAACTACAAACCACTGCTCAAGGAAATAAGAGAGGACACAAACCAGTGGAAAAACATTCCATGCTTGTGGATAGAAAGATTCAATATAGTGAAAATGGCCATACTATCCAAAGTAATTTATGGATTCAATGTGATCCCTATCAAGCTGCCATTGACTTTCTTCACAGAATTAGGAAAAAACACTTTAAATTTCATATGGAAGCAAAAAAAGAGCCTGTATAGCCAAGACAATCTGAAGCCAAAAGAACACAGCTGGAGGCGTCACGCTACCTGACTCCAAGCTATACTACAGGGCTACAGTAATCAAAACAGAATGGTACTGGTACCAAAACAGATATATGGACCAATGGAACAGAACAGAGGCCTCAGAAATAACACCACACATCTACAACCATCTGATCTTTGATGAACCTGACAAAAATAAGCAATGGGAAAAGAATTCCCTATTTAATAAATGGTGTTGAGAAAACTGTCTAGCCATATGCAGAAAACTGAAACTGGACCCCTTCTTTAAACCTTTTATAAAAATTAACTCAAGATGAATGAAAGACTTTAATGTAAGCCCTAACCCCATAAAAACCCTAGAAGGAAACCTTGGCAATGCTATTCAGGACATAGTCATAGACAGAGACTTCATGACTAAAACACCAAAAGCAATTGCAACAAAAGCCAAAATTGACAGATAGGATCTAATTAAGCTAAAGAGATTCTGCACAGCAAAAGAAAGTATGATTGGAGTGAACAGGCAACTTACTGAATGGAAGAAACATTTTGCAATCTATCCATCCGACAAAGGGCTAATATCCAGAATCTACAAGGAACTTAAATGAATTTACTAGAAAAAAAAAAGCCTCATTAAAAAGTGGGTGAAGGATATGAACAGACACTTTTCAAAACAAGTCATTTATATGGCCAACAGACATATGAAAAAATGCTCATCATCACTGGTCATTAGAGAAATGCAAATCAAAACCACAATGAGATACCATCTCATGCCAGTTAGAATGGCGATCATTAAAGTCAGGAAGTAGTAGGCACTGGAGAGGATGTGGAGAAACAGGAATGCTTTTACACTGTTGGGAGTGTAAATTAGTTCAACCACTGTGGAAGACAACGTGGCAATTCCTTAAGGACTTAGAACCAGAAATACTATTTGATTCAGCAGTCCCATTGCTGGGTATATACCCAAAGGATTATAAATCATTCTACTATAAAGAGACATGCACATGTACATTTATTGCAGCACCGTTCACAATAGCAAAGAGTTGGAACCAACCCAAATGCCCATCAATGATAGACTGGATAAAGAAAATGTGGGACATATACACCATGGAATACTATGCAGTCATAAAAAGGATGAGTTCATGTCTTCTGCAGGGACTTGGATGAAGCTGGAAACAATCATTCTCAGCAAACTAATACAGAAACAGAAAACCAAATACTGCATGTTCTCACTCATAAGTGAGAGTTGAACAATGAAAACACATGGACACAGGGAGGGGAATAACATACATTGGGGCCTTTTGGGGGTTGGGGGCTAGGGGAGGGATAGCATTAGGAACAATACCTAATGTAGATGATGGGTTAATGGGTGCAGCAAACCACCATGGCATGTGTATACCTATGTAACAAACTTGCACTTTCTGCACATGTATCCCAGAACTTAAAGTAGAATCAAAAAATAAATAAATAAATAAGTTTTTGTTAAGGACGAAATTCAAAGCTAGTGGTTAAATACAAAAATTGGCCTTAAAAACCTCTTACTGTTGGCTTTTTGCCAAGCAGGGAGTCTATCTCATGAAAATTGCAGAGGCTATATCTTACCTGCAGAAACACTGATTTAATCAATGTGACATTTAACTGAAAACAGGGGTGTGTAAGGAGCCAAAGCCTCAGCGCACACGTCAAGCAGCTGTTACGCAGGAGGAAGTCTGGCGATGTCTAAGGAAGACTGGCAGGAAAGGGTCACGGCGGAACTCACAGGGAAAAGAAATGATTAGGAAGGAATGTGAAATAACCCTTACTCCTCAGGTGTGTGTGCCTGCACACGGAGCCAAAAGAGAGTGAGAGGCCTGGGTCCTAGTGCAAGGATCAAATGTAAGCTCAGGTGTCCCTGCGGTCTGGTGGGGTGGTGCCTGTTGCAGAAGCCTGCAATGGCAGAGGCTGGGCTAAGAGCCGGATCTGGCACATTGCTGGGGAAGGAAGAAGGGTAAAGATTCTACAGGAGGCAGGGACCTGGAGACCATATTCTCCACTGGCTGGGCTCTCCAGACTCTGCCACCACCACCACCACGATGGCCTGCACCTGGGCCTGCCAGAAGGCCATAGGTTCCCCCATGGAGGAGGAAGGGTTCTGCTGCTCCCAGGCTCTGGGGATGCTCAGGGCTGCTGCTATGACAGGGCTTCTGCCAGCTCCTGCTCCCCTCTGTGAAAAAGCTCTGGTTATGGCTCCAGTCCCTGTATCCCGTGCATATTTATTTACTTCATCAGGAAAGGGACTTGAGGAGGCAGGTGAAGAAGACAGAATGGTCCTTCTGGACTTGATCATAGGCCCGATGGAAGCAGCTGAGCAGTGCTGAATGGCAACGCCTCTACCAATCACATGAGCAGCAGCAGGAGTGAGACACACACTATTACAGCACCCAGGAGGTGAATGTCCTGATCCCACCATGCCCTTTCCCAGCTCCCGAAACCACCATCTGCATTTAAGGTGCACTTTTTCCAATTGCATAACTATGCATGCACTATGTTTCATGCAGATCATGTTTACTATATATGCTGCATGGAAATTTGGTTTTTCACGTAAGATCCAGCTGGCATCTTTCCATTGTAATTTGTATAATTGATCCAGCTTAGTGTTTTGAGGGGCAGCACATTATTGCATAGATTATGCCATATGATTCCAGTGCTCTGTTGTAGCACAATTTGTTGAATGAGTTCCCTCTCAATGAAAAGTTGGGTTTTTGCAAACAAGACTGTGCTATACCTCACATGTGTTCATCTTTACAGACCCCAAACATATCAGTATTATAAATTCATAAATCTTGGTCAAAGAGTATATTTTATTTTAACAGATTTGATGACATTTTCCACCATAAAGTTTGCACTTATTTATAGCCCCATTCACAGTATTCAAGAGGGTTTCACACAGGCCTTTTCAGAAGTTCAGGAATCCAATACCAAGACTTAGAAACTCGTCCAGATGAGGCCATCAGCATACAGGAACTCTTATTTTCAGGATTTCAGGACTGACCAGAGACTGAGAAGAGTAAAGGGTGGTGGGGTTGAGTGATCAGACCAGAAACCTCTAGTTAGCTACCATGACAGAAGGAAAACATGCATTCAACTCATTTAATTAAACCAATTAAATGTGTCGTTTCTTGGCATCCTTTGCTTCCCCTTTATAAGGAAATGTTTTGGAAGGTAGCATTCACGCTGTCCCTCCAGGGAAGCTGATATCTCACCCAGGAACTGGGTGTGGATTCTCCTTTGGCCCCTTGATAGTGGATTCTCCCACCAGATGCTTTGTATTTTTGTAACTGTTTTTTAATTTCATTGTACAGATGCTAAAGAGGTGTTTGACTTTTCACATGTCTTTTATTAAAATGATTTCTGGAAAACATACTGAGCTGTGAATTTTGGAACCAACAGGGGTGGAATGTTGCCTGTCTCATAAAAACATAACCAAAAGCATGTTGAGCAAAATGTCAGGGCTTCCAAGGGCTGGCAAAGTACATCCTTGGAGAAGATCCTGGGATCACTCTATTTGACAACATGGCACTGGTTAAGCAACAGTGAAACTGCGTATTTTCTCAAGCCCAACTCAGAGTGAACACTTGGAAAATTCTTTTTTGTATACTTGCTGCCCCTTCCAAGAACCTAGAAATGCTAACACCTTGCAGTTTGTGCTTTGTACATGCTACCTGAATTGGAGACTGTTTGTTTCTCATTTCCTTCCATGAGCATCTGTATATGATCAATAGGCACAGCTAAATGCAAACGAGGAGCCCAGGTCAGGAGGACAGTGAAACCCCAGGGATCTCCAATGTTGCTGGCAGGCACGGCACCTCAGCTGAGGTCCTGGCACGCTGCCGGGATCCCTGCTTGGCTGGGGTATGAGGTTCCTTGACTGGTTCTCTGGACCGAACTCAAGTAATCTAAAACATGGCACGTCTTCTCACAGTGTGTGCCAGGACCACGTCTACCACGCAGGCTGAAGGCGAGGTGACCACGTGGCATCTGTGTGAGATAGGGGAAACTTTGGAGTAGCAGAGCTAGACATTTGGAAAGGAGGCAAAGCCAGGTGGAATGGGAGGGAGGTGGGAGGAGAACAGGACAGGAAGAAAGATGGACGTGGTCAGCAGCACTGCAGGTTGCCAGCAGGAGACAGAAAGAGAGAAAAGTGCCTCACTGGACTTAGCAATTAGGAGGTGGCTCAGATTTTGCCAAGAGTGTCTGCAGCCTCATGATCAAAGAAGGAGGCAGAGCTGTCCCTGCTGCAGCACACTCCTCTGTGGTTCCAATGGCCCTTCTTCCTCCTCACCCAGCAGAGGCCTCTCGGAAACGACACTTGGTTCCAGAGCAGCCTAGTTCATCAGCACGTGCCACGAGGAGCCCCTGAGGACAAAGGTGCTGGGGGCCCGGGCTGCCTTGGCAGGTGGCTGGGGTGGGTAGAGGGTGGGGAGGTGCTCTGGGTCCTCTGCTCACAGCAGGACTGTGGATGGGACCGTGTCAGTGAAGAGGTGAGGTTGGAATTTCAGGCAGGGTGATGCACAGCCCAGTCACGACACACCGTTCAGCAGCTTCCTCCCTTGGGGTGTGGAACCACCTATGCTCTCTTCTCTTCTCTCTCACTTCCTTCTTCCACCACCTCTGGTCTTACTGCCAGAGAAAAGCCCACCCTCCCCCTATCAATTTTTAAACTCAGTTCAGAAACTCAGGTAGAGCGCAGTGCCCCACCCGTGTGCTGCACAAACAGAGCCCAGGGCTGAGGACCCGGCCCAGCCCACAGGGAGGTGGAGCCCAGGCCTGACCCTGCACGCAGGCCCCACCCATCCTGAGGCTCCAAGGGCCCTGGAAGACAAGCTGGAAGCTGAGGACATTTGAGTTCATCTTCTGAGGGCCTCAGAGAGGAAAATACTAACAATCACTAACTTGATACAGTCTGACTACACATCAAACCTCACAATAGACAGGTAACTATCCCATTTTGCCTACTTGAGAGATGAGGAAACTGAGAGACAAGAACAAAAGAGAAGTCCCACAGACAGTAAGCGGCTGAGTCTGTACTCTTAAGGATTTCACTCTGTTGAAAACCATTCTGTTTAGAATCAAACAGAAATGAGTCTCTGCCTGGATTCCACAATTTAATGTATATATTACAACATATAGATATATACACACACATGTGCTATGCATGCTCTATATAACCTGAAATGTAAAGATATAGATGTATTCTAAATGCATACACATTTCCACACGTAAATCACATACCTTCAGTCTTGCCCACCTCCCCTTCACCTGTATGGTAGCGTGAGCCCTCGGAGGTGTAACGTGTGTGTGTTGAGGACAGGGAATCGCCAAAGCCCCTCCTCACCACTCCATGCCGTGCTGTGATTCGGGGAACGCATCTGCCACCCAAAGGCCAGTCAACAGGAGAAGTGTCTGCAGGCCTCACATGCTGCTCAAGTGCAGGTGACACAGACAGGCTTTGCTCCCACCTTTCCCCCATCTCTCAGACAAAGGAGGAGCAGACGAGAGATGTTAGGCATGTTGATATTATCAAGTCGCTTTGCAAGCAAGCCCAGCTTCCTTTTGTTTTACCAGCACAGCTTGTGTCTTAGAAGAGCTGACACCTAGCAGCAAACTAAAATAAACTCCCTGAGTCAGCCACGCCGCCGCTCAGGGCCATAGGCAGGTGGGAACTCCGCCATGCCATCCCACTGCACCATGTCTGTTCTCTGTGCACACCTCTTGCCATCCTGTGGGGAGCCCTGGCCTTGTAAGGGCACCTTCAAGCCTTCTTTCTGTACACACGGCCCTCCCCATGCTGCTGGCCCTCCCAGGTTCCTGTGGCGGCCTTGATGGTAGAGCTCTCTGCAAAGCTGCCTTGACAGTGATAATGCAGCGTCTCTAAAAACAAAGGGAAAAAGAAAGATCACTTAGAGTAAAGGGGTTCACTGAATGTTCGGCTTTAAAGAAAAGTTTGATCAGTTTGATGACTCAAAATTGTAAAGTCTTATATGACAAAAGCAATAAGAAAGCAAATAATTGCAAACTGGACAAGAGATGAGAGTAGACCATTCACAGAAAAGGGTATTCAGATTGACAAAGAACAGGAAAAGACAGAGTCTCCCTGCAAACCAAGGAATTGCAAATTATAACAGCAAGAGTAGACTGCTGTTCTGCCCATGAGACATATCAAAATTAAAAAGAAATTGGCAGTGGCAAGGGGACAATTGGTGAGAGTATCAATTGGCAAAGTCTTTTGAAGATAAATTTGCCATTATCAGTTAAATTTTAGATGTACATTTCTTATGCTGACGTTTTAAATTCTAGGTGACTGTTTTAGAGAAACACTACATACCTCCTCAAAGAGACATGCATGAGGTATCATTTAAGATTGAATAAAAATGTTCACCAACATTTGGAACCTTTCTATGTTCTGATCTGAAAATACCTCTATGGCATAGGTGAAAAAAGGAATTTAATGAAAATGTGTGATACGATGCTAAATATGTTAAGATGTTTAACATAATATGTTATGTTAACATGTTAAATATGTTAACAACAAATTTTTACCTGTAAAAATGCATCTAAAAGGACAGACATAAAACTGATAACTTCTGAAGACAGGGCTACGATTCGAAGTAGAACTGGAGACAGTAGCAGCCAAGGGAAATTTTACCTTATGGGTAATTTAGGATAGTTCAAAAATAATATGTCTCAAAATGGTATATTCATGTATTTATATACAGGATTGCTTTTTTAAATGATAGAAACCAGGAGAGGAGAAGTCAGAGACAGCAGGACAAGAGTGGGAGAGCTTCTCTGTCTGTTTCCAGGAGCAGACTAAGGCCGGCCCGGTGTCCCTGACAGTGCTCCACAAGGTGCGGCTGCAGGCACCAGCTCCCAGCCCACCTCAGGCACGTCACAGTGTGGCAAGACTGTAGCTCCCCTGCTGCACCAGCAACAGAGATGCAAGCCACCAGCATCATCTTCTGTGCTCCTTGAAAGAATGTAGCAGGGGACACCCAGGGGCCTCCTTCCCTTATACTGTGTCCCAAAAATGGACATGCTGGTCTGTCTGCAGTGCCCCTTAGCCTGTTAAGACCAGATTCCTGAAGGCTGAAGTTCTTGAGAGAGAAGCACAGCATAGAACAAACAAACAAGCCAAGCAACACTGAAGACTGAGCATCTGCAGGGAAATCCTTTCACCTGAGCCTCAGCTGGGGCATGCCTGCGGACTCCTGGCCACTGTCTGCCCTCCTATCGCCCAGGAAGAAGGCGAGTTCTTGGACACCTGCCTCCTGCACTGCATCTCCAGCCTCATACAATCATTCCCTAGCTCTGTCCCCTGAAGCCACCCTTTGTGTCTTGCATCTGCCATCTTGGCAACAATTGACAGGAAGAAATTCCACTATCGTCAGGAAATAAATGAGTTTATCCTGAACTGACAAGACCTGGATGGAGGATTGTGATATTGTAAAAAATATACAGCCATGTGCTGCCTGGGATGTTTCAGTCAGTGATGAACTGGTATAAAACAGCGGTCCCCTAGGATTATTGCCCTATGCAGGTGTGCATTTTCAATCCTTTATAAGGTATTTTTACTGTACTCGTTCTATGTCTAGATCGACAAATACTTACCACTATGTTACAGTGTTCAGTACAGTAAGATGCTGCACTGGTTTGTAGCCTGGGAGCAACAGGCCCTAACACATAATGTAGGTGTCTAGTAGTCTACACCATCTAGGTCTGTGTAAGTACACTCTGTGATATTCAAACAACAATGAAATTACCTGTACCTAATGACATATTTCTCTGGAAGTAACCAATAGTTAAGCAACCATTGAACTGTTTCCCCTTTTCCTGGCATACAACTCCTGAAGTCCTTGGAATCTTTCCAAAGTGTTGAGTGTCTTTTTATGCTGATGAGTTGGCTGATGTCTGGCAGCCCCCAGGTAGCTTCACGGGGCTGGGGGACTGGTCAGCAGAAAGACCCAGGCATGATTTGAGGATTGGGACTTTTACCTCCATCTCCCAACCTGCAGGGATGGGAGAAGGGCTGAGGTTAGGTTGATCACCAATGGCCAAGGACCTGATCGAACATGCCTACGTGGTGAAGCTTCCGCAAAAACCCAAAGGGCTGGATTTGCAGAGCTTCCAAATAGCCGAACCTGAGGAAGTTCCTGAAAGGTGGTGTGCTCTGAGAAAAGAGAAATAGCTCAAGGCAGTCTAAGACATGTGAGGGATACAAAATCCATCAGGCCCAGAGAGGCAGAGTGTGGGACTTCAGTCACACTGCACTCTCATGCTGGAGAACAACTGTTAAAGTCATTTTGTGATACAAATAAACAATGTATAGCTAATCAAATCTTAACACTAGTTTAACGTAAATTCTTGGTAAAAAAAAAAAACTCAGGAACTTATTTTTTTCTTTAGAAATTCACTTGCAAGCGCTGCTAATCAGAGAGTACATTCAGGGCAACCTGAATTTATTCTCCTGATGGTAATTCTGAAGCTTAGCCCCCAGAATTCTCTGCTTATGTTAATTTGGCCTCAGCTTCTTCCTTCTAGGTTGACATATGTAGTGTAGTTGGCAGGATCCAGAGCGACTTCCCCTGCCCCCCACCCCCATCCTCCAGTGTTTCTCTCTGAAACCCCTGCTGGGCACCCACAGGAACCCATCTCATTCTCTCTTCCTTCAGAAGTTCCAACAGATATTTCAGGTAAGTTCTACTGAACTTGTGAGTTCTTCTGAATTTGAACCTTCTACTCTTTTGTTGCAAGTCTAGATGATAGTTGAACTGGTTTTGAAAACCTCTTTTTCCTTTAAGACTGAGGGCTTTGGTTTGTCTTTGGACAAGAGGTTCCAATAAAGGACTCTGCAGAGAATGGGCTCTTTTCCACCTCTACATTAGGATGGAAGGCTTGGGTTTTTCTACCTTTGTCTCAGGATGGAAATTCAGGTCCTGGGCTTGGCAATGTGGACCAGTGGTCTCGTCTGACACAGTATGCTTTTTAAGATTGCAGCGGTTTTCTACCATTTGAGATTGGGGCTTGGTTTTTCACTTGTGACCAAATCCTGTTAAAACACCAGCTGAATTTGTGAATAACATTTATGGGGCTTCATCTTATAAATACATAGGAAAGTGGATCCATCCAACCCAGGATATTTTAAGCAGCAGTAGCCAAATAGGGATCCTTTGAAATGTTTAAAATAATTCATTTGCATGCACAATTGGAGAAAAAAGCTGGTTTTAGAACCAGGCAAACCTACTTTATGTTCATTTTGGCTGAATTCTAATGATAAAATGATAAAAATTTGATAACATTTCATTTAGAATTCTATGGTCAGAAGTTGGCTTAAATAAAAGCTGATATTTAAGGTATAATGTTTTCGAGTAAAAATAACAAAAAGGTTTTTCTGTTTTTTCCGTTTTTGGGTCCTGTTTGTGGGAATTTTTTCAGTTAACTGAAACTCTTTTTCAAAAATGTTTGGTGTGTTTGTTTGCTTTCTAGCTTGCTGGCATAATTTTTGCTCAGAAAAAAATGTAAAAATTTAGTCTTTTTAAAAAAAAGACTCCCCAGCTTGGCTCCTCTAAGATTGTCATTCTCTTTCCTTCCACTTCTGCTTCTCTTTCCTCTTGCCGTTTTTGATACCACATGAAGAAATCTAAGGGAGATTTCAAATGACTGTGAGGCCAATTGAAAAATACAGAAAAAGGCATTCGCCTTTAGAGAGTTTTCTGTTTTCTTGTAAAGTAGAAAGAGTTGTGGGCAGGTTCCTATCAGGTTTGAAGCTCTGTCTTTTGCAATAAGTTATCTGATCTCTTTGGCTTTTGGGGGGATCCCAGGAATTACTTTGTACTGTGAGAGAAAACTTGACTTTTTGTGTGCAATGGCTGGCAAGTCACTGACCAAAGCTGCAGTTTTGGAAGTAACTGACAGTGGCTGTAGTAAATACTTGCTCCTGCAGGGGGCTACGTGTTTGTGTGTTCGGATAAAAACACTGATTTGAACACCTGGAGGCTGTGGGAACTCTCCCCACCAAGCAGTAAGATTCCTATGGAGAACAGCCTGCTCCAGAGAGGCCTTCTTGGCACCAGGTCACCCCCGAGGCTCAGGGAATGTCTGTAGCAAGGAATACTGCCTGATCCTGAGGTGCTTCCCTTTTTTGGGGGTGCCTACAGCTCAACATAGAGGTGGAATCCTTGGTTTGTTTTTAAAGATCTGGATGCACTGCCTTCCAGTAGTGCTGGTTTTTACATTTCAAATATTAGGCCAGGGAAACTGTAACATTTTATTTGCCCTGTTCATTAAAGGGTTCCACCCTGAGTCAGTAACCTAATCAAGAAATAAGCTAAGTTGAAAGACCCTCTATCTAACTAGATTGCTGGCATTTAGGTGGGTAGTTTGACACTCTTCATAGAAAAAAATGTGTATTTTTAAGGCAGTCTCCATTTATGAGGTTACCTCCCTGCACAGGAGCCACTAGAAACTGTTTACAATAAGAAAGACGTTGGTTTAACGTTTATACACCAAATCTTACCTTTGTTTAGGATACCTTTCATGACAATCTTGTCTTGAATGGGCCTTCATTCATGCCATTTTTGTTTCAGTAAATAATGGTGTTTAGATCTAAGTTCTGTGCCTTGGAGATAAAAACTTTCACCTAAGACGTCCCTTTGAAAGTGTAAATTTAGGGTTGCTTAACTAACAATTGCCTAGACCAATGGAATAGGTAATCAAGAGATTGATAGTTTAAAGGGGGAAGAAAATTATTTAAAATCTGGCAAATAAAACCTGTATAAAGCTATACAATTCTATCTATGTGTCTGTATGTCTGCATGTTTATATTTGTCATGTTTATGTGATATTTCACTATCAGAATATATAAAATTTCTATTTCATTGGCTTAAGAAGAAAGAAACTGCTTAAATAAAAGTATTTTCACAGAAAAATAAAAATTAACTCAAATGCCGTTAGTTCTCATGACTTGGATAAAACATTGGTAAATAACTAGTTTAACATTATGGGTTTAATGAAAACAGCTGTGTCTTCTGATCAGCAAAATAAACATGTGTTGAACTTTGGAGCTCTTTTTTACATGATAAATGCCTAACATTGTGAGCTACAGAAGTGATTAACAAAGAAATAACTTGAGATGATGCCTGACTTTGTTTAATGAACTATTCAAGCATAATTGTTAAGAATGAACAGATTAAATACGTGTAAATGGAATGAAAGTTTATAAAAAAAATTTTCATAGTTTCAAAAATCTTTTTTCAGAAACTTAAAGTCGTATTACATTAAATTAATAGGTAATTGTAAAATACTTGAGTCATTTATATGATATAGAAAAACTAAATATATTTAGACCTGTCAATATGAAAATGTTATGAAATAGTTTTCATCCATAAGCACTGGTATAAGACAGTTCAAAATTTACTTTTTAGGTTTTTCATTGAAAATTAGGTTCACTCATGTTACCGGTGGAAGGAATCCAGGTTACCAGTGGTGAATCCGTAAGGGTCTGCAGCAATCTCAGTTTTTGCCTCCTCAGAAGAAAGAATTCAACTAAGGGGTATACAACAGAAAGGAACTGAGGCAAGTTTCAGAGCGAGAGTGGATGTTTGTATAGAAAGGCTTTGGAACAGGAGAGAAAAGAAGGTTCACTTGGAAGAGACCCAAGTGGGCACCTGAAGGTCAAGTGTGGTGTTTAGGTTTGATCCTAAGACTTTATAGGCTGACCTCTTTGCTATAATGCTTCCCTTGTGGGGGTTGCCCACATACGCAGTGCCGTCTTTACCCTTGAGAGGTGAGCATGCGCAGTGTGTTCAGGAGGTTGTATGCATCCCCACCTGAGGCTTTCCTCCCTTTTCCGGCGGTTTTCTTTCTTAATGTGCATGACTAGGAAGTTGCTTCTCCCTGGCACCTGCATTCAATTAAATAACACTTTAGTGCAACAGGCTTGGCTATTAGGAAATGGCCTCTCTCTGTTGCTTTTTATCACTTTTATTTTATTTTATATATTTATCATTTTTAGAGAGGCAATGTGATACTTGCCAATCACCCAATGTTCCTAGTGGGTGGGGGAAAGCCCTCTCCTGCCCCACTCATGCCTCTCTAACTACCTATAGCACTAAGACTCAATATTATAGCTAATATGTATAATTAAAACTACTTGATATAAGAAAAACCTCTATTATAGAGCATATAAAGGAAGTAAGATATAAAGAAAGTTGAAAAGAGAAAGTGGTTTTATTCTTTTACATGACTTAAAACTTTGTGGTCAAAACAATGAGGAAAAGAGGAAAGCACATTTTTGTAGCATCCCGATAAAAAAAGAGAAAGTGTAGGGCAACACTGGAGGCTTAAGCGAGTTGTAGGCTTGTGAAAGACAAGTCTTGTGAAAAGAATATTGTGTGTGATCAAGTTGGCTAAAATTATAAGGGAATTAGTTAAGTTTTTCTAAAGATTGAGCATTAATATAAAGAACACATGGATGCAAGGCCAGGGTCTGGGCTTCTGTGTTGAACAACAGAATTTTCTCTAGAATTTTAATAGAAAATTATAAACGATTACAAAATGTTTATGGAAAGCTTATCTTGTGTGGTCAAAGCTGATTGAGACTGGATGGATTTGTTTATAAGGCTTTATTAAAATTAGCTTTAGCATTAATAATATACTGACACAAATGTAGAATACAATTTCCTCTTTTGAACAAGATTTTCATGTAGTATTAATAGGGAGAGTAAAAGGCTGTTGTTCGACTTTTGAGTAAACTGCAAAAAAAGATCTTTATTAGGTCTTTTGATTGTTGAGGTCTTTTGATTATTTAGAAAACCGAGTATTCTCTCTCAAAGTGTAGGTTGTTTAAAATTTTTTAATCATCACTTTGGTTAAATGAATGACTATTACTTACAGTGAACTGTGATCCTAATTCAATTAAGTGTGTTAACCTTTAATATTTGATGTACTTCCCAAAGTCAAATTTCAAATTTTAAAATTAAATCTTTTCCAAAAGTAACCTCTGGAAACCTAAGAGAGATATATTTGGCTTATTTGGTAGATTAAAATCATATGAGAAGCATTGTCAAATGTCAAATAAATAACAGAGTTTAATTTTTTAGTTATATTTTTCTGAATGTAACTTGATATATGTTGTCAAGCATAATTATGATTTATCCTCGGTAAAAATGGGGAAACGGGAGAGAAAAATTGTGTTTCAGAAGAAAAGTATAGTATGCCTGTTATCAGATTCTATCTTGTCCATTGTTTTTGAATTTTTATTGTTTTCCTACAATTTGGACTAAATCCTGAATTCTTTCTTGGCTGCAAGTCTTCAAACTAATGCTTTTGGATTTTTCTCCCATTTTTCTCATTTGGAATCAATAGAATTTAAAACTGTTTTTCTTGAAGCCCTGCAAACTGAAGTTAGACAACTTGATATAAACTTCAGGAAGAGTGAGCACAGTAACTCACATGTACACAGCCTCTGCGCCTGCTGATGTGTGGGCTGCTCAGGAAGTTCACATGAACATGTAATTCCAACTATAATCCAGGAAAATCTGTAAGATTGCCACTACTATCTGAAGTTACTTCTGTGATTCTAGAAATGGACTACTCCAGACATTAAGAAATACCTTTGTTTTTCTTTTGTTTCCATGGAAATGCCTCTTATTTAAAGACCAGCTTGCCTGCATCACATGTAGAGGCCCAGCCCCGCTGTAGTGCCACCTCCTAGAATGGACACAGCTGTTCAACTGAGAGCTTCTGTTCTTAGGACTAACAGACTGATTAAAGAAGATATAGGACAATATATGTATTTGTTTTTCTCTTCTGCTTATCCCAATTTTTTCCCCTTCTTTGCCTGTTACCTTTATTTTATTTTATTTTATTTTAAGAATGAGTTTCGCTCTTGCTACCCAGGCTGGAGTGCAATGGTGCAATCTCAGCTCACCGCAACCTCCGCCTCCTGAATTCAGGCAATTCTCCTGCCTCAGCCTCCTGAGTAGCTGGGATTACAGGCACGCGCCACCATGCCCAGCTAATTTTTTATATTTTTAATAGAGACGGGGTTTCACCATGTTGACCAGGATGGTCTCAATCTCTTGACCTCGTGATCCAGCTGCCTCAGCCTCCCAAAGTGCTGGGATTACAGTCGTGAACCACCGCGCCCGGCCGCCTGTTTCTTATCTAACAACCTCTCATCCCAATCTTTCCCTAATAACTGATTTAGCTGTTGATAGGTGAAACTTCTAGGGAAGTTCCAAACAGGATTGAAGGAGTGCAGGAAACTTTGCCCCAAAATACAGCTCCCTGGTATAATGGGTATATTTTGAATTAAAGGCCCTTAAGATCAACAGAGAGTGGAAGGGGCCTCTCCCCTGTGTACACGAAGACCCTGCAGACCCACGGACGAAAACAATTACTTTTTCTTTCCCTTCCCCGTTATCTAATTACCTATTGCACAAAAGAAGATCAAGAGGTGAACACACCTGAACAGACTCTTTCAAAAAAATATTCCATTTCTCAGGCTTAAAGAGAACCGTTTATGAATTAATCTTTGTTTCTTTACCCGTTCATTCTCCTTAGTAATCATTTATTGTCCCTCAACAGAATCACCTACATTCTACCTTCCACCCTCCCTCCTCTCTGAAATAAGACTGTGTAAGTATCTGCACCTCATGGGATCTTGGGTTATCACCTTATTTTCCCCCGTGTACACGTTAATAAATTTGTATGCATTTCTCTTACTAACCTGCACTGTACACTTACAAAGTATTAATAGAGGGCCGGGCGCGGTGGCTCACGCCTGTAATCCCAGCACTTTGGGAGGCCGAGGCGGGTGGATCACGAGGTCAAGAGATCAAGACCATCCCGGTCAACATGATGAAATCCCGTCTCTATTAAAAACACAAAAAGTTAGCTGGGCGTGGTGGCGCGTGCCTGTAATCCCAGCTACTCAGGGTGCTGAGGCAGGA